>NC_143555.1:153494285-153832142 GCF_054136105.1 Typopeltis vanoorti
GGCATGAAAGGCCTGAAATGTCTTGTCTGTTATTTTTGACATATCCTATGTGTTCTTTCTTTCTCGTTTCGAAGCTTCTAGATGTCTGACCTACGTAACTAATACCACATGAGCAAGGAATATTATATACTCCAGAGTATTTGTAGAATGGGTGAGGATCTTTCGGTGATCTTAAAAATTTCCGAATAGTATTGATTGGTTTGAATGCCACTCTGATCTTGTATGGTTTTAAAAGGTTAGCTAATTTTTTGGAAAGGTTGTTGACAAAAGGAATTGTAATTGTACTGATGTATTGGACGTCATCACGTTGTCGATGTGGTATATCAGTAAATAGAATATTGTTATAGAGTCTTTTCGGGTAACCATTTAAAGAAAGTTCTCTGGATATTGTGGTTAATTCCGTTAGTAGGTCATCCTTGTCTGTCGTATACTGTATAGCTCTTTTCTTGTATGTAGATATGTAGATGACATCTTTATCATTTGGGATCATACAAAAGAAGAACTAATGAATTACCTCAACCAAATCAATAGTTTCCACAATACCATCAAATTCACATTAGAAATGGAAAAAGATAAAAAACTGCCATTCCTTGACATATTAATAAAGAAACAATCCAATAATAGTATCAACCTATCTGTATACAGAAAACCTACAAATACTGGACGTTACCTCCATTTCAACTCAGCTCATCACATAGCTCAGAAACTTAGCATTAACCATAGTCTCAAGAAAAGAGCTATACAGTATACGACAGACAAGGATGACCTACTAACGGAATTAACCACAATATCCAGAGAACTTTCTTTAAATGGTTACCCGAAAAGACTCTATAACAATATTCTATTTACTGATATACCACATCGACAACGTGATGACGTCCAATACATCAGTACAATTACAATTCCTTTTGTCAACAACCTTTCCAAAAAATTAGCTAACCTTTTAAAACCATACAAGATCAGAGTGGCATTCAAACCAATCAATACTATTCGGAAATTTTTAAGATCACCGAAAGATCCTCACCCATTCTACAAATACTCTGGAGTATATAATATTCCTTGCTCATGTGGTATTAGTTACGTAGGTCAGACATCTAGAAGCTTCGAAACGAGAAAGAAAGAACACATAGGATATGTCAGAAATAACAGACAAGACATTTCAGGCCTTTCATGCCACTTTGCCTCTACTAACCATCACATTGAGTGGGATAAGAGCCTTATGCCATACATAGAAGATAACTACCATTCAAGAACCTTTAAAGAAGCAGCTACAGTTGACCGTAAAACTGAAAACCTAAACAAGAATCAAGGTCTAATTTTACCAGAAATTTGGAAAACTTCTATCAGATCATTAAATATCAGAGAAATGAACTTTCATAACAATTACGTCATGAGTCATCACGAATAAATCACGTTAACGAGACACGCACAATACCAATTTTTTGTATGATTTAGAACCATCGGTTATAACCTAGTCTGTAACCTTCATTTTGTGCTTACTGATTTGTATTCCCTGAGGATGCCAATAGAAACAGATTGGCGAAACATGTAGGAGGATAAAAATAAAGCTACTTGATCAAGATTTTATAAAAAAGTGTAATAATCTTATGAATAATTGTCAAGAAAAAATTCAACATAAAATATGTACGTTTTTCATATTATATGAATTTAAATTAAATTGCAGTTATTTCCAATAAATAAATTTTTAATCAAATCAATGCATTCATTTAGTTCAATATTAAACTTAAATGTGTGCATGACATATGTAATAAACAATTATTCAAAAATAATAATTGTATTTTTCTCACAATATAATTTCCTTAACAAAATAAACCAGTCATTATAAACACAAAAATTAAAATTGGCATAATCTAAGCACTGTAATAGATCTATACATCCTATTCTTCCAACACCTTTACCCCTTAAGTAGGTGTGCAACTGTAATATAGTATATTGTCCTAAGTTTATTTTCATAACGACAACATTAATTAGTTTAGTGTAACCAAATGCATAAAAATTGTACATAACACAGATTCTTTTATAATACTGTTATTTAAAAAACACAAGTATACTGCAAAGACAAGTTAAAGACTTGTCTTGCAAGATAACTGTCACATGAGTGCATTGCAAAATGTGAGTCTGGCTCCACATCAAGTGCTACCTACTTTCTGGTTTTCTTAAATTTCATTAATTTGTCTTCTCTGTTAAAGCATTGTTATGAATCTGGCTCCCCTGTTAAAATGTTTATGAATATACAATATACATTGCATGTAATGTATATTGAGAACTAAGGAATGTATTACTTTATTTGTCAACATAATATATTTTTTCAACATCGCCTATAACAATATTGATATAAAATAGAATCGTCGTGCTAGTAACTTGACATAGGGAAACACATGCGACTTTCAAGTCTCAACAAAAGTCACAAAATCCAAACTGGACAGAAACGTGGGAAAAGACTGCAAACTGGAAAAGGTTAAGAAACTTTGGAAAAAGAAAAATGTGGTGAAATATGCTACATGGAACATTAGAAGCATAACACATAAAAAAGAAGAATTAGATAAAATCTTAAATGATGAAAATATAGAAATTGCAGTTCTTACAGAAAGAAACAACTAATTATCATATTATCATATATAGTGGAGTGGACAAACAAATATGTACAAAAGCTGTTATAATGATTTGGATCCATAAATCAATTAAAGCAAAAATAACTCAGTTATTTTTGCTTTAATTTAATCTAAGTTATACATACCGGAATGAAAGAATATTAGAAGTGCAATTAAAATTAAATAAAGAAAAATTAACAGTTGTTGGGGTGTATGCCCCTGACGAAGGAAAAGAAGAAGAAAATGATTACTTTTACAAACAGTTACAAGAAATATATGAAAAATTAAATAAAACAGACAATATAATTATAGCCAGAGATCTAAATGCCAGAATAGGAATGAAAAAAATTAATAATATAGCAAAATTTGGAGAACCAACAGTAAGCAAAAATGGAAAGTGACTCATAGATTATATAATATATAATTTAAAAAATAATGAGTAGATTCCACAAACATAAAAATATACATAACGTGCAAGAGGACAAAAATCAATAATCAACTACTTTATAGCAAATGAAAAAGCAGCAAACCTCCTTCCTAGATGTTAAAGTCAGAAGAGGGCTAGAAATCGACACAGTTCACTATTTAGCACAGGCAAAACTAAAGTTTCCACCAAACTGGTTACAATATATATATATATATATATATATATATATATATATATATATATATATATATATATATATATATATATATATATATAAAATAAACTAGAGAAACAAAATCTAATTACAAAGTAAGACTACCTAAATGATTCAAATATAAGAAATTTATACCAACAGAAGATTAATAACTACTTAGAAAAAATACAAGAAAATGAAGTCATCGAGAAAGCATGGAATAATATAAAAGAAACTATTACATCAGTAGCATATAAAAGTCTAGGAACACAAAAAAAATCATAAAAATAAAAAATTCCATATATGTGATAATGAAATAAAAACAATGATCGAAAATAAAAAGCTGGCCTTTAAAAGATGGTTAAGTAGCAAAAAAAAACAACAAGAAGATGAAATTGAATATAAAAAAAGACGAGCAATAGCCAAAAGAGAAATTTGTATTATATCTAGAAAATGACATATACAAAATAAGACCCAATGCGTATAAAATACTAAAAAATAGTGCATAAGAAACTGCAAATATAAATTGCAAAATAGATGTAAAAGAATTCTTGGATTACTTCACAGATCTCTGAAGTAATCCACTCTCATCAATCTTCCCAGATCTTTGGACAGATAATACTAACATCAAAAAAAAATTACATCAATAATTACAAAATACTTTAAATATAAAAACAATGAAAGAATTAAAGGACAACCTAAGTAAAATAAAAAATGGCAAATTAGCAGGTGAAGATGGGATAAACTCTGAACTGTATAAATTTGCTGGAAAAAAATTTCATCAGAGATTACTAAAATTTTTAAATAAAGTATATAAAAATGGACAAATACCAATAGAATGGAATACAAGTATAGTAATACCTATATTTAAAAAAGGGGATAAAACAAAACCTGATAATTAAGAGGTATTAGTTTATTGAATATATGCTACAAAATATATAGTAGAATACTTAATGAAAAATTGAAAATATACAGTGAAAAAATATTATTAGAACGTCAAAATGGATTTAGAAAAGGACGCTACAATGGATGCAGCTTTTTGTTTAAAACTACTTATAGAAAAAAAGAAGAGAATTTAATTTAGAAACTCATCTTTGGTTTATAGATTACAAAAAAGCATTTGACAAAGTAAAAAGATATATACTGTTACTGTTTGATATATTACAAAGAATAAATACACCTAATATTTTACTACATGCAATATTGAATACATACAATGATAATGAAATAAAAATAAAAATAAATTAAAAAATGTCTGAAAAACAATCTATAAACCAAGGGATGTCCTCAGTCTCCAACACTTTTCAAAAATTTATATTAATGAAATATTAATACAGTGGAACACCTAAACAATCCAGGTATAGAAATTTCCTGGAATAACAAAATGAATGTGTCATTATTTGCAGATGATCAGGTAATAATATCAGATGAGGAAGACAATTTACAAAGAGCAATATATAATTTAAATGTTATAGTAGAACAGTTTGGAATGAAAATATCCATATATAAAACTAAAATGGCATTTTGTGGACAAACTCCGGTTAGAAGTAAAATAGTTATTAATAATAAAATAATAGAACAGATAAATACTTTCAAAATAAAAATAAAGATCTGCTCAGAAGTTCTGTGAGTATCGAGACAAAGAAAAGAATGATAAGAACATTAGTGTGGTCAGTTTTCACATATGGAAGTGAGACCTGGACATTCAAGAAGAGAGTAAGACAACAGATAATGGCCTTTGAAATGTGGTGCTACAGGAGAGCTCTGAAAATCTCATGGACAGAACATGTGACAAATACAGATGTCCTACAGAAAATAAGAACACAGAGATCTTTATTACAGAAAATGACCCAGAGAAAGATGAGATTGGCAGGACAGAGGATACTAACAATTTTTAGAAGGAAAAATTATGGGAAAAGGATCAAGAGACAAAAAACGAAGGACATGGCTTGAAGATATAAGATCATGGACAGGATCACAGGGCTATGCAGAAACAAAAAGGAAAGCCATCAACAGAGAGAACTGGAAGGCCATGGTGTTGCACCCTCTCACTAAGGAAGGTACATGAAGAAGAAGAAATACTTTCAGTTATCTTGGATGTGAAATATCATATGAAGGAAAAAAGGACAAAATTAAAAACTTCAAAATTTTTTTTTCAGGGAGGGCACCTACTCTACAACTCTTTGCCTCCACCAACTACACTGAACTGCAACTACCATCATCATCTACTGCCCACCACTGGTATTTTCACAGTGAATCACAAACATCCATGCCCAAGGTGGGATTCAAACCAGCAGCCTTTAGGCTGGAGAGCGAATGCGCTAACCACTCAGCCAACCAGACCAGGAAAAAAAAATCATCGAGGGAGGGCACCTCCTCTCTATCTCCACCACTCCACCAACAGCAAATATCTTCATCATCTACACCAGGGGGTCAGCAACCTTTTCAGACTCACGGGCCACATTCAACTTTTCTTTTTAATAATTGGGCCGCCAGCGTATCACGAACAACGGATTCATTATGAATACTTTGCATCTTAAATATGTTTTGCTGAGCAGTCAAAGAAGCTTGTAATTTATTAATTTGATTTTTTCAAAGTTCACAGTTCAAATCCTTGTATTGGCTTTCATGTTCAATCTCGCAATGACATCTGATATTATATTCTTTCATAACATCAACACTTATGATTTCATAACAGCATCATTAAAACTTCTTCCTTCATCTGTAATTTTACATTTTCTTGAACACATTTTTGAAATTATTTTTAACAACTATATATTAAAATAACAGTTGATATTATTGAATTATCGAATTATATTAAAAGACGGACCAGGGAACACGACTGCAAAAGTGAGATAAAATCTTTGGATGAATTCGCATTTGTTATCCCCACTCATGATGACTCACATGGCTGATTCGTGCCAAGTTGCATGATGATATCATGAAGTATAGGTATAAAATTATTTTTAATTTATTATTCATATTATACAATGTATTATTTAAATAATTCAACATACAGGCCACATGCCATGTAAGTATGGTCAATCTTTTATGGGCCACCAAAAATGCACGTTTGGGCCGCATGCGGCCCATGGGCCAATCCCCGATCTACACCGTTGCCATCTACCACCGACCACCACCATTAGTATCTTTCACAGACAATCACAAACACCCGTGCCCACGGCAGGATTCGAACCCGCAGCCTTTTAGCTGGAGAGCAGATATGATAACCACTCGGCCAACCAGGCCGACGAACTATTTTCCCATGCTGGGAATCGAACAAGGGTCTCCTGGGTGAAAGCCAGGTATCCTAGCCACTAGACTACAAGGGATAACTAAATGAAATTTATGAGAAGAACTGCAAAATACACATTATTAGATCAAAAGAGGAACAAAGATATTTTAAAAGAGCTAAAAACAAAATCAACAGAAGAAAAACTAAACAATTATAAACAAAAATGGATAGACGTAAACCGAATGGCCAACGCCTGATATCCCAAACAAATAATAAAATATACAGCAATTGGAAAGAGAAGGCCAGGCACACCTCAAAAAAGGATATTAGATGGATAATGAGACCAGAACAGACTAATATGGTCTATATCTGTAATTAGTGTTTTTCTTGCTGTAGATTTATGTTGTATTTCTGGACCCCTGCTCCTAGGTAATTAAAACCATTCTTCTGGGTGTCTTCCAGTTTTATTATCTTTGTTTTACTTGAATTTATAATGATATTATAATTGCTGCAGGTTTCTTAATTTTGCAACCTGGTATCGGAATATGATTTGTTTTGTTATAATTACATCATCTGCACATATGATATCTGTGACTGGTCTTCCACTGACTTTTATTCCTTCTGTTAAGGTCTATTATAGACCATATTTTTACAGTTAATAGCCCAGCTGAAAGTACTGGGCATAACTGCAGTATACTTAACTATATACTGCAGTTTTACTGATTCAAACAAGCATTTGATTCCAATGACATTAACAAAATGATAAACATCTTAAAACTATGATGTTAGATTCAGAAATACAAATCATTGTCACAAATTATTATAATGATACCAAAGCAACTAAAATTTAATAAAATAAAAATAGACAAATTCAAAATAGTAAAAGGAGTTATGCAGGGTTGTTCCTAAAATTTATTTACCATCTATCTTGAAGATATATACAAAACCAGGTCTACAAATAGATGGCAGGAATATCAATCACATCAAATATGCAGATGACATTATTATTCTTGCAGAATCTAGATCACAATTGGAAAAAATATCAATAAACTTAGAAAATCATATAGTTGAAAGATAAAGCAATTTACATATCTTGGCAGTCTCATTACTCATAACCTGGACAACACAAAAATATTAAAATACAGACTTAACAAAGAATGGTCTAATATGAATAAATTAAACAAAATATGGAAAAATACCAGCATTTCAAAAAGTCTCAAGTAAAACTCTATAAAACCTCATTATACTTACAGCAATATATGGTGCTGAGATATGGAGACTCAATCAAAAAGAAATAGAGTAAATCAGAGCATTTGAAAAATAAATAAGACTCACTTGTCCGAACACAAAAGCATAGAATATCATAGATATAATTCTTAAACAGACAAATTCAAATTAAGATGGTTTGGACACCATTAGAGAATGTTCTCTTAGAGATTATCAAATATAGTCTTGAATGGAATCATTGTAGGAAGCTGATCAAACAGGCAAGCCAAAAAGAGCTTGGTTACAGTCTTTGAAGGAAAGGTTACAATTATTGAGTTTCAAAGAGATGACAGAAATTTCAGAGACAGAACCAGGTGTGATTTCTCATATGAATAAGAAAACACAAAGAAAAGGATAAAATAGTTATGGAATAATGACACACACCACAAGGAAAATATTTGTTTAATACATACAGAATTTTTGACTGTTTCATGGCCATTATCAATGAATACATATGAAAGGAGATAAAAAAAATTAAAATGACACTTGAAATCTAAGCATGTGTGACAATATATGATATTGACTGCAGGAAAATAACTCCATCTATAATTATTAGTAGTCAAAGAAATAAAATTTTAAATAATTATTAATTCAGCAGACACAAGAATAAGGAGTATTATTTAGGATCTTCTTCTTTTCAGCCATTTTCTGTCCACTGCTGGATGAAGGCCTCCTCCAGTTTTTTTCACCTTTCTCTGTTCTTAGCAATGGCTGACCAATTTTTCCCAACAAAATTTGACAGTTCATCACTCTACCTTCTTTTAGGACATCCTTGGCCTCGTTTCCCTTCTTCTGGAATCAGTTCGTTAGTATGGTGGTCCATTGCTCATCTTCTCTTCTGGATAGATGCCTGGCCTATTTCCATTTTAGTCGCTTATGGTGAAGAATGATGTCAGTGATGTGAGTCTGGCTTCTTATCAAGGTGTTTTGCTTCTTATCTTTTAATGTGATGCCTAGCATCAACCTCTCCATTGTTCTTTCAGTTGTTGTTAGTTTATTTGCCATTGCTTTTGTTAGCGACCAAGTTACACAGCCATATGTGATGACTAGAAGTATACACTGGTTAAATGTCTTCCTTTTTAAACAGAGTGGAGCATCATTGTTTTTAAAAATGCTTTTCAATTTTCTGAATGCATGCCAGGCAAGTTGAACTCTATTTATTTCCTTTTGGAATCCACAGTTTAGATCAATGAGATGACCTAAGTGATTGTCTGTGGAAATACTAGTGGTGGTGGGCGACAGTAGATGGCGCAGGTGTAGTTGCAGTCAGTTGGTGGATTGTGAGTGGGAAGCAGAGTTGTAGAGTATATGCCCTCTCTCGATGAGTCTTTGGACTCCATGGAGGTGACAAATAATAATAATAAAATAATATATATGAAGAGATTCTTTCCAAGAAATTGTTTTCTATTATTATGTTTTTTGGTGTTACAAAATGATTAAACATGATTTTAGTTTTTTCTCTGTTTATTTTTAGAACTTTTCTGCTTTCATGATACAGGTCTTCTATCATTATATTAAGGTCTTCTGGAGTGTTTGCAAAAATTATGATATCATCTGCATATCTTAGGTGTGTTAAGTTTCCATTATTAATTTTTATACCAAGGTTTGTCCAGTTTATATTATTAAATATTTCTTGAAGGACTGCTGTAAAGATTTTGGGTGATAGTCTCCTTATCAGGCACCTTTTTTTTTTTTTTAATCAATCAACAAAATATCAATTAAAAAATGTGTCCGACAATTATTTAGGATGACTTCCTAAATAATTTCTAATAGTTAGACCATGGAACCACTTAAATGACATATTTTACTGAGGTAATTGATACTTCAGTGCAGACAAGGAGGGTTTTTATCCTGAAATCCAGCAACTCAAAACATTGTTGGTACATCATAGTAAGACCAAGAAGAGTGGGTTCAAGGATATTTAGAATGTTGTTGATTTGTAACGCTGCAGAAAGATAAATTTTTTTTCAAATTTTTGTTAATAATACTGAACTAGTTTATTGTATTTATTTGTTTTATAAGTGTGCAAGATAGACTGAGTTATTCAGACTTAAATAAAACATGTTTCAGAAGGATGAAGAGATCCACCATTGATCTTATAACAACTTATCCACCATTGATCTTATAACAACCCCTTACCAACTTGTAGGTCTCTATCATATCTCCCCTCTTCCTTCTCTCCACCAGATTGAGAAGATGTAATTTGCAGAGTCTGGTGGAGAGAAGGAAGAGGAGAGATATGATAGAGACCTACAAGTTGGTAAGGGGTTATTATAAGATCAATGGTGGATAAGTTCTACAGAGAATAGTGGGAGATCAGGGGAGAACCAGAGGTCATCCCTGGAAACTGTATAAAGAGGGTGTGAGTAGGGGAGTGAGAGGCAAGTTTTTTTTCATGCAGAGTTGTGAATGATTGGAATGCCTTGCCTGAGAGTGTTGTGTCTGCAAGGAGTTTGAGTGTGTTTAAGACACGGTATGATGAGATGTGTGTGTGATAAAAGGACCTCCCAGATGAGTCTTTGACTCCATGAGGTCTTGGGAAATAATAATAATAATGTATATTTTCTTAAACTATATACTGTCGGTGTGGCATCTATAACAGCAGAACAATGGTGTGGCCAAGACATCGTTGTTGGGTGAGCTAAATTTGTGTGAGCTAATTTTGTCCAGTGTAAAATTTGGGAGAGGCATTTGTCACAAAAATTGAATGATTTATGGAAACAGAGCAAAAGTGGTGAGCAAGTGTGTAATAAATGTTTTGAGAGTGAATGCAGAGAGAGCAAATTACATGATGGCAAAGTAAAGAGTATTGATAGAAGATCAAAAAATGTAAATAATTCTGAAAGTGAAGTGGTGGAAATTCAGGAGAGTGCAGAACACCTGAATGAAAAAATGGCATGCTTGAATGGCCTTCCAAGGCTGTGGAAGCAGCAAGAGATTAGTCGAACTGAGAACAGACAAAAGAGGTCCAAAGCCAGAAACAAAATTGTAAGAATAAACAAGAGTAAAAGAATAAGCAGATAATTTTTTATGAGTGAGTCTATGATAAGGGAAGCACTTCATGAAAGTGCTACAAACTTGTTTCCCTGGTGCAAAATTTAATAATATTAGTAATGCTGTCAGATTGCTGAAAGGGAAGGTGAAAGAATTGATTGTTTTGGCTGGAACCAATGACCTGAGAGATGAGAAATACTGTATGACGAAGGATGTGAAAGTTATTGGCAGAAGCGAAAAAGAAGAGCGAGAGGATGAAGTTTAAGTCTGCTGCCATGCTATGATAGAGACATACTGAGAAGGAGGGCAATGATAGCTAATGAATCAACATGCAGGTTGCACAGAAGGAATGGTGTAGAGTTTATAGACCTATGGCCTGGGTTTGTTAGCATCTGTGAAATTGCAAATCATTTTTTATCAAGTAGTTTGTTTTATACAGCTGTCTGAAGCAAAAGCATTGTCTGTATCCCTTGAAATGGATAAAACTGAGTATCGTGCAGTTATAAAGTTCTTTGTAAAAGAAGGCTTAATGCCAAAAAAAAAATCATTCTAAGTTCATAAAAGTTAATGGGCACTCCTCTCCTTCGTTTTCGACAATTAAGAAATGGGCTGCCAAGTTTAAACATGGCAGTACCAGCCTTGAAGATGATCCATGTGAAGGATGTCCAAAAAGTGTAACAACACCAGAAATCATTGATCAAGTGCACAATATGGTACTGGTTGACCGGCGAGTCAAAGCGGGTGAAATTGCTGAGACTATAGGCATTTCAAAAGAATGTGTAGAATATATTTTGGATGAAGAATTGCAAATGAAAAAAAAGCTTTGTGCAAGATGGGTGCCGCGCTTGCTCCCAGCAGATCAAAAATGCACTCGCATGAAAATCTCTGAATAGTGCTTGAAACGTTTTAAAAAGAATAAAACTGATTTTGTGTGTAAATTTATTACTATGGATGAGACTTGGATTCACCAGTACACACCAGAATCCAAACAGCAGTCAAAACAGTGGACAGAAGCTGGTTGTTCAGTGCCAAAGAAGAAGACAAAGTCAGTTCCATCAGCAGAAAAGGTCATGGCATCAGTGTTTTGGGATGCTAAAGACATTTTGTTTATTAATTATCTTGAAAAGGGTAAAACAATAACCAGGGAATATTATTCTGATCTTTTAACCGGACTATATGAAAAAATTCGTGAGAAAAGACCCAGTTTGCAAAAGGAAAAAAAAAATCTTTCATCAGGACAATGCATCTGCCCACAAAGGTGTTTTTAGCAATGGGAAAATTAAGGGATCTCTACTATGAATTGTTGGAGCACCCACCCACCCTATTCCCCAGATTTGGCTCCCTCTGACTTCTATTTCTTCCCAAAACTAAAACTGTTCCTCGCTGGTCAGCATTTTTCTTCGAATCAAGAGGTGATTGCAGCTATAAAGGAGGTATTTTGCAGATCTTAGTGAGAACCACTACAAGGATGGGATAATGGAACTGGAGCATCACTGGAATAAATGTATTAGTCACAAGATTATGTTGAAAAATAAAAATAATTTTGAAATTAGAAATTCATTTTTTCGTTGTTATGCCGAGAACTTTTCAGATCACCCTCGTCGTATTGCTGATTTTCATGCCAAATTTTTATAGCTGTTGTTCAGTTTTGGTATAGAATCTTGGAGACTTCCATTGGATGTATTTAGGAATATATCACCTACATAAAGTAAAGAGCTAAGTTCGACATGTACAATTCTAATCTCAGGTTTAATGCCATTTTTTTTCATTGTGATCCATATAAACCATGAGTAAAAGTGGAAACAGTGTGTTATCTTGTTATGTGCCTGATTTTACATTAAATTATCTTCTTGTATTTCCGTCAATTCTAAATGCTGACTTACAACTTATATATAGACTACGTCTAGCTCTGTATAATTTTCGATTTACCCCATGTAATTATCATCATCAAATTCCCGACATATACCCTCAAGGGGTGTACAGGATATAACACTACTACATGAAAAATTTACATTATTACTACCTTCCTATCTACAATTTTCCTCCAAATCAATTTACTTGTCAAAGACTCCAACATTATCAGATCTTATATTTCTATCGTCTAAGGTACTTTGTACCGTATCAATCTACCTATATCTTGGTTCTTCCTCTGGGTCATTTTCCTGCCAACCTGGCAGAGAACACTTGTTTTGCTAATCTTTCCTCGCCCATTCTGTTTAAGTGACCATACCACCTAACGCATTCCTGGATGCTGACAATGTTAAGTTCTTTCCTAATATCCTTATTTTTAATATGATATTGCCATCTGTTCATGCCTCTAATCTTTCTCAGGATTCTCATATCTGCGGTCTCTAGTCTTTGGTCAAGTGTTTTTACTTCTGACCCAGCTCTCAGATCCATAAGTTAAAACTGGTTTGAACACTGTATTGTATACAGCTAATTTAGCGTTTAGACTAATTTCTCTCATTCCATATGAATTTATTCAATTGACTTCCTACCATACCAGCCTTGTTGATTCTGTTGTCTATTTCCATATTTAATTTACCATCTTCAGTAAAAATCATGCCTAAGTAGCTGCAATGTTTTACTTGTTCCACAGGTTCCCCCCGTTCACAACACAGTTGATATTTTCAACAATTCTACCTATTTTCATTGTCTTTGTTTTTTTAATGCTGACCTTCATACCATATCTATTACAACAGTTATTCAATTTAGTCAGGGAATCTTGCAAACTTGTAGCAGATTTATTTAGAAGTATAACATCTTCTGCATAAAGCAAAGAGCTGACATTAACATCTCCAATTCTGATATCATGTTTAATACCGCTTTCCTTCATAATGTGATCCATATAGATAATGAATAACAGAAGGGATAATGTACATCCTTGTCTCACACCAGATTTAACATTAAACCATCTTCCTGTACTTCCTTCAATTCTAACTGCCGACTTACAACTCAAATTAAGACTAAGTATTGCTTGATATAATGCCCCATTGACACCATATAACTGTAGCGTATTGAATAGCTTCTCTCTTGGCACCTTGTCATATGCCTTTTCCAGATCGACAAAACTTAAATACAGATCTTTGTTATATTCCCATGCTTTCTCAACTATTGGTTGTAAAGTGAAGATATGATCCTGACAGCCTCTATTTCGCCTGAATCCAGCTTGTTCTTCACCAAGCTTTTCTTCCACAATTATTCTCAACCGTTTCTCAAGTATACTTGGATAGATCTTGCCAGGAACACTCAGTAGGGAAATACCTCTGTAATTCTCACATGCAGTTTTATTTCCCTTTTTATATATGGGTACTATTAGAGCTCTACTCCAATCATCGGGAATTCGTCCCTCTGTCCAGGCTTTCTGAACAATGCAGGGCAGCCACTGTAAGACTTTTATACCACCATACTACAGCATTTCTGGTCGAATATCATCTACTCCTGCTGCCTTTCCATATTGCAAGCCTTTGATAGCTTTTAAGTATGGATATGTATTCCTGACTGTATATGCCTGTTGAGTGTTTTTTACCACTGTGCTATCACTGCTTGTTTCCTGTAGCAATTTTTCGAAGAATTACTCCATACTTCAAGGATATCTTTTTCTCCTGTTTTCATGTCACCATCATCATCTTAATTCTTTTTACAGCACTATTTCCTCCACTTCTTTGCTTCTTCAACAAACTCAAGAATATCTTGCCACCTTCTTGACATTTATTTTTTTAACTTCTTGCCAAAGTCCTTTCATGACTGTTGTTTAGCCAGTTTTATGCAGTTTAGCTTTCTTACATTTGTCTCTGTACTCTCTAAAAGCAAAAGCTGACTTATTTGCCAGGAACTTTTGATATGCTTTCTTCTTTTCCTTCACTGCCTCTTTAACTTCCTGTGTCCACCATGGAGTTCTGATTTTTCTATCCTTGCACACAACCTCACCACATGCTTCTCTGGCTGAATCAATCAGCATTTTCCTCAAGACTTGCCACTGAATCTCCAAGGTTTGGTTCATGTTCTCAAACTCTTTCATTTTTTTTTCAATAATCTTCGTGTATTTTAGTCTACAGTTCAGATCCTAGAGCTGCTCAACTTTTATTCGCTTTAAAACTTTCTTATATGTTATTCTTTTCAATATGAAATTCAATTTTATCCTGCTCAAGGCTAAATAGTGATCGCTTCCAATTTCAAATCCTCTGTACACTCTGGTGTCCTGCACCAGGGAGAAAACATCACTATCAACAATAACATGGTCAATGAGACTTTTCTTATTCCTTGCCTCTTCTCTCCATGTGAATTTGTGCACATTTTTATGTTGGAACATCGTGTTAGTAATAACCAGTCCATGTCCTGAGCAGAAATCCAACATGTATTTGCCATTATTATTAGCTTTCTCTTTTCTCCAAATTTTCCCAAAGTATTTTTGTATGTCTGACAATCATTTCCTACTCTGCTATTTAGATCCCCAACTAGGACCAACTTTTCCTTTTTCATTGTGTCAATTGCTTTTTCTAAAGCATCAAAAAATTCATGTTGAATACTATGTCTACTCCTTTTCCTTGACTGTCATATCCTAAATATAACATTTTTTTTATTGCTCAGGAAGATCTCACCAGCTTTTGTCTTTTTTGTTTCAGTCACCCCTATTATGTCGATCTGGTACTTATTTAATTCTTCAGCTAGCTCCATTTCTTTGCCATTCAGGCTTCTTATGTTGATAGTACCGATCTTTAACTCTGGTGATATTGAGTTGGGGTGTGCTTTCAGATTTGTAATTATATTTTTTTATGTAATATTATGTAATATTTTATTTTTATGTAATATTATGTAATATTTTATTTTTATGCAATAATTCCCATGTAATTATAGTTTTTTTAAAAAGTTTTCTGAAAAACAAGAAATACAAAACAATGACAAAACTCACAAAATTGAAGATACCAATATACAGGAAAGTACAGAAGAAATAGCAATGGAAGAATTAGAAAAAGAATTAAAAAACTCAAGAAATAGAAAAAGCCCATGCCTGGATGGAATATGTGTTGAGCTCTTTAAATATGCAGACAATAGCTTAAAAGAAAACCTACTTAAACTCTTCAATAATATCTGGAAATATCAAAGATCCCAAACGAATGGGAAACTGGAGTAGTAATAAATATTCTCTCTTAATAACTCTCTAATAACAGCATCTAAACCATATGCAAACATCTTAAAGAACAGGCTAATTAAACATACAGAAAATTATTTAGAAGAACAGTGTGGATTTACAAGAGGGAGAGGATGCACAGATGCCTCTTTCACAATGGAACAGATCATAGAAAAAAGAAAAGAATTTAACCTGCTCACTTTTCTTCTATTTATCTATTGACTATGAAAAGGCATATGATAACTTGAACAAAAATCTACTCTGGAAAATATTACAAGATGATAAAATACCTCCTAAATTAATTAAAGCAATAAAAAGTCTATACAGAGAAACAAAAATTTGCATCAAATTTGCAGATTGAACATTATCAGAACCTATAACTATAAATAAAGGAGTAAGACTAGGTTGCAGCTCATCCCCAATCCCATTCAACATTTATATAAACAGAATCCTAAAAGAATGGAAAACAACTGTCCAAGATGGAATTAAACTAACAAATAATAAACAGCTAAATACAATACTTTATGCAGATGATCAAGTATTAATTTCAAACTCAGAAGATAAACTCTAAATTGCAACTAACCATCTAAATGAAATAGCAAAAAAATATAAAATGAAAATATCCGAAACAAAAACAATGGCAATGTCTGAAAACACCATTCAAAATTATGCTTAACAATAAAATAATAGAACAGGTTACAGAATTCAAATACTTAGGTAATGAAGTATGGTGGATGTCAAGGCTATGCCGAAGTGGAAATGAAGATATAAGTTGACAGTTTCAGAGTCACGTGTAAGTAGAATTGAGGGGATCCCGGACCGATTGATTAGACAGGAGACGATATTGTGGACCGAGTGACCGGCAAGTGATATTTGCTGTAAATGTGTCCTGAATACCACGCCATTATATATCAGTGCTCTTATCCAAAAAAATTCAGAGTCCTGCATAAGTGCCAGTAAACGTTTTTTTTTTTTTTTTTTTTTTCCAACTTCAGATACTTCACATTGATAGTCATGGAAAAACAGCTAAATGAAACAATATTCGAAGAGGTATATAGAGAATTTATAAGACTAGGTGAACTACTTAACAACAATTGGCCGGGAAAAGTGAAACTTTACGACACGTTTCTCCCGGAAAGTGTCACAGACGTCGCAGAAGATCAGTTAGAATCGGTGCCTTCTACTCCTTCAGACTTTGTAGAAGTGCGTGCACGCAAAAAGCAAAGAACAACAGAAGAACCACACAAAGAAACGAAATGGAACAGGATGCTCAGGGTTCGGATGTCGCTATTTCTCACAAAGAAAAGGTGCCTCCAATCATTCTTAGAGAAAAGCAGAGATGGGTAGCTTTAAGATCCACATGTCCAATCTGCACATTGGCTTCATTAAGACCAAAAAACATGGATGAAGGCATAAAGATATATAGCCAGCAACAGTGACAGACTATAGAAGGTTGACCAAAGAACTGGATGATAGAGGCATCCAGTATCATACCTTTTCACTCAGCTCAGAAAAAAATTTAAAAGTGGTCCTTTGTGGTGTCTGTGAAGACAGTGACACAGCAGAAATAGCTGCTGACCTTAGTTCTCAGGATCTGCCTCCAGTCAAGGTCAGCAGAATGTACAAAGCAGACAAAACTCCCGTGCCATTAGTCCTAGTAGAGATTCATAAAATTTACAAAAATATCTACAACTTAAAAACAGTCTGTGGACTCATCGTCACACCAGAACCACTCCGGAAAAGACCTTCTGGGCAGTGCCACAGGTGCCAGAAGTTTGGTCATGCCCAGAGTATGTAGAGCGGAATATAGATGTTTGAAATGTGGGGACAGCCACCGAACCAATACCTGCACAAAGCCGAGGACCACCTCGGCCAAATGTGCCAACTGCGGTGGCCCTCATCCTGCGAACTACAAAGGATGTACTCAGCACCCAAATAACAGATGGATGGAGGCAGTCAATCAGCCCTTCTCCTCCTACAGTATAAGAACACCAGAGGCCCAGGCATGAAAACCAGAGACTCAGCGGCCACAGTCGGAGACCTCCAAAAATAGAGACACCCAAAAGCAAACAAGAAGTTATGCCGATGTGATCCGTACAAATAAACCAATACCAGAACAAAATCAACCAACACCAACAGCACCTAACAGCTGTTATGACTGTCTCGCTAGCAAACATGCTACAAGATTTCAGCCTGTCAAACCCTACTGCAACCTCCACTAAAAGATTTCTTCGTGAAACACAGGTCATCCTCACAGCTCTCATAAATGAATAGTAACAAACTCATTCCAGCATCTCTTCAGTTAGCCAGCATCGTTGCATGGAATGCAAATGGCCTCAAAAACAAAATTCTGGAACTCCGAGATTTCACATATAGGTATCAAACAGATGTTATATTAATCAGTGAAACTCATTTAAGACCCTCAGACAATCCTAAAATAAGGGGTTATCGCCTATACAGAAATGATAGATTACTCTACAGAGGCAGCAGCACTGCCATCTTCATTAAAAATTACATTAAGCACCACTCTGTGAGCAACCCTTCAACCACTAACCTTGAGATTACAGTTGTGGAAGTAGTCACCAGCTCCGCTGGAAAACTAAAAATCTACTCAGCTTACAACCCTCCCCAAAAATCTCTACTACACTCTGACTTAAATGCCATCTTATGCATCAGAGAACCCACCATTATAGCCGGGGATCTGAACCCCTGCGTGGAATTGCACAACCACCAACAAGAATGGTTGCATCCTTTCCAATTACTTAGGATCAATGTTGAAAGTTTATTTTTCACTTGGTGACCATAATAACAAAAGAAGTAGAAACTGCAGTTACAAATCTCACACAACAAATTAATTCTGCTATAACGGTAGCCCGCAAGCCAGATTGTTTGCCTGAAGACATCATGAACTTGATCAGAGACAAAAACAGAGCTAGGAAAAGATTCCGTAACATGTGTGCACCACAAGATAAAACAGCTCTAAACATGCTAAATGGGGCAGTAAGAGATGCACTCAAAGCTCATAGAGACCAAGTATGGGAAGAAACGTTAGCCTCTATTTCACCTACTGATCACTCCAATTGGGGACTACTGAAAAATATCAGAAACAAAGAGAGATCCCTTCCCCCAATATTTTCTGACCAGGGCCTTGCTCACACAGATGCAGACAAAGAAGAAGTTATAGCAAACAATTTGGAGGAGCAATGCAGGCCTTCGTATGAAAACCTTGACTTTGATCACATATACATAGGCTGTTCAATAAGTAATAAGACTATATTTATACAGAAAACAGATTACCTTTAATCGTCATCATTTACATGGTCTTTTTCGAAGTAACTACCGTGAGATGCGATGCATTTGTCCCAACGTTGCGTCCACTTTTTAAACACATGTGAAAGTCCGTTTTTTGAGAGTTCTTTCAAAACCGCCTCCGCAGCTTTTACACATGCTTTGTTGCTTTCGAAATGGCAGCCTCTTAGTGGTTTCTTGAGCTGAGGAAACAGCCAGAAATTGCACGGTGTGAGATCAGGACTGTATGGAGCGTGTAGTAGGATATCTATGTTGTTCTTCTGCAAAATGTCCACTACATAACCAGCAATATGTGACCTTGCATTATTGTGGTGTAATAAGAAGCCATTCTTCAGAAATGGACGCTTCCTTTTGATGTGCTGTGCCATTGTCCGTAAAACATCCGCATAGTATGAGTCGTTTACAGTATTCCCGGGTTCTACAGCATGTTGGTAAACAATGCCTTCATAGTCAAAAAACATTATGGTCATAACTTTACCAGCTGATTTTACAGTTTTTGCTTTCTTGGGGGTAGGTGAAGACGGATGCTTCCATTCACTGCTTTGTTGTTTCATTGTAGGGCCATAGTGATACAACCAAGCTTCATCTGCTGTAATGATGCGTTTTAAGAAGTTGTCGCCTTCTTGTTCCAGTCTTTCTTTCTATTCTGTGCACACATCCACTCGATGCTGCATTTGCTCTGGTGTCAAGAGTTTGGGAATCCATCGGGCGCAAACACGTTTCAGTCCCAAATGTTCAGCCATGATTGAGTGAACACTTCCCACAGAAATATTCAGGACAACATGCAGCTGGCGTGCTGTAATTCTGCGATCCTCCTTGATGATAATCGCTGCTGTGTTGATCATTGTCTCTGTGATGGACGTTGAAGATCTTCACTCACGTTCAAGATCTTCCACATTTTGCCTTCCTTCCTTAAAAGTTTTATGCCAGCGAAAAACACTTGCCCTCGACATTGCTTCATCGTGGAAAGCTTCGTGTATCATGTTAAAAGTGTCTGATGCCGATTTTTGCAAAATTTAATCGCATAATGCTGTTCCAAGGACGCTTCCATTTCGACGACTGGTCGCGGTTCGTCGAAATGGAAGCGTCCATATATGCCATCTATCAACCTCTTTTGTTAATACATACAGCATATTTCTTTATTCCACAGAAATTAATATTGTGATGAGTGGTTTCGCGACAGTAAAATTAGTCTTATTACTTATTGAACAGCCCTCGTATAAGATTCACAGCAAGGTCACACACTCACTCAAACTTCCAGCATGGACCATATTGCACCAACATCACTTACTGAGATATATGACATTATTAAAAAATTAAAGAACAAAAAAGCTCCTGGGCCAGATGGCATTACTAATCGGGTGATCAAACTTCTGCCCCGAAAAGCAGTAATGTATCTGACCATAATTATAAATGCAATCCTAGGTCTTCACTATTTTCCTTCCACCTGGAAACTGGCCGATGTAATTCCTATACATAAGCCAGGCAAGGATCCTCACCTGCCTCAAAATTATCGTCCAATCAGTCTCATCTCCAACCTAGGTAAGATTGCGGAGGAGGTCATCCTCGCATGCCTTCAAGCCTCAATAAATGAACTAGACATCCTTCCTAAAGAGCAGTTCGGTTTTCAGTAATACCATAGTACTACTCACCAAATCCACAGAATAGTGGATTACATTATTACCAGCTACAACTGGCGTCAATACACGGGAGCTGTTTTCCTTGACCTATCCAAAGCATTTGACAAAATATGGCATTTTGGATTGTTACATAAATTTATCTCAGCTGGTATCTCAATGAAATTAACACGTTTAGTTAGTTCGTATCTGCAAAACGGGACCATGCAAGTCAAGATTAACGGCACTACCTCATATCAGCGACCCATCTTGGCCAGCGTGCCACAGGGATCACTACAGGCTCCATTGCTGTTCTCTGTATACATGTCGATATCCCACACAACCCAATGTCATCCATCATGGCCATGTATGCAGATGACACAGCATTATTAGTCAGATCTCTCCGACCACATTTTGTTACTAGAAAACTTCAAGAAAACCTTCTAAAATTAGAAAGATGGTTCTCCAAATGGAGACTGCAAGTAAATCCCCTAAAAAGTTCAGCTATTTTCTTCACAAAAAGGTCGATATCTCCTGTAGGAGACATATTATTCAACACCAAAATTCCCTGGCAGACGGAAACATCGATAAAATATTAACTTTTAACCAACACATCACGGCTACATGTACAAAGGCATCTCAAGCCATCGCTCAGATCTACTCCCTAATAAACAGGAGCAACAAGCTAAACATCAGAATCAAACTGCTTTTATACCAGCTGACGATTAGTCCTATAGTTACTTATGCTTCTCCAGCCTGGAGCCGCACCTCCACTACAAATATTATCAAACTGCAATGTGTTCAGAACAAATGCTTGAGAATGATCCTAAATGCCCCATGGTTTGTCAGAAATCACCAACTTCACCAAGATACAAATATTCCTTATATCTTCTCCTTCCTACAAACTTTAGCTGCAAAGTTCTTCCTAAAGACGCCCACTCATCCCAATGATCTAGTTCAGCAAGCTGTAGCCTATGAGCCTACAGATACATTCAAACACAGAAGACCAAAAGCCATTTTAACTTTCTTCAGTGATGTATAATCTCCATGCCCATTCTGGGCAAGCAAACTGCTCATAATATTTTCCCTCACTGTGACCGTAACAGACAACGCAGAATATGAAAAGCATTTCGCTTCACCCCTTAAGTCATAAATGTCAATTGTCAAATACTTAGGAAATATAATCTCGCAATACAATACTGATTCACACTTGGAAGCAAGACTGCAAATTTACAATAGAATGAAGGGCATAATTAAAAGAAATTTTGGAAAACAAATGACTAAAGAAACTCAATTGAGATTACATAATATGACCTCTAAACCATCTCTCAAATTTGGAAGTGAAACCTGGATTCTAAAACAAAGAAACAGACAGTGATTGGAAGCAGTACAGATGAAGTTTCTAAGACCTCTCCTTGGACTCACTAGATTAGATAAAAAGAAAAACACAGAAATAAGAAAAAGATTAGATACAAACAACATCGTACAAGAAATAGAAGAATATCAGCAAAATTGGCTACACCACATAGAAAGGATGAATAACAATAGGATTCCCAAATTAGCATATAAATATAAACCTACAGGAAGAAGAGACTGCAGATGTCCAAGACTAAGATGGAAAGACCAACTTCATCTGCAGAGCAGGAACAGGACATAAAAAGCCTATACCTGAATTGCTCAGACGACAACAACAAAAAAGTTTTCTCTGGGCACCTTGTCATATGCCTCTTCCAGATCTGCAAAACATAAGTTCAGAACCTTGTTATATTCCCATTTTTTCTCAACCATTTGTCATAAAGTGAAAATTCAATATTGATTGATAACCTCTATTTGGCCTGAACTCAGCTTGTTCTTCTCCAAGTTTCTCTTCCACAATTTTTATCAGTCTCTTCTCAAGTATGCTTGTATACTTGCATCTTACCTCTTACTCCATAATTCTCACATTTAGCTTTATTCCTCCTTTTATACATGGAACTATGAGAGCTCTACTCCAATAATCTGGAATTAGACCTTTTGATTAGGCCCTCTGAATTATGCAGTGTAACCACTGAAAAGCTTTTATATCTCCATATTTCAGCATCTCTGGTTGAATATCATTTACTCCAGCTGCCTTTCCACATTTCAGGTTTTTGTTAGCTGTTTCTACCACCAGTATTATAATTTTTTCCTTTTGCATTCTTCTATGATGTTTTCTTTAACAGTCTTTCAAAGTACTTACTCCCAGACAACTAGAATATCTTCAGTTTTCATGTCACCTTTATAATCTTTGATTCCTCTTACAGTACTTTTTCCTCCATTTCTAAGCCATTTTCAATAGTCTCCAGAACATTTTGTCACCTTCCCGATGTTTATCTTCTATGTTCTTACCAAAGTCTTCTCAACTGCTGTTTAGTTACTTTTACACAGAGCTAAGCTCTTTTACATTTTTCTCTGTATTCTTTTAGGGTATCTGTCAACTTTTTTGTTTTGCTAGTAACTTTCAGTATGCTTTCTTCTTTTCCAAGACTGCCTCTTTAAGTTCTTGTATCATGGTGTTCTTATTTTTCTATCCTTGCAGAAAACTTCACTGTATGCTGCCTAGAATTTACCAGAAACCACAAGGTTTTTTTTCCTTGAATAATGTTTGTATACTTTAGTCCACAGTCTACCTGTAAAAGCTAAACTTTAATTCTTTTTAAAATTTTCTCACGTATTGTTCTTTTTAACGTGATATTCGTTTTTATCCTATTTAAAACTACGTGACGATTATTTCCAGTTTCAAATCTTCTGTTTACTGAACCAGCATAAAGATATTAGTATTAACAACAACAAGTTAATCAGGCTTCTTATTTCTTATATCTTCCCTCCAGATGAAGTTGTGCACATCTCATCATCATCATCAAATTCCTGCCATGTACCCTCAAGGGGTGTACAGGATATGACAGTACTACATGAAAAATTTACATCATTACTAACTTCCTATCTACAATTTTCCTCCAAATCAGTCTGTTACTTGTCAAGACTCCAACATTATCAGATCTTATATTTCTATCGACTAAGGAACTTTGTACCGTATCAATCCACCTATATCTTGGTCTTCCTCTGGGTCGTTTTCCTGCCAACCTGGCAGAGAACACTTGTTTTGCTAATCTTTCCTCTCCCATTCTATTTAAGTGACCATACCACCTGAGATTAGCTCTGCTAACGCATTCATGGATGCGCACATCTTTATGTTGAAATATGTTAGTAATAACCTTAGCAGAAAGTATTTTAACTTGGGTATAATTATGTTAAAGATACCAAGCAATTTAAAACCTGGTTTTACTCCATTTTTCCCAAGTGAGCAAACAGACAAAATGTCAAGTTTGCGCCTGCAATTGATGCAAGACTAGCTGATCCCACAGGTAGTGCAAGATCAAGGCAACTCATGGTAAAGGTGGAGCAAGCTCTGATCACTAATCTTAATATTTACCCTTAATGCCAAAACACATCTCCAAGAAGGGGATGTATGATGTTTTGTATTAAAGGCAAGGGGCCACTACCCAGACCGGTTTCGACCTTTATTGAGGTCTCATCAGTGGGAGCCAGGCTAGAAATACCAAGATTTAGTAATGCAGAGCTTATAAGTATTTTACCAAAACAAGTTACCACCTTTACCACGATTGCCTTGATCTTGCACTACCTGTGGGATCAGCTAGTCTTGCATCAATTGCAGGCGCAAACTTGACATTTTGTCTGTTTGCTCACTTGGGAAAAATGGAGTAAAACCAGGTTTTAAATTGCTTGGTATCTTTAACATAATTATACCCAAGTTAAAATACTTTCTACATTTAGATCTCCTCCTGAGATTTTTATTTAATAAGGTTAAAACACCTTATGGTAACTTGTTTTGGTAAAATACTTATAAGCTCTGCATTACTAAATCTTGGTATTTCTAGCCTGGCTCCCACTGATGAGACCTCAATAAAGGTCGAAACCGGTCTGGGTAGTGGCCCCTTGCCTTTAATACAAAACATCATACATCCCCCTTCTTGGAGATGTGTTTTGGCATTAAGGGTAAATATTAAGATTAGTGATCAGAGCTTGCTCCACCTTTACCACGAGTTGCCTTGATCTTGCACTACCTGTGGGATCAGCTAGTCTTGCATGAATTGCAGGCGCAAACTTGATATTTTGTCTGTTTGCTCACTTGGGAAATATGGAGTAAAACCAGGTTTTAAATTGCTTGGTATCTTTAACGACCTTAGCAGAAATCCAATAGTTTCCAATAAATCCAACAGGTACTCACCATTGTGAGTACCTGTTGGATTTATTATCAACCTTGCTCTTTCTTTAAATTTTCCTCAGAGGTTTGTATATGCCTGATGGGATTCATTTCCTCTTCTGCTATTTAGATTCTCCAACAAATACCTTTTTTTTTCATTTTCTTTATGTCAGCTGTTTGCTCTAATGATTTGAAAAATTCCTTCACTTTATCCTTAATAGAACTTTCTGAGGGATCATAGGCACATATAAGTTTCATTGTCCAGTTCACCCATTTTGAAGTTTGCCCACATAACCCTACTTTAAACTACCTTCCAATCAAGTTTATCTTCATATTTAGTGTTGATAGTTATTGCCACTTTCCTTTCCTTGATCGTCATGTTAGGTTTGCTAATAGAAGTGAAGGAATTTCTGAATGTCGTGGTTTAATGCTCGCAGTTTATTTGAATTTTTTCAAGCAGAATAAAATGCTGCATTTTAGCTGAGGCAGCTGTGGAATGCAGTCAAGTGTCAATTAGCTAGCATCCCTTGGAGTTCTGACTTCATAAGTTCAGGATGTTTTGAGGTGAAACTACTAAACACATTCACTATGAGGGAATATGCACCCTATTAACTAATAAAATGAAATTTCCTAAATTGCTTAAACAAATTTTCAGGGTGGCTAAATAATTACTTTTTTTTGCATAATTTTATATTTTTAAACATGAACTTTAAATAAGGAAAACCAGTAGGCAACCAATAATAAACTTAATCCATAAAATAATACCATGGGTCTTCTAGCTACATCTGGATGCTCCCTATAAAAATCTTTCTGGAAAGGGGGTAAGGAAACAACATTCCAGTTTGGTTTTCGCAATCTTCCTCCTGGTTGTTTGTTCTTTTTCAATTCTCTAATCATTCTTGTCATTTTCTTTCCACCCTTCATTTCTATTTTAATACTGAAAAGTAATGAAATTTTTATTAATGACAATTTACTGATGTGAAATTAATAAAATACATATATTGATCAGATTACTGAAATATGTAAAATAATAATAAAACAAGGTATCTAGTTAACCAGAAGAAGTGTTATCAATACAATGCTGTATGCAGATGATCAGATTACACTATGTTGATAAAAGTATTTGGATACCTAGTTGTGTTCAAAAAAATTGTGTTTTAATTATATTTCTAATACCAAGTGAGACCAACTTTGATCTGAATGACAGCAACTACTTTTTGGAGAATGCTTTTAACCAATTTTTCATATGTTGCAACAGGAATATTCTTCCATTCCTTGCACAAAGCTTTCCACATTGCTGAACCTAACTGATGTGGTCTGGAGCAAATTTGGCATTCTAATTCATCTCAAAGATGTTCAATGGGATTGAGGGCTTTACTCTGAACCAGCTAGTCCAACACATCAACATTATTTTGTGAAAACCAGTCTTGGACAAGCAGTGTAATATGGCATAGAGCATCATACTGAAACATGCAAGTTCACTGCTGAAGTTCCACAGCATCGGAAGCATGAAGTTATCCAGATAACCATTAGATGTCATGGTTTTTGGCATGACCACCAATGGACCAAGCACCATTCAACTGAAAATCCCCAATACCATTAAAAGCCTCCGCCAAACTTGACAGCTGGAATGATACAGTCCTGCCGGAACCATTCCCCAGGTAATCTCAAGATCCAAACACGATCATCACAGTGAAACATTTGGAAGCATGATTCATCACTCCACAAAACCCATTTCTATTCATCTACAGTCCAGGAATGGTGTGAAAGGCACAGTCCAAATGTCCTTTGGTGTTGAGGGAGTCATGTGTGCCTTGTTCGCAGCAGTTCTGCCATGGTAATCTAAGGCATGCAACTCTCTGCAGGCAGTTCTAGTGCTGACAGATGTCCATGTAGAATTTCCCAGGTTCACTGCCAGGTCCACCACTGATGAAGTGTAGGATGTTCGAATATTCCCGACACAGAGCTCACTGATCTTGGTCAGTGAGTATCGGTGGCCTCCCATGGCGTTTTCCTGCTGTGGTAGGACCAACTTTCCATCGAGATGGACAGCAATGTTACGGACAGAAAGACGACTAATATGAAACCCAACTACCATCCCAAGTTGGAAGTCTGTCACTTCAGCTGAACATGGCATGTTGACATCGAGTCCAGTGCAAAACATGCAGCACATCCCGCCTTTTATTACCAGACTTACACAGACACTCCCTGAATATTTGCATGGCATGTAAAGCGTCCAAATACTTTTGTCAACATAGTGTATATTACAAGGCAATGAAGATGATCTTCAAAGGTCAGCTCATGAATAAAACAAAATAAGCCAACAATACAACTTAAAAATTTCATAAAAGAAAACAAAATTCATGGCATTTAAAGGTCGAGATCATGTTAGATCAAAAATAGTGTTTTATTATTTTAGAAAATAAAATAATAAAGCGAGTGATAGTCTAATTATTTAGGCTGCATAATAACATGTTATATTACAAAACAATGAAAATTACCTTCAAAAATCAGTTTATGAATTAAACAAAATAAGCCAACAATTAAAAATTTCGCAAAACAAAACAAAAGTCATGCCATTTAAAGGTCAAGATCATGTTATATCAAAAATAATTATAGAAAATAAAAGTTTAATTAATTAGGCTGCATAATAACATTTCAGAAATTTCAGAAAATCTGTGGAACAATTAAAAGAACACTGAATAAAAAAAAAAAAACAAGATGAGAAACTCAACTAAAATTTTATAAAGTAATGGCCATTCCCAATTACTAGATGGTTCAGAAACATGGACTGTTAAAAAAAGAAAGATGAGTAAAATACAAGATGCAGACATGAGATTTTTAAGAACCACTAAGGATGCACAAAATTGGACCATATAAGAAATGAAGACATTAGAAAAGTACTAGACATTTAAGATGTAAGTGAAAGATCAAGGAGAACACATGGAAAGATATCAGCTACCAAAAGAGATGGATAGATATAGACCAAACGGAAAGAGAAGAACAGATGGAAAGACCAGTGAAGCCAGAACAGGCAAATGTCTAATCCTTGAGGAGAAGAAGAATAACATATCTAAAAGATATAGATGAAAAAAATAAAGAAATTTCAGAAAATCTGTCGAACATTTAAAATGAAACAACTAAAATTTATGAAGTAATAGTCACTCCCACTATGGTTCAGAAATATGGACTATTAAAAATAAAAAAGATGAAGAGAGATATTTACATGTAAATGAAAAGCTCAAGGAATATATAGAGAAATGAAAAGAGCATCTATTTAGGATGGAAAGATATCAGCTATGAAAAGAAGTGGATAAATATAGACCAAAGGGAATCAGAGAGCGAGAGAGAGGAATACCAGGAGTAAGATGGAAAGATCAGTGAAGCCAAAACAGGCAAATGCCTAATCCTCGAGAAGAAATTAAAAAAAAATTTATTTTGCTTATTCAAAACAACAAAAAAGCGAGTTGGGTTATTTTTTTTTTTTAGTAATATTACACCAGTTAAATTTGGTCATGATGTATACTGCATGTTTATAAAGGGATCACCAAAATTTATGCATAATAGTGACTTAACAGAATAAAAGCAGGAACTTGCAACGAAAATATTTAAAAGGAAAGAAAATTAATATCCACGGTTTTATATACTTAGTTATCTTCTTCATACCCCATAAGGCCAAGCTGTTTTTTACCACTAATTTAGTTTCTCTCCACCTCTCCCAACCAGTCATTCTTCTTTCCTTTTCTGTCATTCTCTGCCTAGTTAATTTAGACCATTTCCCCTTCTGGAATCCATGTAAAAGCTATTCATTCTCAATATGTGTCCAACCCATTTTCATCTGTGTTTTTTTTATTTTTACTGGTGATACTTTTTTTGTTAAGTCCATTTATATAATTCATCATTTGTTATAGGTTGGGACCTCTAACAAACAATGTGTAAAATAGTAAAGTATTTTATGCACATATTTTGTTGAAAACTAATTTAGATTCCTGTTTTTGGTCAATTTATATATAACTGGTTTTATATAAAAAGCAAAAAAGATATCTGCTATAGATTTTAGACTCACTGACACAGCTTACTAACATGATTGGTTAATTATAGCAAACTGACTCCATGAAGATGAAAAAGCTTTTACTATTCTTATACAAAGTGTGGAGGGTCCATTAAATCCCATTTCGTTATTCACTATGAATAGCGATTATGAATTAAAAACAGTCAGAGAGGAAAAGTGGGACTTTAATCAGATCATGGGTCTTTTTAATACATCAGCAAATAGAGACATATAACATTTTAAAGCTGATGATGCGTGATATCTGATGATATGAGTATTTTTTTTTAGGTAGTTTCAAAATTAATCAATTTTTTATAAAGTTCACATACCCCTTGCCTCACCAATAATTCTCCCACATTGCTCTACCCCCCACTTTTTCCAAACCCAATTCCTTTAACAGCAGATGAATGTATATCGTTCCACACCGAGATTCCGCTGAATAAGAAGACAGCCAGCAACATCCCACAAAGGTATCTCCGAATTTTCCCTCTTGTATTCTTCATATATCTATCTATGTAAAACTTCAGTAATGCCCTAAAATTGAGTAAAAAGCCAATGACATTATAAAAAGGAGCACTTTTAAACAAAAAATAGGCTAAATAGTCATAAAATTAATAATCAACAGAATTTTTTAAACGGAAACAAAGGGATTGTTTTGAGGAAAAGAGAGCAATTCTGCTAACTATTTGGCAAGTTTGTAAGCGGGACTGTCTATACTATTAATCTAGCGCAATCAGAAGAGAAGAGCAAAACACTGCACCCTTCAGATAAAAAAGACATGTTTGATTCTCATCATCATGACAGGAATCTTTATATGGGCTTTTTCAACTGACAGAGAGTTAGTTGATCTCATATGGAGAGAGCAGGGTTTTTTTCTTCCAGCAACTTGGGTTTTACATCCTACATACAGGCAAATCGGCCAGGAGAACACATGCAATTAACAGATAAAAAACACTGGTGTTGGTGGTGAACAATAGATTGTGTTGATGGTCGTAGTGTCATTGTGTTATAATTGGAAAATTAAGTAGCAGGGTAGTTAGCAAGATGTATGTAGCAGAATAGAATAAGGTGCCAAAATGCCAAAAAAAAGCCTTTTGGCTTTTTTTTTTGGCATAATGCAGCAATTATTATTATCTGAGACCTCCAGAGAGTCAAGGACTCATCGAGAGAGAGAGAGGGGGTCTCAGATAAATCACCCAACCAAGTGTCTTAAATTCATTCACACACTATCCCCCTAAAGGCAAACTATTCCACTCACTGCTCTGTGAGAGAAAAACCCAGCTGTTACCCCTTTCTTGACTATGAACTTAACTTCTATGGATGTCCCTGTGTTCTTTCCCCACTGTTCATATAACAAAAAATTTCATCAGACGATATCCTATAATACCCATTCAAAAGTTTATAGACCTCTATCATATTACCCCTCTTTCTCGTGTTAACCAGCCTGTAATCCACATACTTGCAATGTCCTCATTATCTAAATCCCATAATCCAGATATAATCTTTGTAACTCTTCTTTGTTCCCTTTCCACATTGGAATCCTGGAGACCTAATCTGCACACAATAATTCAGGTGTTGTCTTATAAAGTGGCAAAATGACTTCCTTATCCTTACATGTCAGGTTTGCTTCAACATTGCAATTATCCTCAGAGTTGTATTTGCAACTTTTGCTATGTGACCTTTGAACTTCAAATTCCTATCCACCAATATGCCAAGATCCCTTGCCTCCTCAATTTCTTGTAGCATAACCCCTAATATAATATTGCCACTGGAACTTGCCCCAAAGTGCATAACTTTACACTTACTAACATTAAACAGAGAGTCATTTTCGTTTGTCCAAATTTCCAGTCTATTTAAATAATTTCTGTCAAGACGTAGTATATGTAGAACTACAAGGCAGGTGATTATGAAAAGCTTAGAAGGAAGTTAGTGCATGGAAGATAGTTAAGGGGTATCTAGAGGAAGCAGTATTAAATTGCATACCTAACGTAAGGAGGGTAAATCAGGCAGGAGTGAGATGAGTAGTATTATTAAGCATAAGCTACAAAAAAAAAGAACATGTTGTGGAGGGTATATAACGAAAAAGGCGACCAACATAGTAAGGAAGACAAAATTAGATTACAAGAAACTATCTGAGCAGGCTAAAGGAAATCCCACAGAGTTCTTTCATTACGTGTCAAGTAAGAGGAAGAATGACTATGAAAGAATAGCCGTAATGGTGCTGATGGTGAAAAGATGACAGAAGCAGATAAAACAGTTGAGTTACTGAGTAACCACTTTGCAAGGATATATCATCCTAGACTCTTTAATGCTGTGACAGACTGATGTGGGAACAGAGGTGGATAAATAGGATGTTCTTAGGATATTGAAGAATCTCAATGTAAATACAGCTGTGGGATTAGATGGGATATCAGCTTGCATTTGGTGAGAATGTGCAAGAGAACTGGCAATGCCTCTGACTAGGCTCTTTAAGTCTCAGTTCTGGTAGAGTCCTGAGGAAATGGAAAGAGGATAAAATAATTCCTTTACATAAAGGAAGTTCTAAGATTGCAATAGCAAATTATAGAACAATCAATATCTCAGGAGTGGTGGTGAAACTACTGAAATAATTGATCAAAAAGAAAATTCAAGAATGGGTGGTTAAAAATGTGATACCCTATGAAGGATACCATGGCTTTGTGAAGGGTCAGTCATGCCTTAGTATTAACTTTTTATAATAGAGTGACATCTGTGTTGGAAAAGGAAATGGCTACATGATGATTCTGCTGGATTTTCCAGGTCTAGTCTCTCCTGGAGATGAAGAAGTGGTGTAGACAATTCAGAGGTGATCAACCAATATGGTGAGTGGCTGTGGAATGTTCCCTATAAGACAGTGTTTCCCAACATAGGGCGTATGCCCCACAGGGGTGCAATTGGAAAATGATGTTACATTCGTCACCTCATCACCGATACAGTCAAAAAATCACCATTGTCGGCGATAAATTGTCGATGTTGCAACCCTGACTTTCCGAGAAAAAAAGCTGACAACACTAGTACAGCAGTCAACAAATACAGTATCAAGAAGAACTCTCAGAAAAGCAAAATGATAAGTCTATTAGAACTTTATTCAACATAAAGGGAACAATTGTTATGGCTTTGTGATGAGACAAAAACAAAATAACGAAATGCAACTAGTTTTGCAAAAAATTACTATCGTCCTTTCTGTTGTCATATTTAGTTGAATGTGGCTTTAGTGCTGTAAATGACTTGTTATTGACAAAAAGAAATCATCTGAAGATCACAAACCATGGGGATCTGAGATTGAAACTGACAAAATTAGTACCTCAAATAAAAAGTCTTTGCAGCAGACATCAAGCTCAAGGATCACATTAACTTGGATTTTATTTTCCCGAGTTCAGTTCGATATGTTTTATAATATACAAAGTGTAATATAAAATTTATATTCATTGAAGAAAGTCAAATTAAAAACAGTTTTACCTATGTTCGTTTTTTATTTAAAGTACTTATTTATTATTTAAAATACGGGGATATTAAATCCCACATTATTTCAAAGCCAAATAAGAAACTCAAAGATAGAAATCAAAGAGTTTCATACCGAATATATAGAAAAACTATAAAAGTTTCAGCAGATTGTAGCGCATGCTAAAACACATGGTTCAATACTAGGGCAACACTTGTAGCAAAGGTGGGTAAAGTTCTGATCACTATTGTTTTACATTATGGGAAATACTAAGAATAGTGATCAGAACTTTACCCACCTTTGCTACGAGTTGCCCTAGTATTGAACCATGTGTTTCAGCATACGCTACAATCTGCTGAAACTTTTATAGTTTGCTATATATTCGGTATGAAACTCTTTGATTTCTATCTTTGAGTTTCTTATTTGGCTTTGAAATAATGTGGGATTTAATATCCCCTTAATTTAAATAATTTTACATTGTCGAATTGAAGCCTTTTGGCTCTTTATTTTAGTACCTATTTATACTTTTTCAGAACCTGGCTAACTATTATGCTAGAGGGGGGGGGCATCAAATCTTTGAGTCGTTGAGGTGAGACATGATCCAAAAAGGTTGGTAACTATTGCTATAAGGATAGATTGAGGGTGTGTGGATTGCAGACATTGAATGATAGGTAAAAAAAAAGAGGGGATGTGATAGACACATTGAAGTTACTTAAAGGGTTTTATAGGACTGATGCAAGGGAAATGTTTCAGCATTTGGCTAGAGGGTGTAGAATAAGAGATTATCTTGGAAGTTGAATAAAGGTGTGGTTAGTAGGGATGTGAGGACTAGATTTTTCACTTGGAGAGTTGAATGAATGGAATCAGTTGCCAAAGTCAGCTGTGAGAGCTTTGTTAATGGGATCAAGGAGTGGTAAGACAGATTGAGTGGATAGTTTGGGTCTTTGAACTCCATGGAGGTGCCTGTACACTTGACCAGTGTAACCACTATAAAAAATTTTATACTTCTGTATTTGATTTCTAGTCAAATATCATCTACTCCAGTTGAATTTCCACATTTTAGGTTTTTGATGTTTTTCTACCTCAAGTATTGATATGTACTCTTGACTACATCCCTCTTGAATGTTTTCCACCACCATGCTATCAAATATGGAAGTATAAAAAATTTTATACTTCCATATAAAATTTTTTATACTTCTAATCAAATATCATCTCCAGCTGACTTTCCACAAGTCAGGTTTTTGATATGTTTTTCTACCTCAAGTATTGATACTGACTCACTGCTGGCAGTACACACCTTTACACACAGTCCATCAAAAGTGGACTTTAAACATCCCTTGTGAATGTTTCCTACCACCGTGCTGTCGAACGGTGATGATAATCTATCACAGCTTAATCTGGCTAAATATTCTTTAAGACTTGTAGATCATCTGAAGTTGATAACAACATCTGTTTAAATATTAATACCTTGCTTAAAAATGTGATCCCTTAACACAAAGGTAGAAGGCTTGGTTGTAATGAATGTGAAGCATTCATTACCTTGTTACATCACATAAGTTTGTAAAACATGACTTCCCTTTAAACAAACCAATGCTAACAAGCACAGAGAATACAACTTATCAGTGCAATTCTGTATCCTAGCTCTCTCCAAAACCTTGACTACAACTCCAAATATACATATTGGCTTATAATTTGTAGTCTTATGTAGCCTTTGTGAAGTGGAACAATTTCATCTTCCTTCTAGTGTCACCCAAGTTCCACTTCTTTGGAACTTGTGTGACACTAACTTCCTAAAACATTACCTTAAGACATGGTAATATATCAACAAGCCTTAGTGACATCAAAATTACTAGCTCCTCATCAGGGGTGAATATTTAGGGTGTGCAAGTAGTGCAGTGCTCATCCACCAAATTGCAATATCACCAATATTATATTTTTGCATTTATTCCAGTTAAAGACTCCCCTAATTGTTTCCAGACTTTGCACGAATCCTAAAAGTAAACACAATATACTATTGCTTCATGAAAAGGACACTTTTTGATGCATAAACATTGCATAACATTTGTGTTAATAGCCCTGGTGTGCATTCAAAATACATACACCTTTGAGCCCTATGAAAAAAATACAGTATAATAGAGTGACATCTGTGTTGGAAAAGGAAATGGTATTGCGTTCCACTAGTTTTAAACCATTCAGATAGCAAGGCAGGGTGAACTCTGAAACAATAGCATCTAGAGGCTGTGATTGGTTGTGTCAAAAAATCCAATTGAACATTATTTGTCATGAGCTGCTGTTTTTATTTTCAGAGTTTCATCTGTTTTGCACACATGAAGTGTGAACTGATGTGATAGGCAAGTTTTTATATATAATATAGACAAGTTTTAATATATAATTTTCAATAACTTTATAACTTTTTTTAGCCCATATTTACAATGCAAAACAGTATTGTAGTCGAAGGAGGTAAGCCTCGTCCTCCTCCTCTTCCAAATTTTACACCTTTAATTCAAATATACTAATGATTTTGAAAGCATATGGTGTGGGGTAGAGGTGGGCAAGACAGGATATTTCATGGGGTGTTGCTACAGACCAAGGAGCACAGAGGGTGGGGACCAGAAGATGTTTAGACAGTTGAGTTTGGCAAGTGCAAGAAGAATGATTGTTATGGGAGATTTTAACTACAGCAGTATAAATTAGGGAGAGGAAGATGCATGAAGCAATAAGGGAATGGAATTTCTAGAATTCTTGAGGGACAAATGTCTTAGGCAGCATGTAATAGGGGGAACAAGAGGTTCAAGAGTTTTGGATTTGGTCATAGCATCAGAAGAGTTTATAATAACTGAGATGACATCTCTCCCACCAGTTGGAGAGAGTGACCATATGGTTTTGACTTGGAAGATGAACAGACATGCAGGAGTATCAAAGAGACGGGAACATATGTGGAATTATAAGGCAGGTGATTATAATATTAAATATAATCACCTGAGTCTTAGACGTCAACTTGGGGAAGTTTCATGGAGGGAGGAATTGGAAGGACGGGATATCATTAGTGCTTGGGAGATTGTGAAGGAATATTTGTAAGCAGCAATAGTAAGCTGTATTCCACAGGTGAAGAAAAGGACACAATTTGGAGTAAAGTGGATGACAAACAATTTTTAAACAGGAACTGCATGCGAAAAAGAGGCTATGGAAGAGATATAAAGAGACAGGTGAAGAGAAGATGCAAGAAGAATATAAGACACTGGCCAGGAGAGTGACTAATATGGTAAAGAAGACAAAACTGGAATATGAGAAGAGATTGGCCTTAAGATCCAAAGAAAATCCTAGGGAATTTTTTAGCTATGTGGCCATTAGGAGGAGATTAAATAGGAACTGCATGCGAAAAAGAGGCTATGGAAGAGATATAAAGAGACAGGTGAAGAGAAGATGCAAGAAGAATATAAGACACTGGCCAGGAGAGTGACTAATATGGTAAGGAAGACAAAACTGGAATATGAGAAGAGATTGGCCTTAAGATCCAAAGAAAATCCTAGGGAATTTTTTAGCTATGTGGCAATTAGGAGGAGAGATGACTGTGGAAGAATGATATTGTGGGATAAAAATGGGAATAGAGTGACTGATGCAGAGGACATAGTGGAACTGTTCAATGAACACTTTATTGGAGTATTTCATCCTGGAGGAGTAAATTTTCATACTAGAGAGAGAGAGATAGGGCACGTTTGAGGTTTAGAGATGAAGGAGGAGAGTGTGTTCCAAATACTGAGTACTCTGGATGTCAGAAAGCCGTAGGACTGGATGGTATTTCACCACGAGTTTTGAGAGAATGTACTAGAGCAGCACTTCCCAAACTGTGGGCCGTGGCCCCCTTGGGGGCCGTAGGTTTTGTTGAGGAGGGGGGGGGCATGAAATAATGAAAACAAATTTTAAATGTTTTAAGACTAAGTAGATTTTTTTTTATTTTAAAAGAAATGTATTTAACTTTTATTATTTATTTTTTTGTTATTTTTTATATTTTAATGGAAAAATTCACACATTGGTGTTGGTTCACAAACTTTGCTTCCTGCGTATTTCGGCGCTTAATGAATGTTTCATTTCAAAGCAGTGGTTAATTGTATTTACTTCGAATGCTCTCCAGGGAAGCTCCAAATCTTCCTGTCCCTTTCATCACGCATTCGTAATCAGGGACTGTTGATATTGACTTTATATACATATCAAAACTCGTTTTATATTATCACTGTCATCCGAGCTAGTTTTCTGTTATCAATAAAAGTTTCGCATATGCTTCACATATGAAAAAAGCTTAAACAAGTTCATCTGGGGAGATAGTAACTCTCTTGCAGTGGTAAACAACACCCCTCCCTAACAGCCACTATACTGCAGAGGCAATAAAAACAAGTACTTTTATTATGCCAGTGAATAAGGTATGAAGGGTCTGTATAATACATTTCTCAACAAATAGTGCAATTAGAGACAACAAAACCATATGTTGCATGGGCAAACACAGTATCTATCTAACTAAAAACTATTCTTATTAATTAGATGTGTGCGAGTTCGATTTCCCAAGGCAGCAATAAAATTCAACTGAACATGTTAAAATTCGTAAAAGTGTTAAAACTAAGTAATCTATCTAACTAAAATTATATTTAGTTAGATCTAACTAACTATCTAACTAACATTATATATATATATAATGAATATTATGGCAGTTTCACATATGGAATTCGGTTGAAGAGAGTTAGCATTTCAACTCAATTGTCAGCTATGCTTTTATCTTTCGGTTGCGCGATCTTTTATTAATACCACACCAATCATATGCACGTTTTAATAACCCTGCCTTTGTTGTCTGTTTCGCGTTAGGCTTAATTACCGTAAAGGGAGAAAAGTCACAAAAGAGAAAAATTTCCTGGTCCTGGGATTCCCTTATTCAGGTAATATTCACTAATTTCATGTTATCGGTCTGTGGTGTGCCAGTATCGGTAAGTGGTGATATTATTCGATCTATTCTACGTTAAAAAATTTAACCCTGAGATGGATAAGTGGCTGATAAAAATTTAAAAAAATTCCCGCGAACAATCAGAAGAAGCAGAAACAGACTCAAAAAAAGGACAATATTTCATATTTTACCGAACAGCCCGCATCGTCTTCAGAACCAAACGGTAAGAGGCAAAAAATGTAATATATGCATTTGATTTTTGCAATATTCGCTGTGTATGTTTTGTATTGAATATAAATACAATAAATATTATAATAATATATCTCTATTACGATTTTTTTTCGAGGGGGGCCCTGAAAAGTTTGGGAAGCGCTGTACTAGAGAAATGACAGCGCTTTTGACCCTTTCCCGCAGCCAGACTTTCATTTTCAATGCAAGTCTGGCTGCGGGAAAGCTGCCCAGTGAATGGAAGAAAGGTAAGATAGTGCCATTGCATAAAGGCGGAAGCAGACTGGAAGTGTCTAATTATAGGCCAGTTTGTGTGTCATCAGTAGATGTTAAGATCTTGGAGAAATTAGTGAGGGACCGTATACAGTATTGGGCAGATGAAGGTAATGTTATCTGTGAAAGTCAACATGGATTTGTGAAGGGGTGCTCTTGTTTTAGCAATATACTAGCCTGTTATAATAAAGCTACAAGAGCAGTAGATGAGGGGAAATGCATATACTGCCATTTTATTGGACTTAGCGAAGGCATTTGACAGGGTACCACATGATAAGCTGATATTTAAGTTGCAGCACATGGGTCTGGATGTCAGGTTGGGCAACTGGATTCAGGATTGGCTGTCCGATAGGTATCAGTGTTGTGTATGGTAGGGCAGTTTCAAGGAGGCAGAGGGTTACAAGTGGGGTCCCACAGGGCTCAGTCCTATGACTTATATATTATTTAACCATTATATCAATGACATTATCAGTGGATTGCAGGGGGATATTAAGTTGTTTGCGGATGATGCGAAGCTGGGAAGGGTTATTAGTAATAGTGCAGATGTTGTAGCCCTGCAAGAGGATTCGAATAAGCTAGATAGATTGGCAAATGAATGGGGATGCCAGTTTAATGCAGCAAAATGTAAGGTCTTGAGGTTTGGGACACATCGATGGGACGCTGCATACTTTATGGGAGGAGCTATACTGGAGGAAGTAGGGGAGACAAGAGATCTGGGGTTAATGATTGATAGAAACCTGAAATTTAGAGGACATATTGCAAAGGTGGTAAAGGTAACACAGAGGATTGCTGCAATAATGGAATAATACAACGGAACGATAACTCAAAAGAGTTATCATTCCGTTGTATAAGCCTCTGATCAGCCCACACTTAGACTATCGTTCTCAGATTTGGTCCCCAGGATTTGAAGGGGATAAATTAACTGTGGAAAGGGTACAAAGGCAGATAACAAAGACAGTTTCAGGACTGTACAATGTTAGTTATGAGGATTGGCTGAGAGAATGTGGATTGCAGAGTTTGGTGGATAGAAGGAGGAGAGGTGATATGATTGAGACTTTTAAACTGTTGAGAGGTGGTTACAGTGTTGACACTGGTGAGTTATTTTGCTTGGTTGAACAGTGGGAAGGAGTGATGACAAGGGGACATTCCTGGAAGTTACGAAAGGAAACTGTGAGCAAGAGGGTGAGGAGGGGTTTCTTTGCATGGAGGGTGGTTGAACCATGGAATGCATTGCCTGATAGAGTGGTGAGAGCAAGAATGGTCAATGAGTTTAAGGAGTGATATGATAGACTTTGTGTTTCCAAGGAGGGACCACCAACGATGAGTCTTGATAGACTTTGTGTTTCTTAGGAAGGACCTCCCGCGATGAGTCTTTTGATTCCATGGAGGCCTGAATAATAATAATAATAATACCAACCAAATATAGCATTCTTCTTCATTATTGTTTTCTAATATACAGTATCATAAAAAGCACATTGTCCCCCACTCTGTGCGTTACAATTAATTGATAAATTAAAGTATTCAAAGTTATGCTACAATTAACTGCATTAGATCAATTGAGATGAGCACTGATGCACTCTTAAAACTTTCATACATCAATAAAAATAACTGCAATCATATAATCAAAATAACGATTTTGTAGCACGGGTTGCATAAGCCACAACAGCACACCCAACCTGGCACACAATGCCACTGCTCCTCGTCAACATAATTACTTGCTCATCAATAAGCCTTCACTATTTCCTCTACACTTGAGCTTCTGATTTCAGACTGAGGATGAAACACCCTGTTAAACTGCTCACCTTGACCATGTGCTCTGAAGAACTTACCAATCTCCCACTTTCATTCATCATCATCTTACTATAATCATTCTTCTTTCTGCTTGCCACATATTGAAAAAAAAACTCCCTAGGATTGTTCTTGGTCTTATTTGCTAATTTCTGCTCATACTGGACTATTGTTGTCCTTACAACTGAACCACCTTCCGGACTTGCTCTTTATACTCTTCATGCAACTGATTATTACCACTGTTCATCTTTTGCTGCCTCCGCAATGCCTCTTCCAGATTTCATGCTTAATCCTTTCATTCATCCATTTGACACCTACCTCATTTAGCCTTTTGACCTTCTGAATACATCATACTGCTCTCTCTGTGTCAGTTCACAAGCAGCATTTATTTCCAAGCTGCCTCCTGAGCTTCTCAAAATCACCACTTTGTAATTCCACATATATCCTTTCCTCACAGAAGTCATCACAGTTATTCTTAATGCTATCTCTCTTCATTCCAATCTATATTATAAAATTAAAATCACCTATAATGATCACTCTTCCCTTCTGGTTCACTAACCCAAGTTCTTTATACATTTCTTCCTCACTACCCAGCACACTTCCTGGCTTATAGCAACATCTAACTAAATCTCTTCCTGTCAACTTCCACATCACATTATACTGGCTCAAAACCACCATTTTCCTCTTGCATCTCTACAGTGGGGAAATAATTCTCCTGCAGCACTCCCATCCCCTTCTACTTTCTATTCTTGCAAAAAACATTGTACCCTTCCATTTCTATTCAGGATATCATCTTCATTCAACCATGTTTCACTTATTCCAACAATTTTAGGTAAATCAACTCAATGAGTGAAACAGTTTCATCTCTCTTATTTCTGATACTCCTAGCATTTGTAAATAAACACAGCAAGTTCACTTTTAGATCTATAACCAATCCTACCTAAGAAACCCAATGGTTGTGTTCTCCCCACACCAACCCTTGCCAAATCACATTTATCACCACTTATCCCATATATTTCCTCAGACTTACACCCCCCACATCACGATCCATTCTACTCATACAATGATTGTCCCCATACAGACATTCACTACTACTACTACTTGCATCATCCATTCTGTCTATGCCATGTCTCACTATTCACCTGACTCATCCCCATTTCCCTGTCCCTCTTGTATTTCCATTCCCTCTTCATCTCTTGTGCCACCACTATTATTTCCATTACCAAGAACTTCACAGTCTCATCTTCCACTCTCTTGATCTTTCACTTCCCCTCTTACTTCCTCTGATCTCTTGATCACATCACTCACTGCACTTCTAGCAAGTCTGTAGCTGACACTCAAATGCAATCCGTCACTTCTACACAAATCCATTCTTCCTTTAAATATAAGCCACACATACTGCACTCCTTTCTCACACATCTCTGCCAGCATACCATTCTTGCTTGCTTTCTGTTTCAACTAAATGTCATACCTTGGCAACACACTGACAACATTTCCTGCTATATAGTTATTTTTCACTCTCCTTGATAACCTCCTGATATCAACCCTTAAATTCTCCTCATGTCTCACTAAATCATTTGTTCCCAACATCACTGCTCATTTACTTCTTAAATCCAAACCATTAATTAGCTTGCACATTCTGCACCCTGGAAAACAGACCTTACGGATCCTCTGATTAACCTAGAGCCGTTCTGTTGGTTTGCACAACCTGCGTGTAAAATGTTTGTGCCCCTCTTCCATTAAAAATTAAAAGATCCCGAAGTACGATAGCACGTTATGTTACTGCCTGGGTTCATTGCACCCCGATACGGAACTGGCCTGGATTAACCACACCTCAAATAATGGAAGCTGCACACATCACTATTCTTGAGTCATTTATCACCTCATTTTCTATACTATCCTTCATTTTATCGTTTTGCACTCTTTCATTTCTTTCCAAAAAATGTCTAATATCACTATGCATATTTCTCATTCTGAATTCGTTCTTCAAATCTTGCATTCTAACAATTTCACTCAATGTTGCTCACTCTCATCCTGCCTTTCCTTTCTTCCACCTCTCTAATTTCTTTCACTTCCAAAGTCTCACTTGCTACCATTCCATTATTCCCAGTCTTCTGAATTACAATTATGCTTTCATTCCTTCAGCCTGTTTTGCATTAGCTGATAACTCATAATCCAAAAAAAAATATTGCAAATTTTACAAATCCATACCTTCTCTATCTCCTGTTCAGTCTCTCTACAAACACAACTTTCACATTTCACACAAACATGTTACATTGACAATATCAAACCATTCTCATAAAATAACATTCCATCTTCATGCTCTACAGCATGCAGATCTCTTTCATCTCATCATTTTGTTTCGTTCAAGAAAAACTTCAAAATTCGTTAAAATAAAAGTCAATAACAAACTCAAAAGGCCCAACAATCACAGATACATTATCATTATAATAAATTTAGTCTAATCCTTTATCCAAGTGTAAGCAAACAAAGTTTGCACCTGAAGTATCTTAGGACTAAGACAACTTGTGGTAAAGGAAGATACTTCAGGCGCAAACTTTGTTTGCTTACACTTGGATAAAGGATTAAACTAAATTTATTATCATCCAACCAAGTGGGAAAAAACTCCCAACATCTATCTCTAAATCCAGAGCAATTTAATAATGTGGTACACCTTTTGGCAACTTGTATAGGTAAATATGACTTCTCCATTGCTTCTGACTTAGTATCACCATTTCTGGGTCTGGCTCCCACTGACAAGACCTCAATAAAGGTTGAAACTGGTCTGGGTAGTGGCCCTTCCCTTAATGCATAGCATTATATATGTCTGCAAGGTGTACTTTGCATTATGAGAGATACTGAGAAACGGAGTGATGAGAGCTTGGTCCACCTTTACCACGAGTTGCCTCAGTCCTGAAGATACTTCAGGCACAAACTTTGTTTGCTTACACTTGGATAAAGGATTAAACTAATTTATTATAGTCTAACCAAGTGGGGAAAAACTTCCAATACATTACCATTATTATTAACATCTGACCTCCATGAGGCAGACTCATTGTGGAAAGCACACACCATCACACGCAAAGCTCATCCAAACTTGCCTTAAACTGATTCAATGTATCTACATTCAGAATACACTCAGGCAATGCATTCTACTCAACAACCACTTTCCATGTAAAGAACCTGCTCCTCAATCTCCTACTCAAACACTCTTGTCCTGCCCTCTCCCACTCCCATTCTACGAAAAATCTTCCATGTCAACCTGATAACCCCGAACTAGCTTATATGTATCAATCATATCCCCCTTCCCTTCTCCTATTCACGAGGCTCTGCAGTTTACATTCTCTCAATCTATCCTTGTACTCCACATTCGAAAGAACACTGACCACTTTTGCAAATCTTTGCCAGACCATTCTAATATATCCTCATGACCATGAAAACCCAGACCAAATCTCATCATCATCATCAAATAACTGACATGTACCCTCTCGGGGTGTAAAGAATATGATAATACTACATAAAAAACTAATATCATTACTAACATCTTATCAACAATTTTCCTCCAAATCAATCAGTTAACTGTAGAGACTCTAACATTATTAGATCTCATATTTCTGTCTCTTAAGGCACTTTTTACTGTATCAATCCACTTTTCCTTGATCATCCTCAGGGTCTTTTTACTGACAACCTGGCAGAGAACACTTGTTTTGTTAATCTTTCCTCTCCTATACTGTTTAAGTGAGTATACCACCAGAGATTAGCTCTGCTAACACATTCCTGGATGCTAACAATGTTAAGTGCTTTCCTGATATCCTTGTTTTTAATATGATATTGCAATTGATGCTATTTGTTTACACCACTAATCTTTTTCAGGACTCTCACAGATATGAGAGAGTGTTTTATTTCTAACCCAGCTCTCAGATCCATAAGTTAAAATTGATTTGAACATTATCTTGTATACAGATAATTTAGTGTTTACTGTATTTATTTGTTTCTGTCTTATTCCATATAAATTTACTCAGCTGACTTCCTACCATACCAGCTTTGTTGATTCTGTTGTCTATTTCTATATTTAATTTAGCATCTTCACTAAAAATCATACCTAAGTAGCTGAAATGTTTTACTTATTCTATAGGTTCTCCATTCACAATGCAGTTGATAATTTCAAAGCTTCTGCTTATTTTCCTTGTCTCTGTCTTGCTATTGCTGATTTTCATACCAAATTTATTACAACACACAATCTTGCAGACTTGTAATGGATGTATTTAGAAGTATAACATCAGCATAAAGTAAAGAGCTGACATTAACATCTCCAATTTTGATATCAAGTTTAATACCACTTTCCTTCATAATGTGATCCATATAGATAATGAATAATAGAGCAGATAATGTACATCCTTGTCTGACACCCGATTTAACATTAAATCATCATCATCAAATTCCAGATATATACTCTCAAGGGGTGTACATAGTAATGCATGAAAAATTTACATCATTACCAACTTTCTATCTACAATTCTATCTAGCGCCTCCGTAGCGCAATTGGAAGAATGACGGTACATTGCGCCCTTCGATTGGAATAGGCCTAAGTTCGATTCTCGTCGCGACGGGAGGAATCTTTATCTAGTCGATTTCAATCAATGGTGAGTTAGCCGATCTCATACGGAGGTAGCAGGGTTTTTTCTCCCGGAAACTCGGGGTTTTTCATCCCGCATACATACAAATCGGCCCTTCAGAACACACGCAATTTACAGACAAAAATTACTATTTGTGGTGGTGTTGGAGGTGGGCGGTAGATTAGATAGCGTTGATTCGTAGTAGAGGTAAGGTGTAGAGACAGTTGAAGATGTCCTCCCGCGATGAGTCTTCGGACTCCTTGGAGGTATTAGGAATAATAATAATAATAATCTTCCTCTAAATCAGTCTGTTAAATGTCAACACTCCAATATTATCAGGTCTTATATTTCTGTCTTCTAAGGCACTTTTTTACTGTATCAATCCACCTATATCTTGGTCTTCCTCTGGGTCTTTTTCCTGCCAACCTGGCAGAGAACACTTGTTTTGCTAATATTTCTTCTCCCATTCTGCTTAAATGACCAAACCACCTGAGATTAGCTCTGCTAATGCATTTCTGGATGCTGACAATATCAAGTTCTTTCCTAATATCCTCGTTTTTAATATGATATTGCCATTGATGCCATCTGTTCATGCCCCTAATTCTTTCTTAGCACTCTCATATCTGCGGTCTCTAGTCTTTGGTCAAGTGTTTTACTTCTACCCCAGCTCTCAGATCCTTAAGTTAAAATTGGTTTAAACACCATCTTGTATACAGCTAATTTAGTGTCTTGGCTAATTTCTCTCTAATTCCATATAAAGTTATTCAGTTAACTTCCTACCATACCAGCTTTGTTGATTCTGTTGTCTATTTCCATATTTAATTTACCATCTGAAGATGGGAAGGGTTATTAGTAATAGTGCAGATGTGGTAGCCCTGCAAGAGGATTTGAATAAGCTAGATAGATGGGCAAATGAATGGGGGAGGGGGGGGTTGGTTTAATGCAGCAAAATGTAAGGTCTTGACATTTGGGACACATCAATGGGACTCTGAATACTCGATTGGAGGAGATATACTGGAGGAAGTAGGGGAAACAAGAGATCTGGGGTTGATGATTGATAGAAACCTGAAATTCAAGGGACATATTGCAAAGGTGGTGAAGGTAACACAGAGGACTGCTGCAATAATGAGAAGGACACTGACCTGCAGAGATAAAAGAGTTATCATTCCGTTGTATAAGACACTGATCAGACCACACTTAGACTATTGTTCTCAGATTTCGTCCCAGAATTTGAAGGGGATAAATTAACTGTGGAAAGAGTACAGAGGGAGATAACAAAGACAGTTTCAGGACTGTACAATGTTAGTTATGAGGATAGGCTGAGGGAATGTGGACTGCAGAGTTTGGTGGATAGAATAAGGAGAAGTAATATGATTGAGACTTTTAAACTGTTGAGAGGTGGTTACAGGGTTGACACTGGGGAGTTCTTTTGCTTGATTGAACAGTGGAAGGAGTGATGACAAGGGGACCATCCCTGGCAGTTACACTGTTTCCTTCCATCCCTGGAAGGAAACAGTGAGCAACACGTTGAGGAGTGGTTTCTTTGCATGGAGGGTGGTTGAACCATGGAATGCATTGCCTGATAGAGTGGTGAGAGTGAGAACAGTCAATGAGTTTAAGGAGTGGTATGATAGACTTTGTGTTTCCCAGGAGGGACCTCCCACGATGAGTGCCTATTTTCATTGTCTTTGTCTTTTTAATGCTGTCCTTTATACCATATCTATTACAACAGTTATTCAATTTAGTCAGGGAATCTTGCAGACTTGTAACAGATTTATTTATAAGTATAACATCATCTGCATAAAGCAAAGAGCTGAGCATTTCTGGTCGAATATCACTTCCAATTTTGATATCAGGTTTAATACTACTTTCCTTCATAAAGTGAATCATATATTATTATTACATCACACCTCCAGGGAGTCCAAAGACTCATCGAAGGAGGGCATCTACTCTACAGCTCTTCGTCTCACTGCTCCACCAACCTTCATCATCTAACACCAATGCCATCTACTGCTGACTACCACCACTAGTACTTTCACAGACAATATGTTCATTATATAAATAATGAATAAGAGAGGGGATAATGTACATTCGCGTATGACACCAGATTAACATTAAACCATCTTCCTGTACTTCCTTCAATTCTAACTGATGACTTACAACTCAAATAAAGACTAAATATTGCTTGATATAATGTCCCATTAACACCATATAACTATAGCATTTGGAATAGCTCCTCTCTTCGCACCTTGTCATATGCCTATTCCAGATCTAAGAAACTTAAATACAGATCTTTGTTATATTCCCATGATTTCTCAACTATCTGTCATAAAGTGAAAATCTGATCCTGACAGCTGGCCTGAATCCAGCTTGTTCTTCACAAAGCTTTTCTTCCACAATCCTTCTCAACCGTTTCTCAAGTATACTTGCATAAATCTTACCAAGAACACTCAGTAATGAAATGCCTCTCTAATTCACACATTCAGTTTTATTTCACTTTTTATATATGGGTACTATGAGAGCTCTACTCCAATCATCTGGAATTTGTCCCTCTGTCCAGGCCTTCTGAACTAGGCAGTGAAGCCACTGTACTTGAGCATTTCTGGTCGAATATCATCTACTCCTGCTGCCTTCCCACATTTCAGGCTTTTGATGTCTTTTTCTACTTCAAGTATGGATATGTATTCCTGACTGCATGCCTGATCAGTGTTTTTTACCACTGCGCTGTCATCACTGCTTGTTTCATTTAGCAGATTTTCAAAGTAATTACACCATACTTCAAGGATATCTTTCTCTCCTGTTTTCATGTCACCATTATCATCTTAATTCCTTTTACAGCACTCTTTCCTCCACTTCTTTGCTTCTTCAACAAACTCAAGAATATCTTGCCACCTTCTTGACATTTATTTTTTAACTTCTTGCAAAAGTCCTCTCATAACTTTTGTTTAGCCAGTTTTATGCAGTTTAGCTTTCTTACATTTGTCTCTGTACTCTCTAAAAGCACAAGTTGACTTATGTGCCAGGAACTTTTGATATGCTTTCTTCTTTCCCCCCCCCCCACTGCCTCTTTAACTTCCTGTGTCCACCATGGAGTTCTGATTTTTCTATCCTTGCACACAACCTCACCACATGCCTCTCTGGCCGAATCAATCAGGGTTTTCTTCAATGCTTGCCACTGAATCTCCAAGGTTTGGTTCCTGTTCTCAAACTCTTTCATTTTTTCTTGAATAATATTTGTATATTTTAGTCTACAGTTCACATCGGAGAGCTGCTCAACTTTTATTCGCTTTAAAACTTTCTTATATGTTATTCTTTTCAATATGAAATTCAATTTTATCCTGCTGAAGATTAAACAGTGATCGCTTCCAATTTCAAATCCTCTGTACAGTCTGTTGTCCTGCACCAGGGAGAAAACATCACTATCAACAATAACATAGTCAATGAGACTTTTCTTATTCCTTGCCTCTTCTCTCCATGTGAATTTGTGCACATTTTTATGTTGGAACATGGTGTTAGTAATAACCAGTAGATGACCTGAGCAGAAATCCAACAAGTATTTGCCATTATTATTAGCTTTGCTCTTTTCTCAAAATTTTCCCAAAATATTTTTGTATGTCTGACAATCATTTCCTACTCTGTTATTTAGATCCCCAACAAGGACCAACTTTTCCTTTTTCATTTTGTTAGTAGCTTTCTCTAAAGCCTCAAAAAATTTCTACCTTAGTAGAACCTTCTGGGGACCATAGGCACAAATAAGTCTCATTGTTCTGTTCCCCATTCTCATATTTGCCCACACTCTACTTCCGACTGCCTGTCATTCAAAAAGAGTAGCCTCGTATTTAGTGTCGAATACTATGGCTACTCTTTCTTTTCCTTGATTGTTATTGGCTGAATATAACATTTTGTATTTATTGCTCAGAAAGATCATTAAGAACTTTAAACCATTTTCCCATAATTTCTTCAATTCTAACAGCTGACTTTCACTTCAAGAATAAGTAGTGCTTGATATAATGCCCCACTGACACCATACAACTATAGCGTTTTGAATAGCTTTTCTCTTGGCACCTTATCATATGCCTTTTCCAGATCCACAAAATTTAAATACATATCTCTGTTATATTCCCACAATTTCTCAACTAGTAAAGTGAAAATATGATCCTGACAGCCTCTATTTGGGCTGAATCCAGCTTGTTCTTCACCAAGCTTCTCCTCCACAGGCCTTCTCAACTGTTTCTGAAGTATACTTGCATAAATCTTACCTTGAACATTCAGTAGGGAAATACCTCTGTAATTCTCATATTCAGTTTTATTTCCCTTTTTATCGATGGGTACAATGAGAGCTCTATTCCAATCATCTGGAATTCGTCTCTCTGTCCAGGCCTTCTGAACTATGCAGCCACTGCAAGACTTTTATGGAGGTATATACCTCCATACTTGAGCATTTATGGTCGAATATCATCTACTCCAGCTGCCTTTCAATATTTTAGGCTTTTGATGGCTTTTTCTACTTCAAGTATGGATACATATTCCTGATTGCATGCCTGGTCGAAGTAATTACTACATACATCAAGGATATCTTTTTCTCGAGTTTTCATGTCACCTTTATCATCTCTAATTTCTTTTAGAGCATTCTTTCCTCCATTTCTAAGCTTTTTTCAACAACCACCAGAACATCTTGATATTTATGTTCTATATTCTTACCAATGTTTTCCCATGACTTTTGTTCAGCTAGTTTTATATTTGTCTCTGTATTCTCTAAGAGCACAAGCTAACTTATTTGCCAAGAACTTTAGATATGGTTTCTTCTATCCTTAACTGTGTCTTCTTACCTTCCCGTGTCCACCATGGAGTTATGATTTTTCTATCCTTGCAGATAACCTCACCATGCCACTCTGGATGAATCAATGTTTTCTTCTGGATTTTCCACTGAATCTCCAAGGTTTGGTTCCTGTTCTCAAACTCTTTCATTTTTTCTTTAATAATGTTTGTGTATTTTAGTATACAGTTCACATCTGACAGCTGCTCAACTTTTATTCGCTTTAAACGTTTTTTTACGTCTTACAAGTGACCGAATATGTGTACAATAGTACAATACGAGATGTGACCAAATCCTTACACAATGAAACCATAATATCTTTATTTATGCACATCAAGGTTCTCCACATCATTGCTATTATCCGATATGATGTCTTCACAACTTGTGCAATGTGGCCCCTGAATTTCAGGTCCTTGTCCATCAACACTCCCAAATCTGTCATCTTCTCTACTTGCTTTAAAGTTTCCCCACTAAGCTATCAAAAAGAAACAATATTCTACATGTATCTTCTTTGTAATATCTGACCATGACTTTTTGTTTAGAATACAGGCCTGGTTTGCCAAGTGGTTTGCGTATCCACTCTTTAGCCAAAATGCTATGGGTCGAATCCAGCCATGGGATGGATGTTTTTGATTGTCTGTGAAAATACCAGTGGTGATGGTGGGTGGTAGATGGCGTTGGTGTAGTTGCGGCTTGTTGTGGTTGGATTGAGTGGTGTAGACAGAGTTGTAGAGTGGGTGCCCTCCCTTGATGAGTCTTTGGACTCCCTTGTGGTGTCATATAATAATAATAATAAAAAAATAATAATTCTTTCAAACATTGCTTTCTACATTTTCTTTTATATTCTCTAAGAAGATATTTTGCTTCACAAGCCAGAAATTTCTTGATTACATCTTTTTGGGAGCTGTTTTTTTTTTTTTTTAATTTATTTTTTTTAATGTTCCCTACCACTATGCAGTTCTTATATTTCAATCCATACTGAGAAATTTACTGCATGCTTCTCTGGCTGAATCAGTGATTAATTCTTTTCAGGTTTTATCTCTAGGTCCTAAATATCTTACATTTTCCCCATCATTATTTGTATAATTTAATGTATAGTCACATGTGAAAGTGGCTAAATGTTGCTTCTTTTCAAAATTTTAATGAACATTTTTTTTTACAAGAGGCTCATTATTATTATATCAAGGTCCCATGGAGTCAGACTCCTCATTGGAGGTCCCTTTGTCATACACACGGCTCATCATACTGTGCCTTATATACATTCAAATTCTCTGCAGACACTATGCTCTCAAAGCATTCCAATCATTCACAACTTCCCATGCGAAAAACCTAATTCTCACTCCCTTGCTCATACCACAGATATAGGGATGACCTCTTGTTCTACCAAATCCCACCATTTTAAGAAAAGCCTCTCCAATGTTAATCCTATAACAACCCCTTGTGAATTTGTACATGACTGCTCTTCCTCCTATCCACTAGACTGCAAATTGCATCTTCTCAACTTTTCTTCATACTCGACATTCCAGAGACCAGGAACTACCTCAGTCAACTGCCTCTGGAGCTTTTCCAATATCTCTTCATCCTTTTGAAAACCAGGTGATCAAATCTGTGCACAACAGTCCATATGTGGCATAATCAAGGCCTTATACAATGGAACCAGAATCTCTATTTTCAACTAATCAGTGCCCTCCACACAATTTTGGCAATGCATCCTCTCTAAATTTCAGTTCCTTATCACCCCAAGATCTATTTCCTCCATCTCCAACAATATATATATACACCCCATCAAGAGCACTGGAGGCCCAGAAAAATTACGGCTAATTTAAGGGTCCCAAACAATAGGATGGGCCCTAGAGCACATCTGGCCTTTCCAGCCTTGGGAAAAGTGTAAGTACAGTCCTGTCTATATCCCATATTTGTTTTAAAAATTTTAAAACCTTACATTTTGCAACAATGAACTGATATCTCCACTCCCATACCCATTCACTCAGTCCATTCAAATCTTCTTGTAAGGCCACAAGATATTTACTTCCCAACTTTGCATCATGTACAAACCAAATATCCCCATTCAAATCTTTCCTAACATCATTAACATACAGGTTAAACAGCAATGGTCCTAAAACAGACCTCTGAGGCACATCACTGGTGACCTTCCTCTTCTGCAATATTGCTCACCTCATACACAACTTGTTGATACCTATCAGATAACCAATCTCCAATCCAATGCACTAGTCTAATATTCAACCCCAAAAACCCATCTGCTCTAGCTTGACTATCAACTTATGTGGTAAGTTGACAATCAAAAGCTTTTGCAAAATCTACATATATAACTGTGTATTCATCTTCCTATTCCAATGCAGCTGTCACCTTATTGTAAAAAAGTAAGTAGATTACTAAAACATAATCTCCCCTTAGCAAATCCATGCTGTCCATCAAAGATAATACCATTCTCAACTCGATGCTAGATCCTGGTTCTCACTAGTCTCTCCAACACTTTAATCACAATTTGATGCTTGAGTTCTGTCACCTCCCTCATGAAGCAGTACAATCTTCCTTCCATTCCATTGGAACTTTGCCCAATGTGAAACTCATATTAAACAAATATGCCAAGACAGATAGACTCCCTGACACATTCCTTACGTGTCAGGAATGTCAGCTGTAAATATGTAATGATATATCATCAAGTTGCACAGCTTTATTAACATCAAGTTTGCTTAATTCTCCAAATACCTTTTGCTTACTCAGTCAGTCACTCTTCCTCCTCATCCACTGCTCTCAAACTCTCCACAATTTCACATTCACAAGGATGAAGGTGATGGGATGATAATTTTTTATTGATATGATATGAGAATGTCATCTTTTAATCCCATCGACTCCTACATCAAACTCATCTAAAGGCTTTACTGTTTGTCTTAGTTTAACATCAAACACATATATTATTGGAATTTCCTCTTCCATACTGTTTAACTGACCATCGCACCCTGATTAGCTGTACTCACCTATGCTTGAATGCTATCGGTGCAAGTTACTCTCAGATATTTTAAATTCAATTCTGCTACTGACAATCTGTTTCATTCCCTGAATTTGTCTCAGATCACTCACATGTGGCCACCAGTCTTTAATGAACTGTTTTAATTCTAATCCAATTCTCAGAACCAAAGTTAAAACTGCTTCTAACATTGTCTTGTATACTGCTAGTTTAGAGTTTGGCTAATTTCTCTCTCATTCTATATAAATTTACTCAACTGGCTTTGTTTATTTATCAATTTCCTAATTTATTTTGCAATTCTTACTATATTATTTTACTTGTTTACAAATTCATTGTGAATGTGATTAAAGTTACAGTAGTTATTCAATTTAGTAAGAGTTCAATAAATTTGTATTGGATTTATTTAGAAGTATACTGTAGCGTATTTATTTAGGAGTATATGCCATCATTGCATAAAGATCCAAGTTTAATACCTATCATTCTGATATCAGGCTTGATTACACATCATGAATGAAAGTAATCCATAAAAATAATCAATAACATTGGAGATGGCATGTACTCAACTTACTTTGTATATCTTTACAGTAGCTTGCTCAATTCCAAAAGAGGACTAACAATATAGAAGTTTTGCAAAATTTCCCATTTTACAATATAATTTTTGAATTTTGAACAGCTTTCTCTTGACATCATAAGCTTTCATAGATTTACAAACTTAAACACAGATCCTTATATTTCCATGATTTCTTGATTATTTGTTTTTAAATAAAAATCTGATTGCAATACTCCCTATTTATGGTTTGAAGTCAGCTTGTTCTTTGTCAAGTGTCTCTTCCACAATATTCTTATCCCCTTCTCAAAGAAACACTATATGGGAAAATTCTTCTGTAATTCTCATTGTTTTGTTTCACTTTACAGATAGCGCCACCATAGCTGAGTCGGAATAGATGAAATCCATTGGTTGGAAAGACCTGGGTTCGATTCCTGTCCATGATATGAAGAACCTTTATCTGGTCTTTTTCGAATAAAGGTGAGTGAGCCAGTCTCATACGGAGGTAGAGGATTTTCTCACCTGGAAACTCATGTTTTTCATTCCTCAGTACAGGCAAACCAGCCCTGTGAACACGCACATGGATTTACAGCCATGAATACTTACGACCCAGCCATAGGCCTGATTTGTCAGCTATATGCTGGTCCCAAGCCCAGATAAAATTGGGAGAGGGGGGGGGGGAGAGAGAGAACAGAGAAGCAATGGTGAACTACCCTGTAAAAATCTCACCAGAAACACTTCGTGGCAAGAACACTGCCTACAAAGTTACTAAGAGTCGGACACAACTGAAGGGCTACTATGAGCTCTACCCCAATCAACTGCCATTCAACTTGATCAGGGCTTCTGAATTATGCAGTACAGTCAAAATACAAATGTTACACTTACATATTTGGACATTTCTGCTTAAATATAATCTACAGCTGGCTTTCCACATTTCAATCTTTTTTTTCTACATCAAGTATTGATATATACTCTTGATTGCATTCCTCTTGAATGCTTTCCCAATGTGCTGTCACTTTGTTTCATTTAGCAAGCAATCTTTCAAAGTACTTACAACAGGCATCCAGAATATCTTTACCCTTTATTTTGTTTTATATGATCAAATCTTATATAATCAAGTGTGCATTTTTAATTATATAGTGTAGAATCCCTTCTACAAATTTGACAGTACTATTGGTTGTATTGAAACTTATACACTTTACAAATTTTGTTGCTGCCCCACAAAACTCAAGTAGTTTTCAAACATGCGAATGAAGACTAAAAATATATAATATTGATGTAACAAAAGCACATCGGTCTGTGATATACTGCGTGCAGAAAAAAAAACTTCACTTTTACCTCATTTATAGATAACTGAGTACACAATCACATTTAGGGCTATTCTTTCATGCTCGATTGCCGTTGGGGAAAAAAAAAAAAGTATATATTTCAGTTGCATCTCTCTCCAATCCCCCCCCCCTTTGTTTATATATAAAATGTCATTACATAATTGATATGATTACTTATGTGAGGAGAAAAAATCGGGCTAACATTAGATCTGAATAGTATTACTTAAACTTGCTTTCGACGGCACAAAATTGTTACAGAGAAAAAACTTGTCTTGAATTGTCATCAAGAAAAATCAACCACAAAGAACAACCTTGAGTTAATACACTACAATTAGATATCAACTACTAGTCTGATTATGCTATTACCTTTACTTTCCAAAAATTGCTAATAAATATGGTATATATTCCAACTGATATAATTAACAAAATCACGTATTTTTATGTTTAGTGGCAGTTTTGGTGGCCTAAAATAATACAATGATGCCTTACAAAATCAGATGACAGTGAACACCCTAACAAATGAAAGAATACCGGTACCGGAACGTATGTTACGTCAAAACGGAAAGAATAATCGTTTTCCTCAAACCTGGTTCAAGGATAGCTGAAATAAATAAATACAAAATGAAAAAATAAAATAAAATATAAAATAAAATAAAATAAAAAACACTAAGGCGTGATAAAATTTTGTGCCTCCACATCAGCACAAACAAGAATTTCAATGATAAATTGACTTTTCTTATTCTCTTATCGAAAATTGAAATACTATAAGAAACATAGAATGCAATATATTTACAGACTACCAGATTTACGCATCTTTTGATATAACATAATATTCCTCTATTCCACAAAAAAAAAAGACATTTTTAGGATAACTTAAATTTGAGAATACTTTAGCAATTTACAGTTAATATCACCAGGCGAAGCCTAATATCGGGTATGTCAACCTTTGGTTTTGATCACCTCCTGCACCCTTTGAGGCAGGTTTTCCACCAATATGTGTGACAGATATCAGATGGCATTTGTTTCCATTCCTCCATCAAAGCATCACTGAGTACAGCGCCAAATCGAGGTCGTGCTACTCTGGACGTCTGACAGATGTTCAATGTGGTTCAGGTCAGGACTCTGCGACCGCCACGGCAGTCGTTTAACACCCATCTCTTCATACCATTCCATAACAGCTGCAGCGTTGTATGAGGCATTGTTGTTGTTTTTATAGTAGCACGGGTCCATTCCATAAAAATTCCACAGTGTAAGCAACACTTGATTATCTAGTATATCAGCATACTGAGTTGCCTTCATGTGACTACAGACAACGACAAGTGATTTCACTCCAAACCAGCTAAATGCATCCCACATCATTACTCCTAATCCAGCAAACTTTGCCGTGAGTACAACACACTGTGGTAACAAGCATTCACCAGGCTTCCTTCACACCCACACCCTGCAATCAAACTGGAAACGGGTGAACCTAGGTTCATTGATCCAGACTACCGTTTTCCACTCGTCAATTGTTTAATGCACACGCACTTTGCACCAGGCCAGAGGAGCCGCCTTGTTGGTTGTTGTGATGTTCAGCTTGTGTGTCGCTGCTCTTCTGTGGAAACCTAGTAATTAGAATTCTTTTAGTACAGTATTAGTGCTCACTATGGTGATATTGCGCTCTGGAACTCATCCTGGATGCTCTGTGTCGATTGAAGCCGGTTTTTGTGTGTCACCTGTTTTAATACCATTCTGTCCCTGTCATTTTCGGGGATGCCCTCAGTATTTTCCTGTACTAGTGATGGTGAAACGTCTCCATTTGTTGATCACATTGCCAAATGTTGATTTCGGATGCTCCGGTTGAGTGGCAGTGGCACGTATGGACATGCCATCAATGTGACAACCCACGATGACACTTCTCTCAGAGTCACTGAATTCACGTCGTGTTGCCATACCATCTGTATCCAATATGATGATGAAATACTGCTTCATAGTATAGTACACCAATTTTTATGTTATTAAAACCTGGAATGTACCATAACTTCATATAACACGGTGTCATAACAATTATTGGTATATAGTTTGTGTGTGTGTGTATATATATAAAAAATCAGCTAAGCCTTTTTATTCCCATATAGGGAGTAGGCAAGGCCGTTTTTAGCCTCCTTATCTAACATTTGGAGACTGAGTGGGCAGTTATATAATTAATTACTTTAAAAATTAAATAAGTAGGCCTGTGTAGCTCAGTGGAAGTAGCGCTTGTGTCCTCTGTGCTTGGTCACTCGGGGTTAGACTTAAGTTCAAGTCTGCTCACCGACTGGAGGAACTTTTTCTAAGCATTTCTTCGACCGGTTCCAGAGTTAGACGATCTCTGGCACGGGCAAGCGGATTTTTCCTCAGGGAAACTCGGGTTTGTCATCCCTAAACTCAAGAAAATCTACTGTGGTAATCACATTATTTCAGACAGTAACATATCTTGTTAGGGTTAGGTACCAAGACATGGCAGCACTTGCCTGCCATACCTTGGTACCAGCTATCTCTGATTGGCTACCGGTGGAAATTGAACTGCCTACTCAGTCTCCAAAAGCGAGACAGAGCATAAATGCCTCACCTACTCCCTATAAAGGAAGAAATTTATGTTTAAAATTTCGATTTATTTTTAAAATTAAATAATCAATTAATATATAATTACATATATATATATATTTATTTATTATATTATATTATTATCATCATTATTATTATATTATATTATAATGCCAGCCTGGTTGGCCGAGTGGTTAGCATATCCGCTCTAAAGCCAAAAGGCTGCGGGTTCGAATCTCGCCATGGGCATGGATGTTTGTGATTGTCTGTGGAAATACTAGTGGTGTTGGTTAGCGGTAGACGGCGTTGGTGTAGTTGCGGTCAGTTGGTGGATTGAGTGGTTGAGACAGAGTTTGTAGAGCAGGTGCACTCCCTCGATGAGTCTTTGGAGCCCCTAGAGGTGTCAAATAAAAATAATTATTATTTATTATTATATATTGTTATTATTATTATTATTATTTTATTCATATAATTGATACACAGTCAAAACAAGATATTATTTAAACAACAATTTGATTGGTGATACAAAACAATTCAGATTCTACCCAAAAATCTAAGAATAGTCCGTCAAGTAGCGTCGTAAAATATGGACCGCTCCAAGTAATGCTGTTTTATTGTAGGTTATGTGGAGTAAGTTCCTTGATATTTAATTGTTAGTTAACTGTAAATAGTTAAATAGCTTATTTGACGTTGCATCAAGTACACCGATAACTATTTGTTGTGTTTAATCCGGCCAACTTCGTTGCTAGATCTCGATGTTTAGTAATTTTTCCCAGTTCTTTGTTGTTGATGTTGTTATCACTGGATACTGCGATATCAATAATCCAAACCTATCGATGTTTGTATTCCAAATGCCGATCAGTTTGTATTCTAACGTCCCAGAGAATATTTGCTGTTTTGTTTTCCAATATTGTCTCTATTTTATGCTGCCACCAGTTATCAGAAGTGGGAATCCATGTTTTTTTGCATACATGCCAATGAATTATTTTAGCCACTTGATCATGGCGTATTTATTGTCAGTTTAAGCTATCTTGCTGCAGGCACTGATTAGATGTTCTGCAGTCTCATCTTTCTGATCTCATAATATGCATTTGTTGTTATTATTGATGTTCAAAATTTTTGCTTTCAGTGCATTAGTTTGTATTGCCTGTGCTTCAGCTGCTAGAGTAAATCCTTTTGTTTCTTTTACTATATATATATATATATTTTTTTTTTTTCTTCCGGAAACTCGGGTTTTTCGTCCCGTAAACTCAAGAAAATCGGCGTCGAACCGACACTATTTTCAGACATTAAATATATTGTGTTGCGGTTAGAGACCACCAGATGTCCGCACTTACTAGCCGCCTTCTTCACTGCATGCCGATTAATTAGTGATAGCCTTAGGCCAGCTATCTCTGATTGGCTATCAGTGGAGATTGTACTGCCCACTCAGTCTCCAAAAGTTAGATAGGGCTAAAAAACAGCCTCGCCTACTCCCTATATGGGAACAAAAAGCCGTTAGCTGATTTATGTATATCTATCTATATATATATTATAGCAATATTATAAGCTAGCTTTTAATCCTTTTTTCCCAAGTAAGCAAACAGACAAGTTTGCGCCTGCACGTAGTGCAAGTCCGAGGCAACTAGTGGTAAAGGTGGAGTAAGTCCAATCACTTTCCTTAATATTTTCTCCTAATACAAAGCACATCCCCTTGCAGAGATGTATGACGCTATGCACTAAAGGCAAGAGTCACTACCCAGACCGGTTTCTACCTTCATTGAGGTCTCATCAGTGGGAGCCAGACTATAAAAATGCCAAGGGTGAAGTAATGCAGAGCTTATAAATTTTACCTAAACAAGTTGCCACAAAGTGCTTTGACCTTATTAAATAAAAACCTCTGGATGAGAGTAAGATGTAGAAAGTTTTTTAACTTCAGTATACTATGTTAAAGATGCCAAGCAATTTTATAAGCTAGATTTTAATCCTTTTTCCCCCAAGTAAGCAAACAGACAAGTAAGTCAAGTTTGCACCTGCACGTAGTGCAAGTCTGAGGCAACTCGTGGTAAAGGTGGATTTTATTTTATATAATAATATCAAAGCACCTTGTGGCAACTTGTTTAGGTAAAATATATAAGCTCCGCATTATTTTACTCTAGGCATTTTTATGGTCTGGCTCCCACAGACCTCAATAAAGGTCGAAACTGGTCTGGGTAGTGACCCTTGCCTTTAATGCATAGCATCATACATCTCCGCAAGGGGATGTAGTTTGCATTAGGGGAAAATAGTGATCGCAGCTTACCCTGCCTTTACCACGAGTTGCCTCAGACTTGCACTACGTGCAGACGCAAACTTGACTTACTTGTCTGTTTGCAAAAAAAGGATTAAAACCTAGCTTATAAAATTGCTTGGTATCTTTAACATAGTATACCCAAGTGAAAAAAACTTTCTACATCTTACTCCCATCCAGAGATTTTTATTCAATAAGGTCAAAGCACCTTGTGGCACCTTGTTTAGGTAAAATTTATAAGCTCTGCATTACTTCACCCTTGGCATTTATATGGTTTGGCTTACACTGATGAGATCTCAATAAAGGGTGAAACCGTTCTGGGTAGTGACCCTTGCCTTTAATGATAGCATCATACATCTCCGCAAGGGGATGTGCTTTGCATTAGGGGAAAATGCTAAGGAAAGTGATCGGTGCTCACACCACACCTTTACCACGAGTTGCTCACACTTGCACTATGTGCAGGCACAAACTTGACTTGTCTGTTTGCTTACTTGGGAAAAAAAAGGATTAAAACCTAGCTCATAAAATTGCTTGGTATCTGATTCTTTCCTATTTTCCTATTTTTCCACCTCACTCAGTGGGAGTCTACCTTCTCCTCAGGGGTACCTTCCCACCCCAGTTAAAAATGGTGAAGACAAATCAGAACTCTATACCGCATAGGTCGTCGCACAGGTTACCAAGAACCGCACTGGATGTTAGGCTTTTTGGACATTCTTTCCTATTTTCTTATTTTTCCACCTCCAGTGGGAATTCTCTTCAGGTACCTACCCTCTCCCCAGGGCCGGCGGAAGCGGACAGGCAGAACATGCGGGCGCCGCGGCCGGGGCACCGTTCATAAGTCCATTTTTAAGAAAAAAAAATTTTATCATAAAAACAAAAAATTCTTAGAATGATCAATATTAAAATAAATAAGGCCGGATACACCGAATAAAAATTAAGAAAAAATATATTGCCGCCTGTTTGATCAGCTGGCTGTTTACAATTTTGCAGCGAGAGCAGGCTAAATGCTTGCATAGAGAATGTTGTGTCAATTGCAGTCTATCTAAAGTGAAAACGGTTTTTATGTGCAGAAACGAATTTTCATACAAAACATTTGTTGGTAGTTAACCAGTCATATGAAACGCATCTCAGTAGGCTACTAACAATAGCGCAGTGCAGACTATTATTTCGTCTCTGTGTCGTGTTGTGTAATAATTTCTTGTGGGTATAAAATAGAAATGGAATCAAAAATTTAAGAAAAAAAGTTATCCGGTGCACAAAATCTTAAGCGACATGCTGCGAAAGAAGCAGATGTTAAGAAACAAACTGGGGCTCTTAATAAATTTGTTAAAATATCAAACTATTCTGATACAGATTGTAACCAACTCGATACAACAGAAATCAGAGTTGAAAAACCGTGCACATCATCCAATTTGCATCAAAGTACTATTGCAACTATAAACAAGATAACAAGACGCATTATTTAAGTGAAAAACAGTTAGGAGAAGATTTAGTTGTAGTTGACCACGAAACTAACACATTGCTAGTCTCTGTAAATTTAGAAGATCCAGGTGAATGGTGAAATATTGATGAAAAGTTACGAGTTGTTTTAATTGAAATGGGGCCTATTTAAAAGAAAGATATCCCAGAGATACATATGGTCGTAAATTTGGGGACACGTATTATAATAGAAAAATGGAAAACGGTGACTTCGTGCCAAGAACATGGCTCATTTATTCCGAAACTTTAAATTGTTTTTTGCTTTTGTTGCAAACTTTTTGCACCTACTGAATCAAATAGTCTTGTAGAAGGTTATAACGATTGGAGAAATGTAAGTATAACTTTGCATAGACATGAGACTAGTTTAACTCACATGAAAAATTTCTTAAAATGGAAAGAACTTGATAAAAATTTAATAATCAAAACTACTATTGATTGCCAGACTCAAAGCATGTATGAAATGGAACGCTTGATTGAAATTATAAAATTCATTGGTAGCCAAAATTTAGCTTTTCGCGGATCATCTGATAAATTATATGAAAGGAATAACGGCATTTTTTTTTAAAATTAGTCGAAGCGAAGTTTGATCCCTTTACGGAAAAATCATGTTAAAAGAGCCCTACATCGAAATAATAGAGTACACTAGTTGAGTAAAGACAGACAAAATGAAATATTGGAAACTTTAAGAAACGCAATCAGGGTTACAATTTTATTATCAATTCGAAAGTCTAAATATTATTCCATAATTTTAGACTGCACACCTGATGCAAGTAAAACAGAACAAATGACCATTATTATTCGCTTTGTTTCCTGTGACAGTGGAATTGTCAAGATCAGTGAAAACTTTTTAGATTTTGCAGATATATCAGATTCCACAGGAGGTGGTTTATGTGCAACAATAATGGAACAACTGAAAAAATGGAACATCCCCATTGAAGACATGCGAGGTCAAGGGTATGACAATGCGGCAAATATGAAAGGGAAAAAATATGGGCTCCAAACTTTGCTTTTAAACAAACCTCTTCGAGCTTTTTACGTGCCATGTGCTGCTCATACTCTAAATTTAATCATTAACGATGCAACCAAAGTGAATACAGATACAATTAGTTTCTTTGCAATTATTGAAGAAATATACAATTTCTTTTCGTTTTCTTATTGGGCAATCCTTATAAAGTTCGTAAAAATTTTAACATTGAAACAGCCATCAAAAACGCGATGGGAAAGTAAAATTAATGCAATCCGCCCTGTACGATATCAGTTAGCAGAAATTTACGATGCACTTTTTGAAATTTTTAATAATCAAAATTTTAATAAAGAAACTCAGCATGAAGCATAAACATTATGTGCTAAAATAAAGGACTACAAATTTATTTGTTCTCTTATAACTGAGCATGATTCACTTAACAGAATAAACCCTGTGAGTAAAATGCTTCAAGACAAAAATATGAACATTACACTTGCTTCACAATCTGTCGAAAACTTAAAAATATTCTTAAAAGAGTATCGCTCAGATACAAATTTTAAAGAAGTTCTAAAACGGCAAAAGAACTGAGTGAAGAGGTGGACGGAGAACAAGAATTTAAAACTGGTACGGAAGTCCCACGACGAAAGAAGACACGACAATTTGACTACGAACATCATGACGAAATGTCACAATCGCCAGAAGACAAATTTAGAGTGAATGTGTTTTATACACTTCTATACGTTACAATGTGTTCGTTAATAGAACGTTTTGAACAACTAAAAACATATTATGACAATTTCAATTTCTTGTATAGATTAATACAAATTAATAACGAAGATTTACGAAAAAACTGTGACGATTTAGAAATTCTATTGAAGGACGGTGACAATAAAGATGTAAATGCAATATAACTATATGACGAGTTATGTGCTTTCCGGGACATTTTTCGGAAAGATAATTTAAATATTCAAAAGCCTTTCGATATTCTTAATTTTACTGTGTCCAATAATTTATCTTTCCCTAACTTTTCAATTGCTTTAAGAATACTGTAAACCTTACCTGTTAGTGTAACGAGCGGTGAACGTTGCTTTTCCAAGTTGACGCGAGACGTTGCTGACTATAAAGGTGAAGCAAAATGCTTTTATAATCCTTCTAACTGATAAGGATTGCTGTGTGAGGAAAAGTTTATGAGCTAAGTGCTCTGCCTGAGTGGGTGCGATTTAAAGATTTTCATTTGGAAGTAGGATGGCTTTGGGTCTCCTGTATTTTGAGAAGTCAGTTTCATCATAATTTGCTGCTTGTTGTACTAATTCATTTGGGTGTGAAGAGGATGCTGAGAAGAACTTTACTGCTGAAGACTGCGGGAAAGAGTAGATGTAGGGGATATTTGTATCCCGGTGGAGTTGGACATTTCTGACATACCATGGTGTGTTTAAGATCATACGGAGACATTTGTTTTGCACTCTCTGTAGTTTGAGGATATTTGTACTTGAGGTGTGGCTCCAGGCTGGGGACGCATAAGTAATAATGGGGCGAATCATCAACTGATAAAGGAGCAGTTTTATTTTGGTATCCAGTTTGCTATTCCTATTGATAAGAGGGTAAAACTGTGCAATGACTCTTGATGCTTTTGTACATGAGGCTTTTATATGTGGACTGAAAGTTAGCTTTCTGTCCAGCAGTACACCCAGATATTTGGTTTCTGCTTTCCAGGGAATCTTGGTACTAAATAGGAAGATGTCATCTTTGGGAGATATTGAGTTTTTAGTGAAGAGCATAGCGATACTCTTCTGAGGGTTTACTTGCAATCTCCATTCCGAGAACCAGTGCTCTAATCTCTGTAGGTTTTCTTGCAGTTTCTTGGTGACAAGGTGCGGTTTAATAGATCTGGCTAGTATAGCTGTGTCGTCTGCATATAAAGCAATGATAAATGACATTGGATTGTGCGGAATGTACGCCACGTAAATCGTATCGGAAAAGTATCGGTGCCAGTAGGGACCCTTGAGGATCTCCTGCCAAGATGCGTCGCTGGGTAGATAATATATCATTTAGTTTGACTTGCATTCGTCTGTCACTAAGAAATGACTTTATAATTTGGACTAGATCTCATGGAATGCCAGCTAAAATCAACTTGTATAGTAATCCAAAGTGCTATAATTTGTCGAACGCCTTTTCTAAGTCAAGAAAAACTGCTCCGGTGTATTGGTGCCAATTGTAACTTGTGATAATGAATCGATTAGTCTATGAATTTGTTGGGTGGTACTGTGAAATTGGCGAAAACCAAACTGTTCTGAAGGAAGGATGTTTAATTTTTTTACTGAAAGTTGAATTCTGGAAAGGATAGCTTTTTCTGCTATTTTGCCCAAATTAGAAATCAGACTTATCGGAAGATAACTTTGAAGCTGCTGAGGATCCTTTCCAGGCTTGTATATAGGAACTACGTCTGCCAACTTCCATGCAGAGGGGAAGTACTTAAACCTGAACATAGCATTTATTATTCTTGTAAGATATACGATAGCCTTTCGGGGTAGCAGTTTAATAACTTTGTTGGATATGCCGTCAGGCCCTGGAGCTTTTTATTCTTTAAATTCTTTATAATGTCATAAATTTCAGCTGGGGAATAAGTGTGAGTTGGCTGGTACAGGTATCAGGCCGTTTTAACACGTGTCTGTCGTGGCGGTGGACTTTGTAAATATGATTGAAATTTAGATTACTGTATGAAGGGCTACACTGTTTTTCTAAATTTTTAGCTATAGTTTCGGCTTTTTCTACATCTGTCATTATGTCATCTGGTAGTCGTTTAGGCTTGAAAGAAATTGAATCTGATGTGATAGATGCTATGGCTGTGTTGATTTGATCAGTAAGTTTATTGACTGCAGAATCAATTTCTTCCTTGGAATTAATATGTGGGATAGGATCAATGTAGTTTGGAAGCATTTTGGATAGTTTTTCCCAGGGAATGAAGGTGTGAGGCGAAGAGGGAAGTCTCCTCTGATAACCCAGTTGGAGCAAAATAGGATTATGGTCTGATGATAATTCATTCAATGATTCCAGGGTGTACTGTAGGCTGACATTCTGAAGGACAGCTATATCCAAGACGTCGGATGAGCCAGTAGGACTGTGGTGAGTTGGCACTGAGGGGCCAGCCACAGTTGCGCAATTTGAGCTTGTGTAATTAAAGAGGATGCGGCCATTCCTATTTATAGACCTACTACTCCAGGCGTGATGTTTTGCGTTAAAATCTCCGGCAATAATAACCGGCAGTTTAACGCCGAGGATAGCATCCAGATCTGTGGTCAGCAATGTTTTAGATCGTGGGCTATAAGCAGCATAGATTTTTATGTTTCCGACAGAACTTGTGATGACATTGATACCTGTGACTTCGAGATTAGTGGTTGTAGGAATGGCTACAGCATGATGGTTGATGTGATTTTTGATGAGGATGGCTGTGCCATCACCTCTGTAATCCAGCCTGTCAAGTTGAAATTGATTAAAACCTACTTAAGAACAAGTATGTCACAAAAAAAGGCTTGCTAGTTTGGCGTTAATAGCTATTGAAAATGATATATGTGCGGAATTAGACGTTAAGACCATTATTTCTAATTTTATGAATATGAAATCAAAAACCCTAAAATTTTAATTAAAAAAAATCCAAGTATATTTATGTAATTTAATTTATTTTCTGTTATTCTGTAAAGATGTTATTTTTTGAATACTTATATTAAATGTTCTAATTATTTCTGAATTCTTTTCTTATTTTCTCATCTATCTTGAGTATCTTTTATTTTCCTAAAAGATAGTTCCACTTATAAAAATTATTAAAACATTTTTACAAGTTACTAAGAATTTAGTAACTTTAAAAATGCAAGAATTTTTTAAACTTTAGTTCAAATAAATTTTAACTTTAATTAAAATTCATTTTCATTTTGTTAGCGTTTCTGTTTGGTGAGAAGGCTAAAATCCCTGTATCATATATATATATATATATATATATATATATATATATATATATATATATATATGTATATATATATATATATATATATATATTCAACGATTAAAGTGAAGTGGCTTTATCAAAATTTGCCTTAACTTTTGAGAATTTTTTTAATATACGGGTTTTTAACGATTATCCGGCCTAGTCAACACCCCAGGTTGGATATATTTAGCGAACCAACGTGTGGCTGTTCTGTGATAATTTATTTAAGAAATTTCAAATAATTTAAATTTTTATTATCGTAAAAGAACCACACACTCCCTGATCGTTACAGGGGCGCTTAGCTAGACATTGCATGCGGGTGGCAAAGACCCTAGCGCCGGCTCTGCCACTCCCAGTTAAAAATGATGAAGACAAATTCCCAAGTTAGGGGATTTCAGAAGCGAATGTTTCAACTTTGGCTTGAACTACACCCAAATTCGGAAATTTCATTCGAAAGGTTGATGCAGCAGCTCAGCTTCATTATCAAACTCAAGATATTAAGTGAACTTGATCTAGAAGCACTGAAAGCTCAAGCTGTAAAAGGAGACTGCACTGACCGAGAATATGAAAGGAGCAGAACCACATACCAATGTGCAGAATGCTGAAAATCTTGAAAATATACAAATAGTTGAAAGGAAGCTATCAGAGAAGGAACAACAACTCACAACAAAAATTATCGAAAAAATGAACAGCATCCTGGAACGAGTTAGGCTTCAGTATTGAGACACGCATATCAACAAAAACTGAAGGAACTCCTACAAGAAGCCAATAAAGCTGCAAGGGCTATTCCTGCTGGAAATATTGGACAAACAAATCAACTTATGTCAATAGCCTACATCGTAACATTTGAATTAGGATATAAGATTAGTGAACCCAAAAGCAGTAAGGCTCAGGAACCAAAATGGAAACATCGACTAGAGAATAAAATATTTAAAATCATAGCGAACTTGAGCAATTTGAAAATCCTTAAGGAAAAGAAGCTGAAAAACTTGAAAATCTGAAATAACCTCATAAAGAGATATAATATTGGAACATGAGCTATTGATGAAGTATTAGAGGAACTGAAGCAAAAAATAGTTGCAGCTAAAATAAGAAGATAAAGAGCACGCATTGAATAACAAGCAAAATTTGATGTTCCACATGAATCAGCACCAACGTTACAAGAAAATTGATTGCTGCAGGAATGATAATCTTTAAAAAAAATATATAAATACCACAGACAAAGAAAATACACTTAAATTTTGGCAAAACCTATGGGACAACCCCATGAGGCACAATAAGAAGGCAAAGTGGATTGAACAAATTATGAACGAATCTCAAGGACGAAAAATGGACCAATTAAAAATACAACTGACATTGTTCAAAACCAAACAAAAAGGATAAAAAAATTGGTCAACACCCAGGAAGGGTGAATTACATGGTTACAGGTTGAAATATCTGACGTACTTACACGAAAGGCTTGCTAACTAATTTAACGATGTTTTAGAAAGACAAAGCAAAGAAGAGTGGTTCACAGCAGGGAAAACGTTTTGATCATAAAGGATAAAGAAAAGGCACAAAGCCAGTAAACGTTCAACCAATAACCTGCCTGCCAACAACATTTAAGCTACTCACAGGCATACTAGCTGACAAAATATACAGCTATCTTAAAGCAAATTCTTTTTTTTCCAATTGAACAAAAATGAAGCAGCAAAAATTCAAGAGGCACAAAAGACCAATTGCTGATTGATAAAATGATTCTGAAAAATTGCAAACGTGTAAAAATCAACCTTCATTGGCTTGGATAGATCATAAAAAGCGTTTGATTTGTGGTCTCATAGTTGGATTTTAAAATGCACAGAACTATACGGTATTAGCGAAAACGTACAAAAAAATTTTCCAATTCAGCATAAAAAATTGGAAAACAACGTTGGTTCTGAATAGAGAAGAAATTGGAGAGGTAAACATAAAAAGGGGTATTTTTCAAGGAGACTCATTATCTCCTCTATTGTTTATCTTGTCATTGATCTCCTTAACCGGAATTTTAAATAAAATTGCTCATGGTAATTAAACTGCACAAAAATGTGCAAAGATATCTCACCTTTTATACATGAATGATCTGAAGTTGTATGCAAAATCAGAGAAAGAACTCAGATCATTTCTTAATACTCTACACATATTCAGTCAAGATATATCAGTGAATTATGGCAATTGTTGGAATAACAAGAGCAAAATTTGAGGTTCTGAACAAAATCGAGCTGCTCACTTGTGAAAAAATCAAGGCAATAAAATTCGGTGATAGCTACAAATATTTGGGAATTTTAGAATCATCAGAAATTTTGTACAATAAGATCAAAGAAAGAACTAGTAGATCTATAGTCTACTAGAAAGACCTATAGTAGACAACATTGACTCAGCCACCTACATATTATCTAAATATCTGGCGTCATCGTTAAAACCTTATGCGGGAAAATCTTCCTTATATTAAAAACTGAACAGATTTTGTCTCTAAAATCAATGACTTAAAACTCAAATCTTCTGACTTCATGGTGAGCTTTGACGTGGCAGCACTCTTTACCAACATGCCGACACAGGAAGTTCTCCATATTTTAAAGAACAAGAATTCAAATAAAATGTTCTCTCTGCAATCTCACTGTGTAAACTCTGGCTATTTTGAATTCGAAGGTAAACTTTATAAACAGGTCAAAGGATTAGCTATGGGAGGGAGGCCCCCTATCTCCAATATTAGCCAACATTTTTTTCGAGTATTTTGAACAAAAGGCAATCTCCTCTTTTAGTTTAAAACCAACAATTTGGCTTAGATATGTGGTCGATATAGTCCTCATATGGGACATAGTATTCAGAATCTTCACAGGTTTCTCAACCACTTAAACAACCTCCATCAGGATATCAAATTGACTATGGAGATTGAAGAAAATAGTTCCCTCTGTTTCCTAGATGTTAAACTCACCAAGACGCCTGAATCAATAAAAGTCTCTATATTTAGAAAGCCAACACACATATACAGATATTTGCATGCGTCCTCACATCACCATCCAGCGCAAAAGTTGGGTATTATATCAACTCTTGCGAATCGTGCAAGACCTGTACTGTCAGATGAAGAAGAACTAAAAAAATAACTACAACATCTGAAATGGACCTTTAAAAGCAATGGCTACTCTTTAAAAAGCATCAACAAACAATTATCCCACCGTCAACGTAGCAACGTAGAGACACAGGACGACTCCAAAGGTTATATCTCCTTGCCATATATCAGCACACTATCCAAAAAACTGTAGAATCTTAAAGAAATTTAACATACAAACGTGCTTCTCGACTCTACCAAAAATAATATCAAGTTTCAGCAACTACAAACAATCTCACAACCTTCAACAATTCTCAGGTGTATACAAAGTCACATGTGAGTGCGGAAAACCTTGCTATGGTCAAACGGAGAAATCTATCCTCCTACGTCTCGAGGAACACCAGAGAGGCATTGCTTACAAGACAACCAGAGCTACTGCCCTATCAGGCCATGTCCTCTTTTCAATAAACACGAACAACGAAAGCCAAAAACATGAAGTAAATTGGATCTCCAAACCTACATATTTGCCACGATGAGGTAGAACGCCGCATTGTCGAGTCAAAAGAAATCACCTTGGATCCTCTTCATATGAACAATAATCTCAACTATAATTTGCCTGACTCTTTCAGCTCTACTATCAGATACTGGAGATCGCGTGGTTCCACACACGCACAAGTGTACAACAATAGAACTTTAACACGGAGTATAGCTCAAGTTCATAATAACTGTAATTTACAGTCGAATATTATACCTTTAGAATTGTATAGCTTTAGAGTGTCTCAATGTTTTTTCAGTGTCTTTTAATAGCTTTCTATGTTCTTAACGCCTGATGAAGTCAATCCCGACGAAACATGTTGCGTTTTCAAATAAATCTCAGTTTGTTATAATTCTCGGATTTTTAGTCAGTTTATATTAAAATGAACATATATATATATATATATATATTTTATATATATATATATATTATATTATATATAATATATATATATATATATATATATATACAGTTAAGATTGCACCTGAACGTAGTTCAAGTCTAAAGGTGGTGCAACACCAGGGCAACTCATTGTAAAGGTGGGTAAAGCTCTGATCACTATTCTTAGTATTTTCCATAATGTAAAGCACATCTCACTAAGAGATGTATACTGCAATACATTATGGGTGAGGTCACTACCCAGACCGGTTTCAACCTTTTTTTTTGAGGTCTCCTCAATGAGTAGCTAGGCCCTAAATACTAAGGTTTTAGTAATACAGAGCCTTATTAACTCTACCTATATGTTGCTACAAGGTGTTTTTATTTTGAATAAGAATAATAACCAAGTTTATAAAATTACTTGGTAACCCTTATACATTATTCCCAAGGTAAAAAAAAAAAATTATTTACATCTATATCTCCTCCAGAGATTCTTATTCAAAATAAAAACACCTTGTAGCAACTTGTATAGGTAAGTTGATAAGGCTCTGTATTACTAAAACCTTGGTATGTTGCAGAGAAGGTCATCCTCTCATGACTTCAAAACTCAGTAAATGACCTAAACATCCTCCCTAAAGAACAGTTTGGTTTTCGGCAACACCATAGTACTACCTAGCAAATCCACAGAATTGTGGAATACATCACCACCAACTATAACTGGCGCCAGTACACAGGAGCTGTTTTCCTAGACCTATCCAAACCATTTGACAAAATCTGGCATTTTGGTCTCCTACACAAACTTATCTCAGCCGGTACCTCACTAAAAATAGTTCATCAAATCCATTCATATCTTCAGAATAAATCAATGCAAGTAAAAATAAACGGTTCTACATCGTCCCAGTGCCATATCTTTGCTGGAGTGCCACAGGGAACCCTACTGGCTCCATTGCTGTTTTCTGTATACAACATCGGACATGGCGCACAATCCGATGTCTTCCATTTTGGCCTTGTATGCGGACGATACTGCAGTATTAACCAGATCTCTCCAACCCCATTTCGTTACCAGAAAGCTTCAAGAAAACCTTCTAAAGCTGGAGGGTTGGTTCTCCAAATGGAGATTGGAAACCAACCCCTAGAAAAACTCAGTTCTTTTCTCAAAAAGGCCAATGTCTCCTGCAGGAGATGTGTTACTATTCAATACTGAAATTCCCCGGCAGACAGAAACAAATTACCTGGGTGTAATTCTCGACAAAAAGCTATCTTTCAACAAGCACATCGTTTACGTGCGCAAAGGAATCTAAAGCCATTGCTCAGATCTATCCGCTAATTAATAGAAATAGCAAGCTCAACAACAGAATCAAATTGCAGCTATACCTGATGACGATTCGTCCTATAATCACCTATGTCTCTCCAGCCTGGAACCACACCTCTAATGCTAACATTATCAAGATACAACGAGTGCAGAACAAGTGCTTGAGAATGATTCTGAACACCCCATGGTATATTAGAAACAATCAACTGCATAGATATACAAATATTCCTTATATCCTTAGCATCCAAGTTTTTCCTAAAGACGTCCATACACCCCCAACGATTTGAATCAGCAAGCTGCAGCATATTTGTCTTTTTTTGGTCTTCTATATTTGAATATATCCGAGGCAACGGACAAGCTATATTAGCTTCCTTTAGCGATGAATAATCTCCATGCCCATTCAGGGCGAGCAAACTGCTCATAAATTTTACCCTCACTGTAACCACAACAGATAGCTGGGAATATGAAAAGCATCTTGCTTCATCCCTAAAGACATAAATGTCAAATGTCAACCTGGTATTTAGAGTCTAGCTACTCGCTGAGGAGACCTCAAAAAAAGGGTTGAAACCGGTCTGGGTAGTGTCCGTTCAAAATGAATGTTCACAATATATATATATATATATATATATATATATTCTGAACATTAATTTTTATATATATATTCTGAACATTCATTGTTACACGGTAGAAAATATTATAGCTTATTTTAAATGACTGATACCGAAAGATAAAGAGATGGCATGGTTTATTTAAAAAGATGCTACTAGTTTACCAGTTTTGTTGAATGGATCAACTTCTTCAGGTATCACAATCAAAGAACTACATAAAAAATAACAGTGACTTAAAAATTGCATTAACAGTACTAGCACAAAAGACAGTAGTACATTTTGAAAACAGTAATGCGAGCTTGAGTTCCAAATAAAAGCTGACTACGTAATGTCACGCGTGCGCTAGTATTGAACACAGGCAATGTGTGCGTCAGAAAGATTGAAACTTAGGCTGTTATTGATATGGGAAGAATCTAATGCAATTTCTCTGGACTCGATAATCTTTCTTTCAAGTTCATCATAGCACACATGGATATCAGAAGTTTGTGTCCAGTCTACAATGTGTTGGCGGCCTTCATCTGAGTTAACGGAGAAAAGAACGTGGCTAGAGAGAGAGAGCTGGCTCTAGCCCTTTTGTAGGAAATATCTGGAAGAACTGTTAGTGTGGAAAAACACCGTAGATATATTTCCTACAACTGGACTAGAGCCAGTGCTCTCTCTATCCACGTTCTTTTCTCTGTTAACTCAGATGAAGTCCGCCAACACATTCTGGACTGGACATCCATCTGTGCTATGATGAACTTGAAAGAAAGATTGTCGAGTCCAGAGAAATTGCATTAGATTCTTTCCATATAATTAACAGCCTAATTTTCAATCTTTCTGAAGCACACATCGCCTCTGTTCAATACTGGCGCACTCGCGACAGCACGTCAGCTTTTATTTGGAACTCAAGCTCGTATTACTGTTTTCAAAATGTTCTACTGTCTTTTGTGCTAGTACTGTTAATGCACTTTTTAAGTCTGTTATTTTTTGTATATTTCTTTGATTGTGATACCTGAAAAAGTTGATCCATTCAACGAAACTGGTAAACTAGTGGCATCTTTTTAAATAAACCATGTCATCTCTTTATCTCTCGGTATTTTCTCAAGAAATTCATGGAGATTGGACAAAGAAAGGTTCCATACAATAAAAACATCAGGGGAAAATATTCTGAGTGTGCTAGGTGTGCGGTGCGCTTCCACGAACTATCAGTATCACCGATATTATATTTTCGCATTTATTCCCGTTGCCTGTGTAGCTCAGTTGAAGTGGCGCTTGCGTGCTCTGCGCTTGGTCGCTCGAAGTTCGACTTAAGTTCAAGTCTAGTCTCCAACTGGAGGAACTTTTTCGAAGCCTTCCTTCGACCGGTTCCCGAGTTAGTCGATCTCTGGCACGGGCAAGCGGGGGTTTTCCTCCCGGAAACTCGGGTTTTTCGTCCCATAAACTGAGAAAAATCGACCGTAGTACCCACATTATTTCAGATAGTGACATATCTTGTTAGTATTAGGTACCAAGAGATGGCAGCACTTGTTTGCGAGGCTCTTCATCGGTGGCTGCAATAATTACTGATAGACATGGGACAGCTATCTCTGATTGGCTATCTGTGGAGATTTAACTACCCACTCAGTCTCCAAAAGCTAGATAGGGCATGAAGCTCTCGCCTATTCCCTATAAGGGAATAAAAGGCGTAAGCTCCCCTTATTGTTTCCAGGCTTTGTGTGATCCCTAAAATTAAACACAATATACTAATGCTTCATTGCCCTCTTCACGAGGATAATGAAGCATTAGTGCTTCATGAAGAAGGCACTTTTCGATGCGTAAATATTGCGTCACATTCGCGATAATAGCCCGGGTGTGCTTTCAAAATGCACACATCTTTGAGCCATTCGAAAAGATGTAAAGAGGGCGCAGCGGATCAAATTCTTAGCGTTCCAGAATTTTTCAACCGCTCAAAAGGCGAGCTCACGTGTGAGTTCACCCAGCACCTAGCGGCTGTTATTGGTTATTGTGTCAACCAATCCGATTGAAAGTTGTCACTTCTGTATCCGATGGCTGTATTACAAACAGCTGTTACATAGTTCCCTTCCCCCCGGCATCACCTTCTATGGCAGATACGTGGACGATATTCTGTGCATTGGTAATCCCACACACATCACCACCTTAAAAACATCCCTAAACAGCTACAGCAACAGGTTAAAATTCACCACAGAAACTGAACAGAACAAATCCATCAACTTCTTAAACTTGACATTAACCAGAACACACAACAAAATAGCCACGAAAATATACCACAAACCCTCACACATCGGAAACTACCTCCATTTTCACTCATACCATCCGTATTCTGTTAAAAAATCCGTCATCTTATCACAATTCATAAATGCTCACAAATTTTCAACCAATCAAAATAGTCTAAACGCTGAAATAAAAAAACTAACACAGATCTTCTTAAATCGCAACTATCCTACACAACTGATTAACTACGCAAACAAGACGGCAAAAAACCGCCAAAACAACCCAAGTACCAAAACGAACTTCCCTACACAAAAAATTATCAAACTACCATACACCCAAAACACATACAAGGCCTATAAATACATCTTCAAACATACTGACTACAAACTGGTATTCACCACAAGCCAAAAACTGGCAAACCTCCTAAAATCCACCAAACCTCACACACAAAAAGATATATTTGAACAGCACAATGTAGTCTATAAATTTCCCTGCCAAAAAGACTGTGACATCACCTACACAGGTTCCACCATCAGGTCTTTATGGGCAAGACTACAAGAACACTTCCGTGACTGTAACATCCCTATTCCAGAACATTTAAACACTAAAAAACGCAACATTAAAAAGAAAAATCGTATACAAAGCACAGGAAAAACGGAAATAGCTGTTCACGCCCTTGAACAAAAACACACCCCGCAGATAGACAAGGCCATCATAATAGACAGACAAGACAATGAAACAATGCTCAGAATATCGGAAACAATAGCTATAAAGTGTGACGCGAACTCGATCAATGTACACAGGCCCTACATAATCTCCGAGGTTTGGAAGCTTCACAACATTAAATTGAGGTCACAATCCCGACCAATAGGAGACAACACAAACACCTCTGAAGCACCCACCCGACCTGACATAGCTTCCACTTTCCCAATATGTTCCGATGATGACCACGAATAGTCGAAACGGTCCACACCCCGTCAACTACCTTTCCCCTTCCCCCTCCCTATTTTAAAAAATTAACCCTTTCACTTTTTCCCCACCCTATATAAAAGTATATGTTTCTATATATTACGGAAAAAAAAAAAAAAAACCCGGGTTTTTCTAACTTATTCTACCAAACTGCCTACCCCCCCACACACACACTCTGCAGTTCTCGACATCGCAGACAGAGGAAAAGCCACAACACCCAGAAAAAGGTATGTGCAATTTTCTATTCCTTAAGCTACATATACTTTTTAGTACATCTACACTCATAATGCCCTAAGAACCCATGAGTAAATAGCCAATGACATTTAAACAGGGGTACTCCTAAACTGAAGCAGGCAAAATAGCTGTAATTATAATAAGCTGTTACATATGTTTTCTGGAAAACTGAAAATTTGAAAGTGGATGTCAAGAGAAAAAACCTAAATGTTTCTCTTTCTTTTAATAAGAATCTGTTGCAGGATGCTTGCAGTATAGCATCTGTTAAAGTTGCAAAGTTTTTTAACGTACAGGGCATTTTTATTCTAGTCTTCAGAAAGAACAGATAGTAAAAAATATCTATTCCTGAATAAAAAAAAATAATATTCTCTGTATTATAAGACGTTGATCTACAAAAAAATACCAGCATAAGTGAGATTGATTAGACAGATGAACCGTTGATACTTAAAAAAAAAAAAAAACTAATGAATGTAGGATTCACGAAAGTGTGGATAATTCCGATAATGTTCAGATGTTATGTACACTGAGTCTCAGTACACAACAGAAAATTCTTGGAAAACGGAGCGAAATATACACAAACCCGAGAAATACACATTACATGGGCAACAAAGTCATTACGAAATGATTTGCTGCTCCATTAAACAATATTTATTGCTATACTCTCCGTCAGTTCGCGCAGTTAGCCTAGTGGCTTTGCGCTTCGCAAATATATGCCTGGGGAAGGATCATCCTAGGTTTGATTCCCGTCGGCGACATTAGGAGATTAATGATCTTCCTCAGCCATAGCCAAGTCAGCCGGTCTTGGGCGTGGACAGTAGGGTTTTTCCCGTTAATCTGGGGTTTTTCAACCCAGAAGCAGGCAAACCGGCCCCATGAACACGCACGGATTACAATCAAGAATACCGCCCTTACAGGATGCGGCAGAGTAGCGGTGAGCCGGCTGCATTAATACACCAGTAAACCCCACATTATGAGGGGACTCAACCAGCTCTTGGACTGACGAGTAAATGGATTGGATACGCTCCGTCTCCTCGTAAGTTTTTCTTTTTTAATTATATTACATTATTACATTACATTAGCATAGTATGTCTATGCATAGTCTCCACCATTTATTCCATCACCTGGTCTATAGCAGCACCCAACTGTATATTTTGCTCTGCTAGTCTCAATCTCACACCAAATGGCCTCAAATGTGCTCTTTTCTCTATCCTGCAATTCAACTTCTATTCTCCTTGGCTGCAGCTCATCAGCTATCATCAATAATACTCCTCTCCCCATTTTATTCTCCCTGTCATTCCTGAACACACTATACCCCTCACATTCAATCGCACTATCTATATCATCTTCAGTCAGCCATGTTTCACTAATGCCAATAACCTGTGGCCTGGAAGTGCCAACCAAGGCCAATAATTCTTCCTTCTTGTTCCTAATACTTCTGGCATTAGTGTTCATGAATTGCAGAAGCCCATTTGTCTCATCCCTATTTTGATGCCTTATATTAACTATTCCATTCTGATTTGTTGTCCTTCCTACTCGTTGGGGCATATTACACAAATTCATACACTCAACTGTCTACCTAAAGTCTGCATATCTACTTCCCTCCCCCTTAATAACTATTTTACCTGATTCTGCACATCCACTTCCACTGCATTCAACAACATATTTTCAAGTCTCTGTACACCAAATCCATTCAAATGCAAACCATCCATCTTATATAAATAAATCCTTTCGCCCATGGAAATCACTCCACATGTCCGCATATTCCACACCACTCCTCCTGCATAATCGATGCATAAAGCCAATAGCAATTATGGCTCTCCTATACTCTTCACTGTCATATCGCAGCAAGAGACTCGCCATTCTAACTCTTCTCTTTTGCTACAAGTAATTCCTTCAAATCCTCTCATAGACATTTTGTCTCTTTTCAAATCATTCGTCCCTGCTAATACTGTCAATTCTTTCACCCTCTGCTTTTGTGCTCTAATAGACTTTACATCCTTAATGTTCACACCAGGTTGGTACGATTTTGTCAAACTCTCATTTATCACACCTCTTATTAAAGAATCTCCGTACAACACTTGCTCTTTCATTTTGTTCACTCACGATCATACTCTTTTAAGTTATTTTAACATATTTTGAATTTTTAATTGACAGTTTCATTTTCAGTAACTTTTTATTTATTGAATTTTCCCAAATGATTTTGCAATTCCGGAAAACCATATTTCCTACATAAGCTCCAGTGTATTTATTTAGCTACCTGACCATGCTTTTGTTTATTGTGGGAGTCATCTTGCAGAAAGAAGTAATCCACTGTTTATTCTTTACAGTCGGACAATTGCAATTTATTCTCATTACTGATATTTTCAATCACATTTATTATATTCATTTGCATTGCTAATTTTCCAACAGCAAGTATCAGTCGCCATAATTTCCTTTTTGACATTGCATGCTGTCGCCATTGCAAAGTCACGAATGGCAGCTTTCCTTTCAATGCGCTTCCAATTTTTACCAGAAAGTGCCTTATTTTTCAACCTTGTGACTCCCTCATCGTTGGTGGCAATCTCTTATTCTGATTAAATTATATTGTTGCATATGTTGATAGGAATATTTGAAAACCTAGCTGTTGTTAAAAATGCATTTTAATGACATTGCGTCACTTTGTGCCATGGTTTTACCCAGTTTCTCATTCGTTGCATTAGGAATATTCTTCCATTTCTTGCACACATTGCTGATGCCTATGGCGACCCCTGTGATTTGGTGTTCTATTTCGTTCCAAAGATATTCATTGGGGATCAGCTCTGAGCCAGAAAGCCCAACACTTTTAATCTGTGGAGATCTATGTAGGATACACAGTACAGTATAGCACGGAACATTTTCGTGCTGAAACAAGCAAGTCACTGCTGAAGTACTTTCGCGCATCGGAAGCATGAAGTTGTCCAGAGAAACATCAGACATCATTGTTTTGGCCATGTCCACCAATGGACAAACTCCCATTCAATAGAAACACAGCCCATATCATTACCGAGCCTCCACTAAACATTGCCAGTTAAAATGATGCAGTTTTGTGGAAGTCCTAATTCCAGATTCAAATAAGATAAGACCATTTGAGTGAAACATCTGGTGTTAAAGGGGGGGGGGTAGAGGTGGTGTGTGGATTGTTCACAATCGCTCTTCCTGGGTAACCTAAGTTATGCAACTTTGCGACAGTTCTAGTGCTGCCAGATATCCATGCAGCATTTTCTAGGTTGACTACAAGATCCACCACTGATGACGTGTGGGATTCTCGAACATTCCGAGACAGAGCTCGATGATCTCGGTCAGTATATGTCGGTGGCTTCCGAGGACGTTTTCCTGATGTGGTAGCACCATCAACCTTCCATCTATGAAAGATTTAAGCAACTGTGGATTTCAGTATACTGAGAAGGGTAGCAATGCCATGGACAGAAAGATAACTGATGTGACATCCAACTACCACCACAAGTTGGAAGTCTGTCAGTTCAGCTGAATGAGGCATCTTGATATTGAAAACAGTGCAAAATAAACAGTACATCTTCCTTTTATTACCAGATACTATCCCGAATACTTGCATGCGGTAGGATCGGAAATTTGTATGTCCAAATACTTTTGTCAACAACAGTGTATATCAACACCAATTTCTACATGTGTCTGAAAATTCAGACTGTAACAAAGCATGACTTAATTTTACTGGATATTCTTGAGGGTGGATGTTTTAAACATCCCTCCAGGGAGGCAAAATATACTACACGCGGCAGGTCGTAGCATAGAGGCAGCCTGCTTCACGGCACGGCTTAATAAGGGCGCTTGTTCAGCCATATTGCGGTAGGCGCCGTCGCTACGCAAGTGCGGAAAGAAGTTTTTCCAAGCTTAAACTGATTAAAAATTATTTACGAACAGCTTTGACCCAAGAAAGATTGTTGGTCTAGCAACTATATCGACAGAGGCAGACATAGCTTATAATTTAAATTTAGAAGAGCTTATAAAGTTTTATTGTGCGATATCCCCATAAAGCAAACATTTAATTAGTATTATTATGTAATTGTTTTGCATTGTTTTTCTTGTAATAAAAGCAAAATAGCAATTTGAGATTTTCTTATCTTTTTGTCTTATAATCCATCAGAGGCGATATTTAATTGTTTGCCTCAGGGTGCGATCTAATCTGGCAACGTCACTGGTCATACTTGTTCTTGGATTCATTCACACTAATTGCACACACAATAGCAATCGCAACGGCAATCCATTCCAATCACGCATCACTCAACCAAAAATATCTACATATCACCTCTTTCTTGAAGGCATTCAAACTCACTTTCTAAGGATGTCCTCTCATACTTTCCACACCTTTCATTAAATGAAAAATTCTATCTGCTGAAATCCTGTATAACTCTTTCAGAAGCTTGTAAGTCTCAATGATATTCCCCCTCTTTCTTGTTTTTTTCAGCCTGCAAATTCTCGAACTCTCTATATAATCAGTATTTCACAATCTTAAATATCATTCAGTAGCCAATCAGAGATAGCTGGATAGGTTGACTATACATACCGTTTTGAACAGGAGAGTACCGTTTTTGTCATATTTTCCTGTTGGCAAACTTTCATGAACAGGTCCCACAGCAGGTCAATTCCCTCTTCCCCCAGTGCCTTTCTTGCCTCCACTGGAATTCTGTGGGGGCTAACCGATTTTCCATTCCTCATCCTCTTCATGGCCTCCATCACTTCCATTCTACCGATGTTCTGCATCATCCCCTCAGAAGGCTGCCCATCTCCTCTGTGAGTCCTTGCATTTTCCTCATTCAAAAGTCCCTCAAAGTATATTTTCCATCTGTTTCTTATGTCCACATCCCTCCATAATACTCTTCCTTCAACATCTTAAATAGAGGATTTGAATAATAATAAAAAAAGCATTACAGTCAGTTTAGATGCATCAAACAAACAAAAAAAAAGACATCAAACTTTTTCCAATCATTGTGCAATACTTTTTGGCAAATTGTGGTGTTCAAGACAAAAGTATAGACTTTATTTCCTTGCCTGGTGAAACAACCGACCTAGTGTGCTATGTTGAAGGAAGTGACAAATTTGCTTTAAAAAGCAAAATTGTTGCTTTGCGTGCAGATAACACAAACACCAATTTTGGTGAGAGAAAAAGACTTTGCAAAAATAATGTGTGGCAAAAACTTGAAACTGAACTGAAGAGACAGATTATCGGTATTGGTTGTTGGGCACACATTATACACAATTGTCTCCAGTGTGCTGTCGACTGTTTACCACTGATATTGAATATTTTGCAGTGAAAGTTTACAGATGCTTAAATATATACTGTCAGAGTAAAACTGAAAAACTTTTGCTGTTTTGTTATCCAACTAATTTTTTCATCTTTATTTTCATAGCATCTCTGTTGTGTTCCTGTGGATTATGGAAACTTGCCTGCTCCTTTCAGTTGTTTCTTATGGGTTAGGATGTTCAACAGTGGGTAATGTTAGTTTGTCTTCAACATATAATGTTGTGTGAATTAGCTTGTTTGGCTTTGGCTGTTGCAACAATTATTTAATTCGTGTGATACTTCGACGATCGATTTTGTTTGAAGCTTGTAACAACTGCTTTTCATGTTTCATTGCAGATGTCACCAATTTAAAGAATTTAAATTGGTGACATCTGTGCGAAAGTGGTTTTAAACTTAATTTCCATCTTGGGGAGCTAGATTTTTGGATTATCCATCTTTTCTATTGTATAACCAAGTTTTTCTTTTTATTACATTTTTATTACATTACAGAGCCTTGTGTGCTGCAGGACTCTGTTCTTGGACCACTACTTTTCAATTTGTTCATCAATGATATAGGAAAGGAGCTGAGAGGAAGTGTTCACTTGTTTGCTGATGATGCAAAGTTGGGTAGAGCAATTGTGAGTGCATAGGATGTCAAAATTTTACAGGATGATTTGAATAGCAGCAGTATATCACATTGGTGGAACCGTACTCCAGGAGATTGATGAGGCCAGGGATTTGGGAGTGTTGGTGGATAGGGAGCTGAAGTTTAGGGGGCATATTGCAAAAGTGGCTAAATCAGTTCATCAAATCACTTGGTTTCTGAAAAATACTTTAACATGCAGAGACAAACAAGTTCTTCTGTATCGAGCCTTGCTAAGACCCCACCTGGACTACTGTGCCCAGTTATGGGCGCCAGGGTTTCTTCGTGATGGGGAGGAAGTTGAGAGGATCCAGAGATGAGTGACCAAGATGACAGCAGGTCTGTGGAATGAACCTTATGAGAATATGTTGAAGATTTGTGGGTTACAGAAATTGGTCGATAAGCGGAAGAGGGGTGATATGATTGAGACATTCAAATTACTGAAGGGTTTCTATAAGATTAATACAGAAGATATTTTTGAAAATAGGACTGGTGGTGGGTAGACTAGGGTCCATGCATGGAAGCTGGGCAAGAATGTGGTTGACAATTGTGTTAGAGCTAGGTTTTTTACTTGGAGAGTGGTGAATAGTGGAATAAGCTGCCAGAGTCTGTTGTGGGTGCTACAACCGTGAATGAGTTCAAGGCAAGGTATGATAGATACTGTGTGAATGTCGAATAGTTGTTCTTGACATGATGTTAGGGCCTCCCTTGATGAGTCTGTCGACTCCAAGGAGTCGACAGAGTCATCGAGGGAGGCCCTAACATCATGCGGTAGTAATTATTGCCGCTGTTGTGGCAATATAATTATTGCCACTACCGCTGAAAGTGCTGCTACTATTACTACTACAAAATCTATCAACTTATTCATTTTTTCAACTGGTTTTAACAATTGTTTCTACTGCAATGTTGGTGTTTCTCAATGTTATGGGTAAATCTTATCTTCGGTTGTTTCTGTATTTGTTCTATAATAATAATACATCTCGGTAATTTTTGTCTGGCATCTAATGATTTTGTTACTCATTATGTATTAAATAACAACAAAAATACTAATAAATTGAATAGATTGAGAAAATCACCATAAACCAGGGTTTCCTGAAGTACAGCAGTTCACAGCACACTCATTCTCAGTAATTTATTCAGTGCCTCTGAGCCAAAAGAAATACCTAACTGTTTTGTTTATTATGTAATTCAGTCCAAATCTAATTTTAGTATTAATCTATCTTATTCTATAATCTTGTCTAATTTCACTATTCACAATACACATTGTTAGAACCAAATGATGTAACAAATTGTGAGAAATATTAAGATGGTTGCAAAACCCGATAAGAAATAAAAAAAATCAGCTAACACCTTTTATTCCAGTATAGGGAATAAGCGAAGCCGTTTTAGCCCTATCTAACTTTTGGAGACTGAATGGGCAGTTCAATCTCCACTGGCAGCCAATTAGAGATAGCTGGCCCAAGGCTATCACTAAGTTAATCGCCATGCAGTGAAGAGATGGCTAACAAGTGCCACCATCTCGTGGTCCTTAACCCTAACACAACAATTTTAATGTCTGAAAATATAGTGTGTTCAATGGTTAATGTTCTTGAATTTATGGGATGAAAAACCTGAGTTTCCAGGAGAAAAAGCTTGCTTGTCCGTGACAGACATCAGGAACCGGTCAGAAAAAAGGCTTAGAAAATGTTCCTCTAGTCGCCAATTAGATTTGAACCCCAAGTCTTCATTCTTGTGGTCAAGCACTTCTTCTCTCTTCCATCATCTGTGTGGATGATGACGAGGTCGAATGAACTCTTTCCACTTCTGTCCCGGGAGAGTCCGAACAATTGTCCAGTTTGTTGTTTTCAGGTCCTCGTTTATTTTGTCTATCCATCTAATTTGGGTTGTCCTTTGGATCTTTTACCTTCCATCGTTGTATTCAGGGCTTTAGATGGTAGTCTTTCTGTTCCCATTCTGGTCACATGGCCAAAACATCACAGTCTTCTTTCTTGGATTTTCTTGTTTTAGTCGTTTCCTTGTCTTCATTTCTTAGTCGATCCAGCAGATACTCCAAGTAATCTTCTTAGCCAACCTATTTCAGTAACTAATTTTTTCTCTTCAGCCTTTTTGAGATTCCTGTATTCACTTCCAGAGTATTGGGAGAACCATTGTTTCATAGATTCTTACTTTTACTTGTTTGATGTCTCTTGACTTCCATATTTTATTAAGTCGTTCAAAAGTTTGGGATGCTTAACTGATTTGTCTGTTTATACCTTTTATATAATTTCACCATTGTACTCAATAACTCCTCCAAGGTAGGTGAAGTTTTCTATGTGCTCTAGATTCTTACTATCAATTTCAATTTTCAGATTGGTGGTTCTTTTTTTTTCCTATTTGCATAATTTTTGTCTTGTGTATATGTATGTTTAATCCAGATTTTATGCTCCTTTATTTTTTTAGAAATTCGCTGTAGATTTTTTTCTGTGCTTGCAAGTAATGCAATGTCGTCTGCAAATTTTAAATTTGTCACATTTTCCCCATGTTTTGATTCCAGAGTCTTCATTGTTTAAGGCCTTATTGGTTGCTTCTTCCAGTGTAAGATTGAACAGGTCTTGTGACAGATTGCATCCGTCTTACTCCCTGTGTGGAACCAGTTAGTTAAGGTGTCCTCCATTCGTAATGCACATTCAGATTTCTCATGTCTCATCTTGCAGTCCATAGTGCAGTTAAGCACTATGGACCGCAAACGCCACTTCCATTGTGCTACACAGTAACAAATAAAATATTTTCTTTATTTAATATTGGTTTGTTAGATATGCTGGTTAGAGAAGTGAGGAAATTTGCAATATCAAACATTAAAAAAATTAATGAATGTATTTTTTTACAAGAGCGTGTATTTTAAAATACATTCATTTCACTTCTGAAACAATTCACGACATAATTCTGCATAATCTCCATTTTTCGTCCAACATCTGTCCATAATCAGTATCTGCTTCCAGATATTTTGTAATTAGATTGAATTGCCAAAAGGAGAAATGCAATTTTCTCTACGGTTATAGTTCTACATACTGATCTTTTCACACAAATAATCGTGAATGCCAATTATTTAATGCATCTTGAAATTTTGGGGTATTTAAGCTGCATCATCTATTTGCAGTATTTAATATGTTCTAAGCCATTTTCTGCTTGTGACCTTTGGCACTAGAACGATTTAGCTGGAATGAGTGTCATGATTTCTATGCCTTTACTCCATAGTTTTTCTGGCCTAATGATCCAAGCACCTAATCTAACCTGTTCACTGGGCATCCAGAGATGCTGCATGGTCACTCCAATGCTCGGTAAAGTGCCACACCAAGTATCGCCATGTAGTCCTATTGTTTGCTTTTCTGGAGGCCTCAACTCTCTGAAGATCAGTCACTCCACACATATCATCCATCCATCTCATTGATGGTCTTTCTTTTTCCAGGAATTTTACCTTCTATTACTGTTCTGAGAAGTCCCCCCTTCCATCCCTTCAATGTGTCCAAAATATTTTAACTTTCTTCTGTCAATATCCTTAAGGAGCCTTAGAGTTCTACTGATCTTTTCTAACACTCATTCATTTGTATGCCTTTCAGTATATATCCTCAACAGCCTTCTGTAACACCACACCTCAAAAGCAGAGATCTGCTTCTTATCTGACTTCCTTAGGTTCCAAGTCTCATATCCATAAGTCGCTGTTGGAAAAACAACTGCATCCAAAATCCTCAACTTTTTTCCCATGGAGATAGATCCATCCTTCCAGATTTTAGACAAGTCTCTGTTGTTTTAGTCATTCCTAACCTTCTTCTGAACAGCAATTCTTCACATTAATAATGGATCCCAGGTATTCAAAATTGCTGACTTCCTCAATTCTTTCTCCATTAAGGTACACTTGGTTCTCAAGAGTTTTCCTGTTTGTATTTCCTTTGAGAACCATAATCTCTGTCTTGCTAGGATTGAGCTGAAGTCCTCTGCTATTACTGATAACTTTGTCAAGAATTAGTTCTAGTTCTTCCTTGTCATTACAAACTTTGTAATGACAAGGAAGAGCTAAGACTAATTCCTGTCTTGAGCTTATCTAATGATTCATGCATGGTGTCCTCCACATATATACTAAACAAGTGAGGAGAAAGTAAACATCCTTGCCTAACTCCTTTTCCAACCTGAAGCCAATGAGCCAACCCAACACCTGTTCTTACTGTGGCTTCTTGCTCCCTGAAGTTGGCTATCAACCTGATAGTGTGTTGAGGAAAACCCATTCTTTTCATTACTTCCCACAGTTTCACATTCTCAACAGTCAAAAGCTTTAGAGTAGTCTAAGAAACACATTACCAGAGGGAGTCTGAATTCTTTATATTTTTCTATGATCTGATCTCTGGTGTCCTTATCTTTCCTAAAACCTGCTTGTTCCTCAGACATCTCTGCCTCAATCCTATTCAGCATGATCTTCAATAAAATTTTGCATGCATGAGATATTAAACTAATAGTTCTACAGTTCTTGCACACCATCATGTGGCAGGAAAACTGACTTCTTCCAGTTTCTAGGGCACGATCCTTAGACCTGCTCTAACCGATTAACTAAAATAATTTAGATGGAATGTGAGCCTTCGGCTCCCACTTAACACGAAATCCCCGATAGCCAAGCTTCAGTTCTCCAGCACATTTGACAAATTTAAAAAAAAACAAAAAACAAAAAAAACTTCAAACGACTTTTATTTCCCAAAGTAAGTAAGTAGGTAGGATGTCTTTAACTTTTGAAGAGGCAGACAGCATCTTCATCCTTCAATGATAACTCCCAAGCTATTTATTAAACCAGTGCATTCGAGATAAAACAGAGAATCCCAGACAACTTCCACTCAGGGATCTAAAATCTAACTTATTACAGATGTGCTGTAATTTATAACATTGATTTTTAGGATCATGAGTAAATTTGAGAACCATTCGAATAAAAGGACTATAAAAATGTTATTTGGTCAAGTAAAATCGAAGCATGGAAGCAAATGCCATATCCACAGCCACACACGTATCTTTATAAAATTCAGCACATCTCATATTATTCAAGTCAGAAACTGCAGTTTTACACTCTGTTCATACTACGGCTACAAAATCTGTAAAAATAAAATCAGGATTACAAGCACATACAATAAATACCACTTAGTATTAAGAATACATCTTTTATTTCCTGCACTTAAGACCTGATGAAAAATGGACACCTGTTCTTGACACATTTCGAAAACCTTCAGGCTAAAGCAGTACCATTTACTCTCTAGATATGAAAAGGTATCAGAAGATTCATTTTTTTTTTTTTTTTAATTTGAATGACGATTTTCCCCCTTTGGTAAGCCCAGTGGGACTTCAGTTCTGCAACAAGTAGGCTGTGTTAGAATCAAATTGCGAGCACAGTAATACTGTATTACAGAATTAGAATCGTTCATTGGTATGATTCACATAAAACTGTAATTAAATATTGATGATGATGAACAGCCTATTTTTCTACCCACTGCAGGGTGAAGGCCTCTCCCGTTGAGGGGGGGGGGTCTAATACTCCCATGGTGACCCAGTTCATATTGAGAGTGTATCTATACTTTAGTGAATGAATGTATGAAGGTGGAAGACAATCACAAACATCCATGCCTATGTGGGATTCGAACCTGCAGCCTCTTGGCTGGAGAGCAGATATACTAACCACTCGGCCAACCAGGCTGGCAATTAAATATTATATTTTATTAATTGATATTGATACTTTAAATTAGCATCAAAGGTGCCTTCCCAATGTTTGTAGCACCGACTCTATAGATTTATGAATTTTTACCAAATACAGGAATTTTCAGATGGTCTTCAAGTTAGCCAGTGTTTGACAATTGTAAATAGTTTCTCTTCGTCTTCCCAGAAGAAATTCAATTTTTATCTCAATACAGAAAAATTCTCTGTAGAACACAGACACTATATTTATGGAATAATACTAACTAGGATTAGCATAATGTGAGCATTTATGTGCTATACATTCATCACCTTCTGATCTAACACAGTAGTCAGAAATATTCAGATCTCATTAAAACTCTGATCCCAGCTTCCTGAAACTGATTTAAAGAAATGGAGCATGAAAGCAACTTACAATTATAAACATCATTTCACATCACACATCAGAGTAAGGGTACTTTCCACCCTTACTCTGATGCTTTTAAAATTACCAGTAACCATGAGCTCAATCATTCATCTATTTGTGACAACATAGGTTGGGAATCAGCTGCTGACCATTTCTGAAAGTTAATCAGGGTTAGAGAAGCTCTGCCTATTCACTTTGAGGGATAAAATGTGTTTAAAAAAATTATCTAACATCTTTTATTCTTAAAAGGCAACTGATTTTCCATACCTAACTTTTTGCCAAAAGTTAGGTATGGAAAATCAGCGACACTTTTTAGATGTCACTGTAAACTGAGCTCATGGCTGTTAGTAATTTCATAGGAAATAGAGGGAGGAGAGAGAGTATAACAGACAAATGCCATCTCATGTAAGGAATACAACAGATAAAATAGATTATTTCCTGGAACATATGGGTAGAAACTTCACAAGAATAAGTATAAAGATCGGGGTTCCCAACCTTTTTGTTTCCTAGAGCACATTCTAAAATACCGGTAGGGCAAGGGCACATCTACTTTTTCAAGCAAATTTTTTGAATTCGTTTGTTAAATGAATACATACAAAGTATACATTATAATCAAATGTTTTTTACTTAAAAGTTTACATTATATAAAAATTTTAATATATATATATATGTAAGTTAGTGTGATCTTTGGCATTGCATTTCATTGGCTAGTGCTTCATAATTAGGAGAATATGATGATATTCCAGTTCTTAAACTGGAATGAACAACTTCGAATGAGCATCTACTTTACAATGTATGCATTTAATACTCATCATGTGTCATTAATGCATGCATCATATAGCATGCCATGAATTGTTGTGTGATTATTTCAAACTATATGGCACAGAGTTGAACAGCGGTGGGCACACACAAATTGGTCGACGGGCGCAATGGTGCCCGCGGGCATAGGGTTCGGAACCCCTGATATAGATGATAGAGGAGACAATCTTGTATTTATCTTGTATTGTAAAGTATTTATCATTATTCTGTCAGGAAATTTGAACAGATAGGGAGGAATTTATTATCAAGCAAAGATCATATCCAAGCAACTATAGCTATGAAAAAAGTATTTTGTTTGTAAATTTCAAGATCTTCCATAACTAATGTCTTAAATCCTGTGTCCTTGCTATCCTTGAGTGAAACAGGGTTAATCATATAAACTCCAGTGCTACCAAAAATGCGATAATTATCTTTCAAAAGGAGAGATTTCACAATCATTTCCACTTACTCTTGACAATATGTAGATCCACAAACCAGATTACATCTCTTTTCTTGGACTGAATGACATATCTAGCCTGACCTGACACAAACGTATCTCAGCCAGAGCTGCCAAAAGACTTGAACTTTTCCACTCATTTTCCATACATTTGCTGAATAAATCACAAATCCATCCAATCCTGAAATCAGAGAGGAGAGGCCATGCACCAAAAATTCTCTCTACAAATCTTTGATGTTATCTAGAAGAGAGTAATCTATGTAATGAACCCCCCCCCCACCCCTCACAGACAATGTTTCTGCTTTATACCTCTTTTATAGGTATTTCTCTAGACAATATTCTGCTTAACTAGTCATCATTCTTTTACACTTGTAAGAATACGAGTAACTGTTGGTCAACATCCATTTACAATCCATCTAGAACCATAATGAAACAACTTCTCTTTTCCTTCCATAATCTACTTCTGTTTTCTTTGGAACAGACTCTCTCATTCTGTCTTCCCCAAAGACTACATACAACCTTTGACTGTTCCAGAAATGTGTAACAGATTCTTTCTTTTCTGCTTCTCTTTCCCATATGTCACTGATGTGCTATAGGTTTCAACCTTTCATGTGTGAATCTGATTCAAAAAGCAACAAAAACTCTTAATGTATTCTTAAGCTGGTTTGCATGTTATTTGGGATGAAAAATCCAAAATTCTGGGATATAAAAACCCTATCACCCTTCTATATGAATCAAATAACTCACATTTAGTGGATAATCTAATCATCAAAGTGGATTAGAACAGCATAAAAATTTCTTTTTTTTTTTTAAATAACGAAACCTGTGGCGAGATCATAATTAAAAGAAACACACGTATTAAACACACATTCTGAAGCCCTATTACACAGACCAAATTTAAACTGCAACGACGTTCTTACTATTCCTAAAGTATGGGAAATTGTCATACAAAATTGTGTAAAATAATTATTATTAGCTTTTTTTCCCTTCAGTAACACGTTACACGTGTTTAATGAGATTCTATTGTAATCATGCACCCTAAGTGTATGTTATTCCTATTATTGTTTAAACTACTGTACTGATGATGTCCTAAGATACTTAGGATGAAATATTTACAAGTAAATAATTTTCACTGTGGTTAATACGTGTTTCTTTTAATTTTAATTATAAAAATTACTGAATTGCAATTATCTTTTGAGTTGTATTTGCATTCTTTGCTACATGACCACTCATATCTGCACCCATACATCCTCATTAAGTGTATAGTTCTATATGCCCAAATAGTGTTAGCTTAAAGTAAGATTGTACTTTTACTTTATGCTGCCTTGATTGGCTGAGTGGAGTGTCTCTACTTTCTAATCTACAACTATGAGTTTGAATCCCACTGTAGTACACATCATCATCAATTTCCTGATATGCACCCCCAAGGGATGTTTGGGCTACTACAACAGCACAACATGATTAAGTTTATATTATTATCATAACATTATCATTAATCAACAATTTTCTTCCAAATCAGTCTATGACTTGTGAGCACTCCAATATTGTCATATCTAACACTTTGTGCTTCTAAACCACTTCTGAAGGAATTCAATCCACATAGCCCTTGATCTTCCTATGGGTCTCTTTCCTGCCATCTTGGCATCAAACACCCGTTTTGCCAAGCTTTCCTTACCCATTCTCTTTAATGGGCCATACCACCTTAGTTCTGCTGACACATCCTTGAATGCAAACAATGCCATGTTCATTTCTAATATCTTCATTTTTAATATGATTTTTCCACTGCTGCCATCTCTTCACTACCTAATTTTTTTAAGAACACTCATACTGTGGTCTTTATTTTTACTTTTTTACTAAATAATTTAAGGAAATTACAACGTAAACTAGGATATACATTAAAATAAATTTTAATATACTTCAATATTTCGGCAACGTCACGTTGCCATTTTCAAGGAACTTAAGAACAAGACACGTGCACACAGGCACAACAAACAGTAAGTGAGGAAGAAGCAGGAAGCAATTATTTCTTCTAAAGTCCTGATGGTGCTCCCTAGCGAGCAAAGTTGGTATTATTGGGCGATTGGGCTGAAGGTCTTCTGATGTAAGTTTCCCAAATTTGAGGCAGTCTCATGCAGCCAAATTTGTTGAGGTTTGGATTGTTTCTTAGGGATGAAGCTGATTCCGTGAAAAACCTTTCATATTTGTATTTACTACAGTGTATTATTGTGGCTTTCTTCCACCGTATTTGGCAGGTATCCAGCGCATAGTCAGCAAGACCAGAGTGGCTGTATTGGTGAAACCGGATGTAGTCCTTGTGTCCTGAAATTCTGATATTTGCTGTCCTGCCTGTTTGTCCAAAGTAGGACAGCTTACAGCTGCAAGGGACCAGGTAGGTCTAGGGGGGGGGGGGGTTGGTCTTTAGTAGAGCGGATAAGGGTTGCCAATTTTTTATATGGTCTGTAACAAGAAGTTAAGTCATGTTTTTTTAGGATTTTTGTAATTTTTTTCGAGGTGCCTCGGATATAGGATATGGTGATGGATTTAGAGTAATCCTTGTTGTGAGGGATGGGGGGGTTGTGGTTTACTGGTTTCAATATTTTTTGGTTTTTTTTTTAGGGGGGGGGGATAGCCATTGGCTGAGAAAGTGTTGAGAATGTGGTATAGTTCTGTGGTTAGGGCATTGCCATTTGAACAGATAAGTTTAGTCCTGTTGTGTAGTGTCTTAATGACTCCATATTGTTGCGAGGAGGGGTGGTAGGATTGTTGGTGAATGTAACTGCCTGTATGGGTGAGTTTTCTATAGACTGAGAAAACCAAGCTTCCATCAGGCTGGCAGGTGACTAGTGTGTCTAAGAAAGGAAGGCAGTTGTTTTTTCTTCTTCCAGGGTGAATTTGATTCTGGGGTGTTGGTTGTTTATGTGTTAGGAAGGAGAGGAGTGCATCGGAACCATGTAGCCAAATAGCAAACACATCATCTACATAGCAAAGCCAAATGGTTGGTTTTTGTGGAGCAGAGTTTAAGGCTTTCTCTTCAAAAGTCTCCATATAAAAGTTGGCCAAGGGTGGGGAGAGTGGAGAACCCATGGCTGTCCCCTCTATTTGTTAGTAGAATTTTCCTTGCCAAACAAAACAGACTGAGTTCATTGTGAACTGAAAAAAGCGCTGTGATATCAGAAGGAAATTTAGCTTGGATTAGCTCTAAGGATTCTTTGAGAGGGACATTTGTGAATAATGAGGAGACATCAAAACTGACCATTATGTCAGTGTGTTTGAGTGTAAGGTTTTCTTTGCTGACTTTGAAGTGGGCTGAGTATTTTATGTGTGAAGGTGTGTTGCCAGTATAGTGTGAGAGAGCTTTGACCAAATGTTTAGCAAGTTTGTATGTAGGGGAATCAATGCCATCCACTATGTAAAGGCACATTTTCCTTATGTATTTTTGGGAATCCATAAATACAGGGGGGGGGGTTTAAATGGTTTTAATTCGTTAGTGATTTTCACAGGCCAAGAGGTGACCTTCTTAAGGAGCTTGTGGAGTTTTCTAATTTGTGAGTTGGTGGGATTGTGCTCAATAGGGAGGTAAGTGCCCCAATCTAACAATAGAGCTTTCAGCTTACCCTGTGTAATCCTTTTGGTTAAGCAATACTGTGGCGTTCCCTTTATCAGCTTTGGTGATTATTATTTCCTAGTTTTTCTTTAAGGGGTGCTTAAGGGTCAAAGCTGTATAACTGAGAGGAGACCTCCACATAGCCTTTAAAGGAATGCGGAGAACCGACCAGGGCTTCTGACCTAATGTCCAATCCTCACCTTCTCGTGGTGCACCCTGTTGGGTATCTACTTTGATACTGAACGAACGAGGATGGGCTGGCAATTTGGGATTTAGCCGACCAAATTGTATTCTTTTTGGTTAAACCAAAATAAAAAATGATGGTACAACATGACAAAATTTCATGCCGGCTGGGGCATCGCCTGGTTAAACAAGGCCCCCGTTGTTTTCGCCAGGGAACCAGGGCAAACAGCGAAAAGTCAGCTACTGGAACAAATCTGAAAACAAACCCCAACTCAACATCACCAGAGTTAAAGATCGGTACTATCAACGTAAGAAGCCTGAATGGCAAAGAAATGGAGCTAGCTGAGGAATTAGATAAGTACCAGATCGACATAATAGGGGTGACTGAAACAAAGAAGACCAAAACTGGTGAAATCTTTCCGAGCAATAAACACAAAATGTTATATTCAGGCAATAACAATCAAGGAAAAGAAGGAGTAGCCATAGTATTCAACACAAAATATGAGGCTAATCTTCTTGAATGGCAGTCAGTCTCAAGTAGAGTAATGTGGGCAAATATGAGAATGGGGAACTGGACAATGAGACTTATGGTCCCACAGAAGGTTCTACTAAGGTAGAAGTGGAGGAATTTTTTGAGGCTTTAGAAAAAGCAACTGACACAATGAAAAAGGAAAAGTTGGTCCTTGTTGAGGATCTAAATAGTAGAGTAGGAAATGATTGTGAGACATACAAAAATATTTTGGGAAAATTTGGAGAAAAGAGCAAAGCTAATAATAATGGCAAATATCTGTTGGATTTCTGCTCAGGACATGGACTGGTTATTACTAACATCATGTTCCAACATAAAAATGTGCACAAATTCACATGGAGAGAAGAGGCTAGGAATAAGAAAAGTCTCATTGACTATGTTATTGTTGATAGTGATGTTTTCTCCCTGGTGCAGGACACCAGAGTGTACAGAGGATTTCAAATTGGAAGTGATCACTATTTAGTCTTGAGCAGGATAAAATTGAATTTCATATTGAAAAGAATAACATGTAAGAAAGTTTTAAAGCGAATAAAAGTTGAGCAGCTCTCAGATGTAAACTGTAGACTAAAATACAGAAATATTATTGAAAAGAAAATGAAAGATTTTGAGAACAGGAATCAAACCTTGGAGATTCAGTGGCAAACTCTGAAGGAAACATTGATTGATTCTGCCAGAGAGGCATGTGGTGAGGTTGTGTGCAAAGATAAAAAAATCAGAACTCCCTGGTGGACACAGGAAGTTAAAGAGGCAGTGAAGGAAAAGAAGAAAGCATATCAAAAGTTCCTGGCAAATAAGTCAGCTTTTACTCTTACAGAATACAGAGACAAATGTAAGAAAGCTAAACAGTGTGTAAAACTAGCTAAACAAAAGTCATGGGAGGACTTTGGCAAGAATATAGAAAATAAATATCAAGAAGGTGGCAAAATATTCTGGAGGTTGTTGAAGAAGCTTAGGAATGGAGGAAAGAGTGCTGTAAAAGGAATTAAAGATGATAAAGGTGAAATGAAAACAGGAGAAAAAGATATCCTTGAAGTATGGAGAAATTACTTTGAAAAACTGCTACATGAAACAAGCAGTGATGACAGCACAGTAATAAAAAACACTGACCAGGCATGCAGTCAGGAATACATATCCATACTTGAAGTAGAAAAAGCCATCAAAGGCTTGAAATGTGGAAAGGCAGCAGTAGTAGATGATAATCGACCAGAAATGCTGAAGTATGGTGGTATAAGAGTCTTACAGTGGCTGCACTGCATAGTTCAGAAAGCCTGGACAGAGGGACGAATTCCCGATGATTGGAGTAGAGCTCTCATAGTACCCATATATAAAAAGGGAAATAAAACTGAATGTGAGAATTACAGAGGTATTTCCCTACTGAGTGTTCCTGGCAAGATCTATGCAAGTATACTTGAGAAACGGTTGAGAAGAATTGTGGAAGAAAAGCTTGGTGAAGAACAAGCTGGATTCAGGCCAAATAGAGGCTGTCAGGATCAGATCTTCACTTTACGACAAATAGTCGAGAAAGCATGGGAATATAACAAAGATCTGTATTTAAGTTTTGTCGATTTGGAAAAGGCATATGACAAGGTGCCAAGAGAGAAGCTATTCAATACGCTGCAGTTATATGGTGTCAATGGGGCATTATATCAAGCAATACTTAGTCTTTATTTGAGTTGTGAGTCAGCAGTTAGAATTGAAGGAAGTACAGGAAGATGGTTTAATGTTAAATCTGGTGTGAGACAAGGATGTACATTATCCCCTCTGTTATTCATTATCTATATGGATCACATTATGAAGGAATGTGGTATTAAACCTGATATCAAAATTGGAGATGTTAATGTCAGCTCTTTGCTTTATGCGGATGATGTTATACTTCTAAATAAATCCGCTACAAGTCTGCAAGATTCTCTGACTAAATTGAATAGCTGTTGTAATAGATATGGTATGAAGGTCAGCAATAAAAAGACAAAGACAATGAAAATAGGCAGAATCATTGAAAATGTCAACTGTGTTGTGAATGGAGAACCTGTGGAACAAGTAAAACATTTCAGCTACTTAGGGACAATTTTTACTGAAGATGGTAAACTAAATATAGAAATAGACAACAGAATCAGCAAAGCTGGTATCGTGGGAAGTCAATTGAATAAATTCATATGGAATAAGAAAGAAATTAGTCGGAACACTAAATTAGCTGTATACAAGACAGTGTTCAAACCAATTTTAACTTATGGATCTGAGAGCTGGATCAGAAGTAAAACACTTGACCAAAGACTAGAGACCGCAGATATGAGAGTCTTGAGAAAGATTAGAGGCGTGAACAGATGGCATCAATGGCAATATCATATTAAAAATGAGGATATTAGGAAAGAACTTGACATTGTCAGCATCCAGGAATGTGTTAGGAGAGCTAATCTCAGATGGTATGGTCACTTAAATAGAATGGGAGAGGAAAGATTAGCAAAACAAGTGTTCTCTGCCAGGTTGGCAGGAAAACGACCCACAGGAAGACCAAGATATAGGTGGATTGATACGGTACAAAGTGCCTTAGACGATAGAAATATAAGATCTGCTAATGTTGGAGTCTTGACAAGTAACAGACTGATTTGGAGGAAAATTGTAGATAGGAAGTTAATAATGATGTAATTTTTTCATGTAGTACTGTCATATCCTGTACACCCCTTGAGGGTACATGGCAGGAATTTGATGATGATGATGAGTTTTCTTTAATTCTAGTGGAGATTTAATATTTCCTTACTGGGCATGTCGGCTTTTGGTGGTTTAGCTTTGGTCAGAACACAAGCCACATCCAGTCTAATATCGTTGGCGGCGTGGTTTGGAAGGTGTCGGATCCCGTCAGCAGGTATTCTTCTGGGTGCGCAATGGCGAAGTTGTGGTCACGTGCGAGGACGTCGAGTGCTTCAGGTTTCACACTAAATGACGAAAGGTTGACTACCGTTTCGGTAGGAAGTTGGGTTTCGAGATCGAGTTCTTTTTTAAATTCTTTCTCCGCTGCAGTGCACGAGATGTTTTAAAAAATAAACCAAATTTCATGGCTTAAGGTGTTCGAAAGGTCATTTTCGAGTGCCTGGATAGCTAAGTTAGCATCATTCAGGAAACGGTGAGTCGTAGCGATTTGATTCCTGAGCAAAGCTTGGCTGGCACGGTTATAAATACGAAGAGCCTTTTGCGAAGAGAAACGGTGCTTGAATTTGACACAGGAATTACCTGGTTATCCCGGCAGCGTTTTAGGAAGACAAGACAATTCAGTTGTCTTGATAGCTTTAACTTTACCATAATGGCATGCTTTAAGTGCGATATCATCTCCATGGATTATCATAATTCTTGTGGAAAGGCTTAGACGTTGGTTATGCATTTTTACTAAATAATTTAAGGAAATTACAACGTAAACTAGGATATATATTAAAATAAATTTTAATATACTTCAATATTTCGGCAACGTCACGTTGCCATTTTCAAGGAACTTGAGAACAAGACACGTGCATGTAGGCACAACAAACAGTAAGTGAGGAAGAGGCAGGAAGCTATTATTTCTCCTAAAGTCCTGATGGTGCCCCCTAGCGGGCAATGTTGGTATTCTTGGGTGATTGGGCTGAAGGTTTTCTGATGTAGATTTCCCAAATTTGAGGCAGTCTCATGCAGCCAAATTTGTTGAAGTTAGGATTGTTTCCTAGGGCTGAAGCTGATTCCATGAAAAGCCTTTCATATTTGTATTTACTACGGTGTATTATCGTGGCTTTCTTCCTGTGGTCTTTAGTCTTTGATCAAGTGCTTTATTTCCAACTCAACTCTTAGATTAATAACTTAAAAGTAGTTAGAACACTGCCTTCTATACTGCTAGTTTAGTGTTTTGGATAATTTCTCACTTATTCCATATAAATTTATTCAGCTGGCTACCCACCATACCAGCTTTGCTTAGACTGTTGTCTATTTCAAGATTTAACTTGCATCTTTACTAAAAACTGTGGCTAAGTAGCTGAAATATTTTACTTGTTTTATAGGATCTCCATTCAGAATGCAGCTGAAGTTTGATATGCTCCTGCTTATTTTCATAGCGTTAGTCTTTTTATTGCTGATTTTCATGTTAAATTTGTTACAGCTGTTATTCAATTTAGTTAGAAAATCCAGAAATTTACACCAAATGTGTAATATCTAGTGTAATCATCTGCATAAAGCAAAGAGCTAAGTTTGACACCTCCAATTCTAATGACATTTTCTTTCATAATGTGATCCATATACATGATGAATAAGAGTGGAGATATCGTGTATCATTGTCTTACCTCTGATTTTACATCAAACCATCTTCCTGCATTTCATTCAATTCTAACTGCTGACTGACAACTTAAATATAGACTATGTATTGTTCTATATAATGTTCCACTCACCCCATACAATTGAAGTGTTTTGAAAGCCTTTCTCTGGGCACTTTGTCGTATACCTTTTCCAGATCTACAAAACTTAAGTACAGATCCTTGTTATTTCCACGATTTCTTGACTATTTGTCTTAAAGTGAAAATCTGATCTTGACAATCTCTATTTGGCCTGAACCCAGCTTGTTCTTGTTCAAGTTTCTTTTCCCAAATCGTTTTCAACCTCTTTTCAAGTACGCTTGCATAAATTTTACCTGGAACGCTTAGTACAGAAATGCCTTTATAATTCTCACATTCAGCTTTGTTGTCTTTTTTATAGATGAGAACTGCAAGAGCTCTATGCCAATCATCGAGAATTCAACCTTCTGACCAGGTTTTCTGAATTATGCAGTATAGCCACTCAAAACTTTTATACCTCCATACTTAATACTTCAGCATTTCTAGTCAAGTATTATCTGCTCCAGTGGCATTTCAACATTTTAAGTTTTTTTGACAGCTTTTCTACCTCAAGTACCGATATGAAATCCTCTTTGCGTTCCTCTTGAAAATTTTCTAGTACAGTTCTGTCACTGCTTAGTTCGTTTAACAGTTTTTCAAAGTAATTACTCCATACACCTAGCATATCGTTGTCTCCAGTTTTCATGTTACCTTTATCATCTTTGAATTCTTTTACAGTACTCTTTCCTCCATTTCAAAGCTTCTTCAATAGCCTTCAGAATATTTTGCCACCTTCCTGATATTTATTTTCCATACTCTTACCAAAGTCTTTGCATTACTTTTGCATATAGCTTACTTCCCTTACAGGAAGTAAGCTATATGCTATATGCAATAAGTCGGCAGATGCCCAATAAGGGCATCTGCCGACTTATTTGCTAGGAACTTTTGCTATGCTTTCTTCTTTCTCAGGAGTGGTTTTTTAACATCATGTGTCTAAGATGGTGATATTTATCCTTGCAGATAATTTTACCACATACCTCCCTAACTAAACCAATCAATGTCTTCTTTAGAGTTTGCCACTGAGACTCCAAGGTTTGGTTCTTGTTTTCAATTTGTTTCATTTTTTCTTCAATAATGTTTGTATAGTTGAGTCAACAATTTACCTATAAAAGCTGCTAACTTTCATTCCCTTTAAAACTATCTTACGTACTGTTCTTTTCAATGTGGTATCCATTTTTATCCTGTATAGTACTAAGTAATAGTCACTTCCAATTTCAAATCCTCTGTATGCAATTGTATCCTGAGACAGCATGATAATATCACTATCAACATGTAGTCAATGAGACTGTTCTTATTTCTTGTGTCTTCTCTCCACATGAACACTGCACATCTTTATGTTAAAACATGGTGTTAGTAATGACTAGTCTGTGTCCTGGGGTGTAACATAGACTGCCTCCATGTGGTGCAACCTGGGTAATGTCAAATAGTCTGCACTGAAGATGGCGCCGAACTTCCCCTCTAGGGATCCCTGCCAAAAAAGCAAGGATTTATTTCATTTTACCAGACATATAAAATGCTCACTTCAGATATGCCAACTGCAAAGAGAACTCTCCTTAAGAGGTTACAGGAAAGCATATATTCCTGGTTGGAATAGTAACAACCTCTATCATGAATTTATAGAAAAAGAAGACCAGACAGTATCTGAGGATCTCTGGCACTCCTTGGATAATGCAAAGAGAAAGAAATGGATTGAGACAGTTGAAATATCAATTTTTACATGTTCAAGTAGACAAGCATGGTCCTTGTTGAAGAGGTTGAATCCTAGTGCAACAGCATCCAAGAGACAGCAATCTTTGATGTCGATGAGAAGGCAAAACATGTAGCTGCAACTTCTAAGCACCCTTATGCCAGTAAGATGGAAATTTTTCCAGAATTTTCTTAAAAATTGTGGCAAGAATGTCATAAAATGGTTAACTAACCCATATAATAACATCTTGGTTTCAGGAAATCTTCCCTCTCTCTTTAGAACAAAAATAACAACCATTCTAAAACCAGGCAAAGATCCAAAATTAGCAGCTAGCTACCAACCCATAGCTCTTATGAGTGTTGCTCTTAAACTTATGGAAAGGATTATATACAACAGAATATCTCCCATCATAAACAACCTAATACCTCCTGAGCAAGCAGGCTTCAGACCAGGAAGCAGATGTTGTGAACAAGTACTGGCTCTACATCAACGATTGAGAATGGTTTTGAGAGACATGTGAAATCTATTGCTGTGTTCATTGACTTAACATCAGCATATGACACAGTATAGAGAAAGGGCCTGCTATTTAAATTTCTGGAATTAAAATTCATGGAAGATTCCATTTAGAAGATTCGCCAACTTATTGAACAATATGCTTAATAACAAATGGATACCGGTATTTGCAGGTAATTCAAAAAAGCTGACCACGTAAGCTTAATAATGGACTCCCTCAAGGCTCTGTACTATCTCCATTGTTGTTCAATTTATATATTTATGATTTCCCTCGAACCAATTCAAGGAAATTTGCTTATGCAGACAATCCTACAATAATCACACAAAGCACTAAGTTTAATGAAGCGGAAAAAATAATCACAAACGATTTGAAAATTCTGGACTCATATTTCAAACAGTGGCATCTAAACTTAAACCTATCAAAAACTGAAATGTCTACCTTCCATCTTAATAACCATCAAGCTAATTTCAAACCTAGTGTCTTCTTCAGAGATACATTACTGAACTTTAATGGTACACCTAAATATTTAGGTGTTACCCTAGAGAATATTCACCGTCAAAGAACACCTAGTGAAAGTAGCTCAGAAAATAAAAACTTATAATAACATAATTCTGAAGATAGCTGGTTCAAACTTGGGGTGCAGATACTAAAGTCTTATGTCTATCAGCTTTGGCCTTGGTATATTCAACTGCAAAGTACTTCTTCCCAAAATGGCTCCAAAGTGTTCATACTTTTAAAGTGACATCCAACTTAATCAATGACAATAACAGGAACTATAAGATCTACACCAAATTATTGACTACCTGTCATCAGTAACATCGAACCTCCTAACTTACACAGAAAAGCAGCTCTTGCTAAATTATGGACAAATTTAACCAACAATGTTAACCTACCTATCCACGAAGACATACAAAATACCCCTACAAGGAGACTAAAATCAAGAAACCATAGTTGGATTTCTTGATTTTAGTCTTTTTCAGGTGAATCTTTCAACTTGAATGATATATGGAAAGATGCATGACTCCAACACTATAAAATCCAAGATTAGCTAAATCAGACCCAACATCTAAACTACCTGGATTTGGACAACCTTAAAGTGCATTAGAACTGGTCATGGTGGATGTAAGCACGATCTACATAAATGGAAATGGACAGACTCTCCTGCTTGTGACTGCGGTTATCACTCTCAAACTATTGATCATATTTTACTGGAATGCTTGATATATGCTTTAGAGAGAACTATATACAAGACATACATAATGTTAAGATGGAAGCTATAAACTGGCTTCAAAAATTAAAAATTGCTTTGTAAAACTTTATTTTATGTGACTTTTATGTCATTTTATGTGACTTTTTATGTCATACATCTGTTATATTGCTGTATTATGTTTCTTGCCATCATACCATAAATAAATAAATAAAGTCTGTGTCCTGAGCAAAAGTCCAGCAAATACTTAAAATTATCATTGGTTTTGCTCTTTTCTCCAAATTTTCCCAAAATGTTCCTATAAGTCTGGTGGGATTCATTTCCTATTCTGCTGTTCAGACCTCAAACATATAAAGAAAATTTTCCATTTTCTTTATATCAGCTACCTATTCTAATGACTCAAAAAATTCTTCCACTTCTTCCTGTGACCATAGGCACAAATAAGTTTCATTGTCCATTTTCCCATTTTGAAGTTTGCCTACATAACTCTACTTGAAACTGCGTTTTAATGAAGAAGTTTATCTTCATGTTTAGTGTTGAATACTATTGCCACTCTTTCCTTTCCTTCATTATTGCCTGAAAATAACATCCTATATATATATATATATTATTTAGTAAGATCTCACCTGTTTTTGTCTTCTTTGTCTCCATAATGCCAATTACATTACATCCATGTGGTATTTTTAAATTCTTCTGCAAGTTTGATTTCCTTTCCATTAATACTCCTTATATTGATAGTTCCTATCTTCAATGATTCTGATGTTGGGTTTATAGTAGTTTCCCCCTTATCTATGTGGGATACATTCCAAGACCCTCCGTGGATACCTTAAACCGCAGATAGTATCGAATCTGCATATACTATGTTTTTTCCTATACATACATACATACCTATGATAAAGTTTAATTTATAAATTAGGCACAGTAAGAGATTAACAACAATAATTACAATAATAAAATAGAACAATTCTAACAATATACTGCAATAAAAGTTATATGAATGAGAATGGAATCTTAGCAACCTCAGAATACATTTTTATTATTATTTATTTATTTATTATTTTATAAAGTCGAGAACTTTCACCTTTTCACTTAAAAGAAAGCACTTTACAGCTTCTCTTTGGCATATCTGAATTGCCAGCATCATTACTCTTGCACTTTGGGCTATTATTAAGTAAAATATGGGTTACAACTGTGATTACCATGACAATTAATCTGATACCTAAGAACTACTCAGAATGGAGTGGAATTTAAAACATATGAAATGTTGATATCTGGAATTTCCCATTTAATATTTTCAGATGGCTACTAAGTAATAAATGGGGCATATAGGTAGCATATACGGTACAGCATGGATATGCTGGGGGAAAAAAAAGGGTGATTCATGTCCCGGGTGAGACACCATCAGAGTTTATCACATTACTCAGAATGCCGTCCAATTTAAAATTATGAATTGTTTATTTCTGGAATTTTCCATTTAATATTATCGGAACAGGATTGACCGTGGATAACTGAAACCATGGAAAGCAAACCCACAGATTTCTGGGGAGGGAACTACGTATTCTTCTTCTTCTTCTAGATGTTGAGTTGGAGCTTGTTCCAGCAGTTGACTTTTCACTGTTCACCCTTGGTTCCCCGACAGAAACAGCAGGCCTTGTTAAACCGGGCAATGCTCCAGCTAGCATGAAATCTCATCGTATGCATTTGTGGTTTAAGCCAAGAGAGATTACAATTTGGATGGCTAAATTCCATATTGCCAGACATTTCTAGTTTGTGCAGTACCCAGCAGATACCTACTAACAGGGTGCACCATGTGATGGTGAAGACTGGACATTATGTCAGATGCCCCAGTTTGTTCCCTGTATTTATTATGACTATAAAAGCTGAGGGAGAAGAAAAAACAGATTATAATATTATATTTATTCTTTAAATCAGACAACTAGTTTTATCTTCCTAGAAGACATCATTGGGTGCATAAACATAGAAGTAAAAAAAAAAAAAAAAAAAAAAAAAAATCAAAGAAATACCCTAAACATAACTGCTATTAAATTAAAAACAGACTGCTGTCATTTGAATTAATTCCAGATCTTTCTGTATTGTTGAACATGTAAGTGTGGTAGCAGCAGTGCTGGCTCGAGGTTATGTGGCACCCCTAGGCCAGTTTTATCAATGCATTGTAAGACAAGATAGGCATAATAAAATTCTTCTTTATTGTTTGTTAAAAGCAGGTTATAGTTTATAGTTATTGCCAAAAAAAGTGCATATAGAACATTTTTGGGGAGCACTGCTCGTACCGCCAAAGCTTCAACTATTACTTCGACTAATACTATTACTTTTTTTTTTTTTTTTTTTTTTTTTTTATGATGTTGGCATCCCAACGGCATTGCCTTTTGTGCCTAAGCATAGAGCTGGCCCTGGGTGGCAGTCTCACATTTGCCATAGTTGAATGACAGAGGCCTAACATTTTGATAGGTTGTTGCTAAGATTTACATTAAGGCAAACAGGGTTGGGAACAACTTCTGTGGATTCCAATAAATTTCTCTCAAGCTCATCATAGCATCTATATAGGAGTTCCGATCTATCCCATTTCATTGGATGTGTGATGGATTTGTAGCAGTCTGGATCACCAGGGTAGAGAACATAATTGGGCAGAGCTGAATCCCTGGATCTACCATAAGCAATATCTCTAACATGCTCTCCGATATGAAATTCTATCGATTTTTTGGTTTGTCTGTAGCAAGGAGCATTGCAATCACACCAAAGATACACACACACACACACACATCTGGGTACTTTAGGCTGTTGTGTTTTAGTTTTATTGGATGAAGCAAGGATCAAAGTTTGGTTAGAGGTGTGTGAATCGTGGTGTGGTTCGGATTTTAGTTCCTTAGTAATTTCTTCATCATCACCAATGAGAGTGGTGAGGATACAGGTTTCCCAATGTAAAAATATTATTTAGTTTTTAGGGTCATTAATGAAAAGACTGATTGTGAAGATATCTGAGGTGTGTGTGTGTGTGTAGATTTCTCTATATACAAAGCTTCAGTTTGTTTGATGAGCAAGTAAGTCTGACATCCAGAAAAGGAGGAAAACCATTGACTAACTCCATGGTACATTTTATTCCTCGATGTTAGCCGTTCAGAGAGTTAAAGAATTCTTGGAATGTGTCTGGACCATGGCTCCAAATCAAAAAAACATCAAAGCATTTCTTCCATAATCTTAGAATTTAATTTAATTTCATACCACTGAGTTTAATGAAGTAAAGCAAAAAAAAAGACTCATATCTGAATATATATAACACCATTAAGTATTCATGTTACTTCTTAGACAAGGATACCATCTACAAACAAAATTTGGCAGTACCATATTAAATACAACTTTATTTGGGAACAAGCTTTTTTTTTCACTTTTTATCTATTTTTAGGCTGATTCCTGTATGCATACTAAGAAGAATTTCACAATGATGATACACTGATTTTATTATTATTGCCAATAATGTTAGCAAACTTAATGTACACGGTCATAAACACCACAATCTTGGAAAAGTTTTTATTAATTCATGTATTGCTTATTGAAGCCTAGTAAGATAGCATGCAATTTTCTCGATGAACTGTGGTCTATAATCACCTATTAAAGATACAATGTATATGGAAATAAGTTTACATATGTCTGTAATTTTAAATTCCAGGCATTTCTTTGTCTCTAAGTTATTTGTCCATTCTTGAATAGGCTAAAACAAATATCTAGATACCAAAGTTTTCTAGCCTAATGATCATCAAATTCCTTATATGTAGTTCATGGAATGGAAGTAGAGTATAGCATGATAGTGCTACATTTTTATATTATTTATATTTTTTTATATTATACATGATTTATATTTTTACTAACTTCCTATCAACACTTTCCCTCCAAACCTAGAGAGGAAGCAGATCACCCTTTTCTCTGCTATCTTCCCATTAAATAGCAGTTTTGCTAATCATTCTGCTCCAATTGTGTTTAAGTGACCTGAGACTAGCTTTGCCCACATACATTGAATGCTAACAAAATCAAGTTGTTATTATTATTAACATCTGACCTTTATGGAGCCAGAGACTCATCATGGGAGGTACACAATGCACCCAATGCTCATCCAACCATGCCTTAAATTGATTCAATGTGTCTACATTCACAACACACACAGGCGGATACCACTCTCCATGTAAGACCTGCTCACAACCTCCTTATACAGTTTCCAAGGATGGCCTCTTGTTCTATTCCCCCCCCCCCCCCCGCTCTCATTCTATGGAAAATCTCTTCCATGTCAACCTGATAACAACCACTGACTAGTTTATGTGTCCCTTTCTCTATAATAAATTTAGTTTAATCCTTTATCCAAGTGTAAGCAAACAAAGTTTGTGCCTGAAATATCTTCAGGACTGAGGCAAATCGTCATTACAACAGAGTAATTTAATAATAAGGTGGTACATCTTTTGGCAACTCGTATAGGTAAATATGACTTCTCCATTGCTTTTGCCTTAGTATCACCACTTCTGGGTCTCGCTCCCAGTAACGAGACCTCAATAAAGGTCGAAACCGGTCTGGGTAGTGGTCCTTCCCTTAATGCATAGCATTATGGGAGATACTGAGAGCTTGGTCCACCTTTACCACGAGTTGCCTCAGTCCTGAAGATACTTCAGGCACAAACTTTGTTTGCTTACACTGGATAAAGGATTAAACTAAATTTATTATAGTCTAACCAAGTGGGAAAAAACTTCCAACCCTCCCTTTCTCCTATTCACGAAGCTCTGTAATTTACATTCTCTTAATCTGTCCTTGTACTCCACATTCAAAAGATCACTGACCACTTTTGTGAATCCTTGCCAGACCCTTTCTATTATATCCTCATGACCATGAAAACCCAGTGACCAAATCTGTGCACAATAATCCATATGAGGCCTGACCAAGGCCTTATACAGTGGTATCATAACCTCTTTATTTCTGCATGTCAGGGTTCTCCACATCACTGTCATTATCTGATACGATGTCTTCACAACTTGTGCAATGTGGCCCCTGAATTTCAGATCCACCACCACTCCCAGATCTAGTTTCTTTATAATTTTTTCTCAGAATTTTCATGCCTATGATCTCTAGTGTTTGATCAACTGTTTTATTTCTAACCTAACTAATAACATACATAAATGAAAATTTTAAACACCATCTTTAACATGGCTAGTTCTGTGTTTCAGCCAATTTTGCTTTATATTCCATATAAATTTATTCAAATGGCTCCATACCACACTAGCTTTACATATTCTATTTGTCTATTTCCATATTTAATTTGTTAACTCCACTAAAAATTATGCCTAAAATAGCTGAATTATTTGTACCACAGATTGAAAATACAGTTATGTTATCTATGGTTCTGCCTGCTTTCATTATCATCAAAAGCTGTGCCTTAGAATTAACACCCATCCCATATCAACTTCTCACCTTTATAATCAACTGACATCCATCCCAATACACGGAAGCAAGCTTGTATTGAGTATACTCCAATAAAACAGGGAGATAAAAGTCTGCCATCAAGCTACAGCCCACTATCCCCATCTCAGTCCTCTCTATGAAGATTATCAGCAGTCAACTTTTTCACTACCTGGAGGCACACAAGTAATCAATGATCACTAGTATGGATTCCACCACTAATGATTCACAGCAGACCTCCAGGCCTATATCACACACACCTTTCAAAGGTCTGAAGAAACTGTGCTTTGCTTACATTTCTCGATCACACAGCGCCACTGTATAGCCATATATCTCTCTGGCCAACCACTGTACATTCTAGCAGATGCCGCCTTTCTTTGTATTTTCCAACCAATGCAGGAGTTTTCACCTTCCCTCTTTCTTCCATACAGAAATTATTCTCTCACTGATATCTAATCCTATTCATAGTTTTGCTGATGATAATATTCAACAGGAATGCCTTTAACACAAATTCTTCATGGCATTCTTTGATGAGGTGAGATGAGATGAAGCCAATTTAGTCATTTCCAAAACTCTACTCTATCTTTCTTCAATGCAAAAGGGATGTCATTCACCTCATCTTACTTACTTACTGGTAATAACAAATTTAGTTTAATCCTTTATCCAAGTGTGAGCAAACAAAGTTTGAGCCTGAAAGTATCTTCAGGACTGGGGTAAGGTGGTACACTCGTTGCAAAGGTGGAGCAAGCTAACATCACTCCTATCTTAGTATCCCCATAATGCAAAACACATCTCCTTGCGGATATGTATAATGTTATGCATTAAGGGAAGGGCCACTACCCAGACTAGTTTTGACTTTTATTGAGGTCTCTTCAGTGGGAGCCAGGCCCAAGTGGAGATACCAGGCAGAAGCATTAGCAAGGTCATCTCTACCTATAGGAGTTGCCAAACGGTGTGCCACCTTTTTATTAAATTACTCTGGATTTAGAGAAAGATGTTGAAAGTTTATTTTTCACTTGGTTAGACTATAATAAATTTAGTTAAATCCTTTATCCAAGTGTGAGCAAACAAAGTTTGCACCTGAAAGTATCTTCAGAACTGGGGTAAGGTGGTACAACACTGGGTAACTTGTTGCAAAGGTGGAACAAGCTAACATCACTCCTGTCTCAGTATCTCCCATAATGCAAAACACATCTCCTTGCGGATATGTATAATGTTATGCATTAAGGTTTGCTCCACCTTTGCAATGAGTTTCCCGGTGTTGTACCACCTTACCCCAGTCCTGAAGATACTTTCAGGCACAAACTTTGTTTGCTCACACTTGGATAAAGGATTAAACTAAATTTATTATAGTCTAACCAAGTGAAAAATAAACCTTCACCATCTTTCTCTTAATCCAGAGTAATTTAATAAAAAGGTGGCACACCGTTTGGCAACTCCTATAGGTAGAGATGACCTTCTTAATGCTTCTGCCTGGTATCTCCACTTGGGCCTGGCTCCCACTGAAGAGACCTCAATAAAAGTGGAAAGTAATCTGGGTAGTGGCCATTCCCTTAATGCATAACATTATACATATCCGCAAGGAGATGTGTTTTGCATTATGGGAGATACTGAGATAGAAGTGATGTTGGCTTGCTCCACCTTTGCAACGAGTTGCCCGGTGTTGTACCAACTTACCCCAGTCCTGAAGTTACTTTCGGCGCAAACTTTGTTTGCTCACACTTGGATAAAGGATTAAACTAAATTTATTATAGTCTAACCAAGTGAAAAATAAACTTTCTTACTTACTGATAATATACAAATCTCTCTCTCTCTTTCTTCTTGGACTAACATTTACCTCTAGCTTTCTCACTTATCACATTAATTGCTTCCTCTGCCTCTACACAACTTGGCATCCTTTTTGTACTTAGGATGTGACTTCAACCCAGCTACTAATTCTGTACAATCTCAAATGTGTCCAACCTTAGATACTGTTCTCATGTTTGGGATGGTGCACCAGAAACCTTTCTAAATATTTTTGATGCTGTGTTAAGGAGGGCATTCTGACTAATCAATGATCTATCTCTCACTCACTCATTTCAACCACTATCTTTGCAGCTAATCTATTTTGGCTTTACATCTTTTCTGCAGATACTTTTATTAGTTCTGTTTCACTGAACTGGTATTTTCCATTCTTCAACTAAGTTTGCTAAAACACAAGGAGCAACTAAAGTTTTAACTGCAAATCTGCTTCTTTTCTATTCCACCTGCCTCTATTCCCTGCAACAAGTAATCTAATGAGGTGTTCCTAAGACTATAACTTTCAGCTTTTCAAGAAAAATATCAATACGTTGTCATTGCCTACACACTGCACCAGTTTGCTATAGGTTCTGCAAACTTTTGTGTGTAGAACTGACATTAAAATGATCTTTACAGACACAAAATAGTTTTAGAATAACTTTTATATACCACCAATAGCATTGGTTATCAAATACATCTTTGATTGATTTGAAAACATAAATTTTTCTTTGAGACACTCCTGTGTTGAAGAAACTTAGATTTTTCATCCTGCCCAACTGACGAAAATAACCTACACACATACACACACACACACACAAAAAAAAAAAAAACCCTACATAACTATGAATCATGAAGATAAGATGATGATGGCATAATGTAGCTGAAATTAAAATATGTATTCCACTCTACTGTACATTCTTTTATAACATGAATATCAGACTGCTCAACAGGAAAAATAATCAAGTAAATACACTAAAAAAATTGCCTTCTCCAAAATGTTATATTAAATCATGCACTGATTATACAAATGAATAACAATTACTATTAATCTCCTTCATCATTTATTATACAGCTAACATATTAAGGGTAACTCTTACACTATAAGTATTCACACAGTAAACACAAGAATGATGTGAGAAAAGTGTACATTCACGGTGGAATGATATACTGATGTGCATATTAGCACTTTCCCCTTGTCTCTTTTAAAAGCACAGAAAAACAAAGATTTAAGCATAAATAGATTACATGTGAACATGTTCACAAAAAAGAAAAAAAAAGGGAAAAAAAAAAGAATAATCAAAATTGTATGCTATTAATTTGAACCAGGTTGTTGAAAATAACTAGTTGCAACATAACTATTTGTGGTATTAGGAAGAGTTGAAGTTCCATAGTTATTAGATGGACCACGAAAGGAGGCAAAATTCTGTTTGTACACAGGAGGAGCTTGATACAGATTCTGATTTCTGAAATTTTGCAAATTATTATATTGAGGATTTCCAACATTTCCAAAACTGCTATTGGTGTTGGTATTCTTAATGTTGGCAACAGGGGCAGGAGTGGGTGTGGGTGTGGGTGTGGGAGTGGGAGCAGGAGCAGGAGCAGTAGAATAGCTCAAACCTACACTATATCCACCTTTATTAGCAAATCTGTTTTTCAGGCTGGAACTATAATTTCCCATATTTCCTCTGTTTCTTTTATCTTGCTCACTGCCAATACCACGTGGATTAAAAGGGCGCTTAAATCCACCTTTTCCTGAATTAAATTCTCTGCGGTTGTTCTGGATACCAAATCCCCTCCATCTGTTCCGAGCTAAAGAAAAAAAAAACAACAACAGATAACTGAAAAGTGAATAAATTTAGAAGATATTATACATCAGGTGACTAAAAGGTTAAATAAAAAGAAATAATTAGTTATCATGTAATAAAAATCATATGCACATGAGATTAAATTAGGTACACGAGTGCAAATTAGCACTGTTCCACAGATACAATTTTTAGAGATAAGAGTGATTTAGGATTCCTTTGAAAATTTTAACATCCAACACTCCAAATTAGAAAAAGAATGAAGTAACTGTTTGCCTTTCCTTACAACATTGGTGACTTGCCATTCAGATGGTTCACTATTGTTTTAATTTAACTGGTTCTAATGATGCAGCCCTTTCCACAAAACTCAACTATCTTTGCCACACTTTTTTGGTCAATGGCTACAGTTCTTACAAAATAGACAAAATACTACCCCCCACCCACTACTTCTTCCTCTCCAAACATACAAGAGAAAAACATTGCTATTCCTTTTTCATATATAGGGGGATACATCTGAAAAGATAGCCAAAGTATTAATAAAATATAATCTTAACACCACATATCAAATTAGCAACTCTGATCTGCTCTATTAAGGACAAACTCCGTCATCTAGTGCAGCGCTTCCCAAACTGTTGGCTGCAGATTTTGTTGAAAGGGGGGGGGGGGGGCTGTGAAATAATGAAAATAAATTTAAAATGTTTTAAGACTAAGTAGATTTTTTCATCTTACAAGAAACATATTTAATTTTTATTGTTTATTATTTCTTTTTTGTTATTTTTTATATTTTAATGGAAAAAAATACACATTGGTTCATAAATTTTGCTTCCTGCGTATTTCGGCGCTCAATAAATATTAGAATATAGCTTATTCATATAAGTTTCATTTCAAAGCAGAAATCTAAGAATTGCAGTTTCAAATATTTCACCTGATATTGGTGTAGCAGTATTGAAACACATCCATCACATTAATTTGTTATGAAACTTCTTTTATGTTTTTAATTCTTTCTTTATTACTAATCATTTTATGTTTCATGTGCTGTACTGCAAATGTACAATAACAATATACCTATCTATATAAAAATATGAGATAATGTGCCATGTCAAATGTGTATACAAGATGCTAAAAATGTAATATTTGCATTTGATTTTTGCAATATTCGATGTGTATGTTTTGTACTGAATATAAATACAATAAATATTATAATAATATATATTATTATAATATTTATTGTATTATAATAATATATATTATTATAATACAATAAATTATTATGATTTTTTTCAGGGGGAGGACTGTGAAATATTTTAATTTTTCCAAAGGGGGCCCTGACATCCAGAAGTTTGTGAAGCCCTGCTCTAGTGTGTGTGTGTGTGTGTATGAAGTTTCCTGTGACTTAGCCTACTATGAACAGACAGGAAGATCTGTTAACATCTTCTTTGGAAAACATAAGAAATACCTTCAACCCATTTTTATAGCAAGTCAGGAATGGTAGATCACACTTTGGACATCCCTTCATACAGGATTAGATGAAAGAAAAACTGATGTGTTATATAGAAGTTGTAACAGGCCAAAAGGAATTATATATTTAGAGTCGGCAATGGCTACAAAGCATTCTCCTAACCTTAACATATGGTTGCATTCTTCTTCTATTGCATCAGTCTTATGACTGGTAGCTCAGCAGCATCTCCTTCCACCATTTCCTTCTCTTCTGTTTGCTTTCCTCTTTATTTCATAGTATGTTTTTAGTCCAGTGCTTTGTTTTATTTGATCAAAGTATCTTTTCCTTGGTCTTCCTCTTTCTCCTTTGATTTTGTCTTCTTGTTAGACTTTCATGTCATAAGATATGTCCAATCCATCTGTCTCTTCTTGTTATTAATGTCTTTATCAGTATTCTAGGTTCATTTACTTCCTTAAGCGCTTCTGCATTAGATTTTGTATGTCCATTCAATCTTTTACATTTGTCTCCAACACCACTACATTTTAAATGCCTCAGTCTTCTAATATCTCCTGTTCCCATTGTCCATGTTTTGCTGCCATAAAGTGCTATATTCCATATATAAGTTTTTTTCTTAGTTATAGACTTGAATTTCCTTTTAATACCTTTTCTATTTTATTGAATTGTTTTTTTTTTTGCTATGCCTATTCTTATCTTTATGTTGTCTTCTTTTGATTTTCCTTCCTCATTTATTGTACTCCCTAGGTATTTGTAATTCTTTACTTGTTTTATCTCTTTCTCATTTAATTTAATTTTCTTTATGATCTTTGGTTTCTTGCTTGCCAGTAGAATTTTGGTTTTGTTTCTCAACATTTATTTATTATTTATTTATCAAATATTTCATTTGTTATATGTAAATATTAAATATTTCATGACTATCATTATAGTCAATGTGACTTTTCTTCATAATATTCCACATCTGCCAAAAATCTGGGTAATAGTCATCTTAAGATTAACTTCTATGCAACTGTAATAATTTCTTTTATACAACATTAGAGGTGCAAAATTAGGACTTTAGATCTTCTGTTTGTTACAATATAATGATAGTCACATTGACTATCATTATAGTCAATGTGACTTTTCTTCATAATATTCCACATCTGCCAAAAATCTGGGTAATAGTCATCTTAAGATTAACTTCTATGCAACTGTAATAATTTCTTTTATACAACATTAGAGGTGCAAAATTAGGACTTTAGATCTTCTGTTTGTTACAATTTGAATTGCTTCACTTACTCATTGTTGCATGTTAACTATAAAAAGTTGTTATGTTCTGAAGATGCTGGTTTGAAATCCAGCAAAATATAAGCTGGATAATAACCATACCTTTATAATTTAGTGTTGTTTTGTTGACGTAATACCATTATATAATCAATTTTCAGCCTCGTTCTAAATGCATTCCAGTTGTTTTTTCTAATTTCCTTCACATCATTTTTTTCAATTTTCTACATCAGCATATATATATATATAGGCAGGGCTCCAGAAATCCACCTCGTTCTAAATGCATTCCAGTTGTTTTTTCTAATTTCTTTCACAAAATTTTTTTTCAATTTTCTACATCAGCATATATATAGGCAGGGCTCCACCAGAAGACACGTGGTGAGTGAATTTTCCAGAATCCACCAGAGACAAGTGGTGAGTGAATTTTCAGTCTCTTCTAAATACAATCCAAATATTTTGTCTTATTTCTTCACATAATTTTTTTTTTTCCATTTTAAAACATCTCATTCACTATCAAGTTATTTGATCACAATGACTTACAATAAATATATAATAAAGAAGTTGATTCAATCAGGAGATAGAATCTTATGTAATTAATTTAATACGTTAACTCTTTTGTAGAGTGTTCTCCCCACCAAACGTTAGTTACGTAAACATACTCTCAAATATATGCCTCATTGTTTCCAAAATATTAACTAACTCCAATCTATGACAACAGGCAGCAGTATTTATCATCCACTCTGTTATAAACTTAAGCCTACTCTCCTTCCACAGATTAATTTTGAAATAGATGATATTCTCAGAAAACATTCTATTCTACAAAATGTGCAAGTCATTACCATTCTTATAAAAATAAGATCATCATCATCATCATCATCAAATTCCTGCCATGTACCCTCAAGGGGTGTACAGGATATGACAGTACTACATGAAAAAATTACATCATTACTAACTTCCTATCTACAATTTTCCTCCAAATCAGTCTGTTACTTGTCAAGACTCCAACATTATCAGATCTTATATTTCTATCGTCTAAGGCACTTTGTACCGTATCAATCCACCTATATCTTGGTCTTCCTCTGGGTCGTTTTCCTGCCAACCTAGCAGAGAACACTTGTTTTGCTAATCTTTCCTCTCCCATTCTATTTAAGTGACCATACCATCTGAGATTAGCTCTGCTAAAGCATTCCTGGATGCTGACAATGTCAAGTTCTTTCCTAATATCCTCATTTTTAATATGATATTGCCATTGATGCCATCTGTTCACGCCTCTAATCTTTCTCAGGACTCTCATATCTGCGGTCTCTAGTCTTTGGTCAAGTGTTTTACTTCTGACCCAGCTCTCAGATCCATAAGTTAAAATTGGTTTGAACACAGTCTTGTATACAGCTAATTTAGTGTTCCGACTAATTTCTTTCTTATTCCATATGAATTTATTCAATTGACTTCCCACGATACCAGCTTTGCTGATTCTGTTGTCTATTTCTATATTTAGTTTACCATCTTCAGTAAAAATTGTCCCTAAGTAGCTGAAATGTTTTACTTGTTCCACAGGTTCTCCATTCACAACACAGTTGACATTTTCAATGATTCTGCCTATTTTCATTGTCTTTGTCTTTTTATTGCTGACCTTCATACCATATCTATTACAACAGCTATTCAATTTAGTCAGAGAATCTTGCAGACTTGTAGCGGATTTATTTAGAAGTATAACATCATCTGCATAAAGCAAAGAGCTGACATTAACATCTCCAATTTTGATATCAGGTTTAATACCACATTCCTTCATAATGTGATCCATATAGATAATGAATAACAGAGGGGATAATGTACATCCTTGTCTCACACCAGATTTAACATTAAACCATCTTCCTGTACTTCCTTCAATTCTAACTGCTGACTCACAACTCAAATAAAGACTAAGTATTGCTTGATATAATGCCCCATTGACACCATATAACTGCAGCGTATTGAATAGCTTCTCTCTTGGCACCTTGTCATATGCCTTTTCCAAATCGACAAAACTTAAATACAGATCTTTGTTATATTCCCATGCTTTCTCGACTATTTGTCGTAAAGTGAAGATCTGATCCTGACAGCCTCTATTTGGCCTGAATCCAGCTTGTTCTTCACCAAGCTTTTCTTCCACAATTCTTCTCAACCGTTTCTCAAGTATACTTGCATAGATCTTGCCAGGAACACTCAGTAGGGAAATACCTCTGTAATTCTCACATTCAGTTTTATTTCCCTTTTTATATATGGGTACTATGAGAGCTCTACTCCAATCATTGGGAATTAGTCCCTCTGTCCAGGCTTTCTGAACTATGCAGTGCAGCCACTGTAAGACTCTTATACCACCATACTTCAGCATTTCTGGTCGAATATCATCTACTCCTGCTGCCTTTCCACATTTCAAGCTTTGATGGCTTTTTCTACTTCAAGTATGGATATGTATTCCTGACTGCATGCCTGGTCAGTGTTTTTTATCACTGTGCTGTCATCACTGCTTGTTTCATTTAGCAGTTTTTCAAAGTAATTACTCCATACTTCAAGGATATCTTTTTCTCCTGTTTTTATTTCACCTTTATCATCTCTAATTCCTTTTACAGCAACTCTTTCCTCCATTCCTAAGCTTCTTCAACAACCTCCAGAATATTTTGCCACCTTCTTGATATTTATTTTCTATATTCTTGCCAAAGTCCTCCCATGACTTTTGTTTAGCTAGTTTTACACACTGTTTAGCTTTCTTACATTTGTCTCTGTATTCTGTAAGAGTAAAAGCTGACTTATTTGCCAGGAACTTTTGATATGCTTTCTTCTTTTCCTTCACTGCCTCTTTAACTTCCTGTGTCCACCAGGGAGTTCTGATTTTTTTATCCTTGCACACAACCTCACCACATGCCTCTCTGGCAGAATCAATCAATGTTTCCTTCAGAGTTTGCCACTGAATCTCCAAGGTTTGATTCCTGTTCTCAAAATCTTTCATTTTCTTTTCAATAATATTTCTGTATTTTAGTCTACAGTTCACATCTGAGAGCTGCTCAACTTTTATTCGCTTTAAAACTTTCTTACATGTTCTTCTTTTCAATATGAAATTCAATTTTATCCTGCTCAAGACTAAATAGTGATCACTTCCAATTTCAAATCCTCTGTACACTCAGGTGTCCTGCACCAGGGAGAAAACATCACTATCAACAATAACATAGTCAATGAGACTTTTCTTATTCCTAGCCTCTTCTCTCCATGTGAATTTGTGCACATTTTTATGTTGGAACATGGTGTTAGTAATAACCAGTCCATGTCCTGAGCAGAAATCCAACTGATATTTGCCATTATTATTATTAGCTTTGCTCTTTACTTCAAATTTTCCCAAAATATTTTTGTATGTCTCACAATCATTTCCTACTCTGCTATTTAGATCCCCAACAAGGACCAACTTTTCCTTTTTCATTGTGTCAGTTGCTTTTTTTAAAGCCTCAAAAAATTCCTCCACTTCTACCTTCTGTGGGACCATAGGCACAAATAAGTCTCATTGTCCAGTTCCCCATTCTCATATTTGCCCACATTACTCTACTTGAGACTGACTGCCATTCAAGAAGATTAGCCTCGTATTTTGTGTTGAATACTATGGCTACTCCTTCTTTTCCTTGATTGTCATTGCCTGAATATAACATTTTGTATTTATTGCTCAGAAAGATTTCACCAGTTTTGGTCTTCTTTGTTTCAGTCACCCCTATTATGTCGATCTGGTACTTATCTAATTCCTCAGCTAGCTCCATTTCTTTGCCATTCAGGCTTCTTACGTTGATAGTACCGACCTTTAACTCTGGTGATGTTGAGTTGGGGTTTGTTTTCAGATTTGTTCCAGTAGCTGACTTTTCGCTGTTCGCCCTGGTTCCCTGGCGAAAACAACGGGGTCTTGTTTAACCGGGCGACGCCCCAGCTGGCATGAATTTTGTCATGTCGTACCATCATTTTTCATTTTGGTTTAACCAAAAAGAATTCAATTTGGTCGGCTAAATCCCAAATTGCCAGCCAATCCTCGTTCGTTCAGTATCCAAGTAGATAACCAACAGGGTGCACCACGAGAAGGTGAGGATTGGACATTAGGTCAGAAGCCCTGGTCGGTTCTCCGCATTCCTTTAAAGGCTATGTGGAGGTCTCCTCTCAGTTATACAGCTTTTCTCCTTAAGCACCCCGGTCATAAATACTCAAAGATAAATATTATTTACTCATTTGAGTACAAAAATTGAGTTAAGCAATGCAGTATCTACATATACATATTGTGCATATATATGGTCACCTGGTTTCCGAAGGTGTTGCAGATATAGTAGAGAGGGTGCAAAGGAGAGTGTTAAAGATGATATTGGGACTGTGGAATATATTATAAGGAAAGATTGAGAATTTGTGGAATGCAGACACTAGCAAAAAGGAGAAGGGAGAGTAATGTGATAGAGACTGTCAAAACTTCTGAAAGAGTCATACAGGATACTAGTACACGAAATTTTTAATTTTATGGAAGTGAAGATAAGACAAGATGGCAATCATTGAGGTGCTTATCTGTGCCAATCTTGGGATGCTTAAGGGTCAAAGCTGTATAACTGAGAGACCTACACATAGCCTTTAAAGGAATGCGGAGAACCGACCAGGGCTTCTGACCTAATGTCCAATCCTCACCTTCTCGTGGTGCACCCTGTTGGGTATCTACTTGGATACAGAACGAACGAGGATGGGATGGCAATTTGGGATTTAGCTGACCAAATAGTATTCTTATTGGTTAAACCAAAATAAAAAATGATGGTACGACATGAGAAAATTTCATGCCGGCTGGGGCGTCGCCCGGTTAAACAAGGCCCCAGTTGTTTTCGCCAGGGAACCAGGACAAACAGAAAAGTCAGCTACTGGAACGAATCTGAAAACAAACCCCAACTCAACATCACCAGAGTTAAAGATTGGTACTATCAATGTAAGAAGCCTGAATGGCAAAGAAATTGAGCTAGCTGAGGAATTAGATAAGTACCAGATCGACATAATAGGGGTGACTGAAACAAAAAAGACAAAAACTGGTGAGATCTTTCTGAGCAATAAATACAAAATGTTATATTCAGGCAATGACACTCAAGGAAAAGAAGGAGTACCCATAGTATTCAACACAAAATACGAGGCTAATCTTCTTGAATGGCAGTCAGTCTCAAGTAGAGTAATGTGGGCAAATATGAGAATGGGGAACTGGACAATGAGACTTATTTGTGCCTATGGTCCCACAGAAGGTAGAAGTGGAGGAATTTTTTGAGGCTTTAGAAAAAGCAACTGACACAATGAAAAAGGAAAAGTTGGTCCTTGTTGGGGATCTAAATAGCAGAGTAGGAAATGATTGTGAGACATACAAATTTTATTTGTATGTCTCACAATTTTCTTCAAATTTTCCCATAATACATACATATTTTGGGAAAATTTGAAGAAAAGAGCAAAGCTAATAATAATAATGGCAAATATCAGTTGGATTTCTGCTCAGGACATGGACTGGTTATTACTAACACCATGTTCCAACATAAAAATGTGCACAAATTCACATGGAGAGAAGAGGCTAGGAATAAGAAAAGTCTCATTGACTATGTTATTGTTGATAGTGATGTTTTCTCCCTGGTGCAGGACACCTGAGTGTACAGAGGATTTGAAATTGGAAGCGATCACTATTTAGTCTTGAGCAGGATAAAATTGAATTTCATATTGAAAAGAAGAACATGTAAGAAAGTTTTAAAGCGAATAAAAGTAGAGCAGCTCTCAGATGTGAACTGTAGGCTAAAATACACAAAGATTACTGAAGAAAAAATGAAAGAGTTTGAGAACAGGAATCAAACCTTGGAGATTCAGTGGCAAACTCTGAAGAAAACATTGACTGATTCTGCCAGAGAGGCATGTGGTGAGGTTGTGTGCAAGGATAAAAAAATCAGAACTCCCTGGTGGACACAGGAAGTTAAAGAGGCAGTGAAGGAAAAGAAGAAAGCATACCAAAAGTTCCTGTCAAATAAGTCAGCTTGTGCTCTTAGAGAATATAGAGACAAATGCAAGAATGCTAAACACTGTGTAAAACTAGCTACACAAAAGTCATGGGAGGACTTTGGCAAGAATATAGAAAATAAATATCAAGAAGGTGGCAAAATATTCTGAAGGTTGTTGAAGAAGCTTAAGAATGGAGGAAAGAGTGCTGTAAAAGGAGTTAGAGATGATAAAGGTGACATGAAAATGGGAGAAAAGGATATCCTTGAGGTATGGAGTAATTACTTTGAAAAACTGCTAAATGAAACAAGCAGTGATGACAGCACAGTGGTAAAAAACACTGACCAGGCATGCAGTCAGGAATACATATCCATACTTGAAGTAGAAAAAGCCATCAAAGGCTTGAAATGTGGAAAGGCAGCAGGAGTAGATGATATTCGACCAGAAATGCTGAAGTATGGTGGTATAAGAGTCTTACAGTGGCTGCACTGCATAGTTCAGAAAGCCTGGACAGAGGGACGAATTCCCGATGATTGGAGTAGAGCTCTCATAGTACCTATATATAAAAAGAGAAGTAAAACTGAATGTGAGAATTACAGAGGTATTTCCCTACTCAGTGTTCCTGGCAAGATCTATACAAGTATACTTGAGAAATGGTTGAGAAGAATTGTGGAAGAAAAGCTTGGTGAAGAACAAGCTGGATTCAGGCCAAATAGAGGCTGTCAGGATCAGATCTTCACTTTATGACAAATAGTCGAGAAAGCATGGGAATATAACAGAGTTCTGTATTTAAGTTTTGTTGATTTGGAAAAGGCTTATGACAAGATGCCAAGAGAGAAGCTATTCAATACGCTACAGTTAAATGGTGCATTATATCAAGCAATACTTAGTCTTTATTTGAGTTGTAAATCAGCAGTTGTAGGAAGTACACGAAGATGGTTTAATGTTAAATCTGGTGTGAGACAGGGATGTACTTTATCCCCTCTGTTATTCATTATCTATATGGATCACATTATGAAGAAAAGTGCTATTAAACATGATATCAAAATTGGAGATGTTAATGTCAGCTCTTTGCTTTATGCGGATGATGTTATACTTCTAAATAAATCCACTACAAGTCTGCAAGATTCTCTGACTAAATTGAATATCTGTTGTAATAGATATGGTATGAAGATCAGCAATAAAAAGACAAAGACAATGAAAATAGGCAGAATCATTGAAAATGTCAACTGTGTTGTGAATGGAGAACCTGTGGAACAAGTGAAACATTTCGGCTACTTAGGCATGATTTTTAGTGAAGATGGTAAATTAAATATAGAAATAGACAACAGAATCAGCAAAACTGGTATGGTAGGAAGTGAATTGAATAAATTCATATAGAATAAGAGAGAAATTAGTCAGAACACTAAAATAGCTATATACAAGACAGTGTTCAAACCAGTTTTAACTTATGGATCTGAGAGCTGGGTCAGAAGTAAAACACTTGACCAAAGACCAGAGACCGCAGATATGAGAGTCCTGAGAAAGATTATAGGCATGAACAGATGGCACTAATGGCAATATCATATTAAAAATGAGGATATTAGGAAAGAACTCGACATTGTCAGCATCCAGGAATGTGTTAGCAGAGCTAATCTCAGGTGGTTTGGTCACTTAAACAGAATGGGCTAGGAAAGATTAGCAAAACAAGTGTTGTCTGCGAGGTTGGCAGCAAAACGACCTAGAGGAAGACCAAGATATAGGTGGATTGATACCATACAAAGTGCCTTAGACGATAGAAATATAAGATCTGATAATGTTGGAGTCTTGACAAGTAACAGACTGATTTGGAGGAAAATTATAGATAGGAAGTTAGTAATGATGTAATTTTTTTCATGTAGTACTATCATATCCTGTACACCCCTTGAGGGTACATGGCAGGAATTTGATGATGGTGATGATGATGGAAAAAAGCAATCATTGATACCGAGAATGAATACAATCAAGCAAGGGGTGAGAGCTAGATTTTTTTTTTCATAGCACAGTGCATGTAGTATGAATGAATTCAAGAGAAGGCCAGCCAGCCTGGTTGGCTGAGTGGTTAGAATATCCATTCTCCAGCCAAAAGGCTGTAGGTTTGAATCCCGCTATGGGCATGGATGTTTGTGATTGTCTGTGGAAATACTAGGTGGTGGTAGACAGTAGAGAGCTGAGCCGGTGCCCTCCCTCGATGAGTCTCTGGACTCCCTGAAGGTGTTACATAATAATTAATAATAAAATAATAATAAGTGATATGTGACCTCCCCTGATGAGTCCCTGAGGTGTCTTCTAATGCTAATAATTTGTTGTTTTTTTTAAATTACATTTTCAAAGTGATATATATATATATATATATCCTTATTTCTAAGTGTATTTTAAGAAAAAAAATTAAGAAAATAAACTATATTGTACAAAGTTGTACAAATGATGATACCATGGTATTTAACAGATAGAAAACTGTTTATTGTGCATGTATATATATGTACACACACACACATACAGGGATGATATAACAAAATACAATGTAGAGCAAAAGTATATGAACTATCAAAGTATTAGTAAATGTGTGTGTGCATATATAAGTACTCACCCTTTCCTCCAAAATTTCCTGTCATGGCCAATTCTAGTAACTTGGGATTAACATTTTGGCTTGCTTCTTGCAACACAGATATCAAATCATTTGCCTGCCGGCTATTTGCAGAAGTGAAGAATGTATATGCAGTGCCAGCTTTATTACAGCGTCCTGTACGACCAATACGATGGACATAATCTTCTGAGGAATTGGGATAGTCAAAGTTTATAACATACTTGATATCATCAACATCTATATAAATAAAATAAAATAAAAGTTAGTATCGGAAACAATACTAACCTTTTCATAGTGGATCTTTAACAGCTCTCAATAACATATTACCAGAAAATTGATCCACCATAAAAAGGTTACAAATTCTATATAAATTAAGTTCTGTATAAACAATAAGAGCACATAAAATTATGCAATGTTTTTAACAAATATACAAAAAATTACTCACAACATTTTGTTGTCTACAGAATTTCTAATCAAAAAATGGAAAAAATCTCATATGAAAAACCTAGTTTCTAAAATTACTAACTGTGTTATTAGTTTAAATTTAAAAGTTTTGAAACCCAAAACTAATTTTTAAACACAGCATAATGAAATATAAACTTTTCCTTGAAAAATCCTTGCTGTTTCAATGAAATTTCACTTTTTCAGCAATCATATGATCATCTGCTGCAATTCTTTAGAAATGTAGTAGAGGATCCAAATGACTTTAGAAATACATACTTCAGTTAAAAATAAACATATCTGCCCAAGTCCTTCCTTTTTTTTATGCATCTTTCAAAAGGTAATGCTCATCAGTGGCATCTATAATTATAACTCTGATCTCTATTAAACTTTTTTTTAAAGCATATGCATCAAAGTTTTCATTACCAATTTACCTTCTTGTTATAAATTCATTAAGCTCAGAATCTCTTAATACTAAAATTTATAGTATAATAGCACAATAAATGGTAGCATACTAGGTATACTTTCATAGTGCACATCATTTTTAATGGCAGAGAGAAAGAGACGAAGATGACACATGTAATATTGACATATGGTCTATTTTAACAGCCATCCATAATTCTCCAACATTCATCTAAATACATGACACTGAAAAAATTACAGACATTCCATTCCATTCTTGAATACTTAATACAAATGATAAATCATGTGGCATAGTAAGATATAAAGAGATAAGAATATATGCCTAACGCCTGAAATTGTGAATGATGGAAATGTTGTGAGGCATGGAGCTAAATTACTTCTAGTGATATTTTCATAGATATGCCATGTTAGTAATGGATGATGTGATTGCAGCACAACCTGAGCATTTAGCTGACATTATTAAAAGATGGAAAAGTGATAATGCAAAGAAGACCAAAACAGTCAGGAAAGACTACTACAAATAAATGAAAATTGTATTATTACTATGTAAGATTCTCTAAGGAAACCAATCAAGAAAGGGCCTTGTCTAGTCAAACATCATGTGTAAATATCCATTATATCTCTCCTTGAACACATTCCCAAAGATGTGATCATAGCATTCATTGGTAGCTTATCTCATACTCACCTACACATGAGAATAATTTTAACCTTATATGCTTTCTAATTACACTGTTAATCAGCTTCAGGATGACTCTGAGTTCTACATTCACCTGCTATGAGCTGCAAAATATAACTTTATTTTATGTTGTCAATATCAATCTCACATGAGACAGAACTTCATGGTATAAACAATACTAGAAGGAAAGGAATAATTTATTGAGTTAGTGATATTTTGCTGAATTTCTAACCATCATTTTCAGAATACAATTACAACTGATAAGGCACACAGCACTCAACTAGATGCAGAAATAATTCAAATTGTAACTGAAAATAAACTGTCTCACTTAGGCACCCACTAGGGCTAGATAAAAACAAAGTCAATCCAGAGAGGTCAAGCTGAATGTCTTAAAAAAGTGTCTCTCAGATTTGCGGAAAATTAATGCAGTCATACTTGTTGAGGTTAGAAGAGTGTTGCATAGCTGATGCTGATTCCAAAAATAGTTTCTTAGACCTAAAGCAACTTATATACAGCATGATCATCTTGTTCCATTTAATCCCATATGAAGGAATATCCAGAGAATGGTCTGTCAGTCTTGATTTACTATACAGATGACTGCAAATGCAATTTTTTTTATGTTTTTCAAGCAGATGTTAACAAATCTACCAGTCTGTCCAAAATAGGACGAAGATGATCCTCAGCAAGCTGCTGGAAGTGTCATTGGAAAGCAGCCTGGAATTTCTAAGAAGCATTTTAGTTATTTTTTCAGATATACCCTGGACATAAGGGTTGGGAATAATTTTGCTGTGATCTGCCAGCCTGGTTGGCCGAATATCTGCTCTCCAAAAGTTATAGGGGGAAAAAAAAGCATGGATGTTAGTAATATGGACTTAGATGAATGTTTCACAATGCTAAACAGGAGTTGAACAGACTGAAAATGCACTGTTAAATAGCAAGAAAGGAAACAAAATATGAGGTGATGAAAGTGTGAAAAAGGATATAAAAGTTTAAAAAGATGGGTGACAGTTGATATGCAATGCTTCCATGAGAGAAGTGCTAAAGGAATGAGCAGAAGAAGTGTTTTCTGGATGCTAAGGCTATACATGCATCAGGTAGAACAAGGGAAGTATATGATTCGTTGGACACACATTTATCTATATGTATCTTCTATTAAAATGATATGAAAGAAGATAAGCATGCTATGAGAGTTACTGAATCAGGTGAAAAAGAAAAGAAAAAAGAGTCAAGATTATGAGGTTTTTGCCATGGCATGACGAGAGTGAGCTGAAATGAAGCTGTGATTGAAAATGATTCAATGCACAGACTGTGCTGAAAAAATGGAGTATGGTATGTTGATGGGGTTTGATTGTCGAAAAGTTTTGTAATATCAGGATGAATGGATTTATGATATTAAGTACCTGGGGAAGCTGTTCATTGAAAGAGTGAATATATAGGGAAACTAGATGTGTCAAGATAGTTTTATGAGAGCTTAGATGTGTCATTAAGGTGGGATCTGAGTAATGACATGGAGAGAGAGAATGGTGGTATAGTAAGGGTGAATGCAGGAATGGCAGAATTAGTTTTGTCTGGCAAAAAAAGGGATTACTGCAGCAGTAGGGAACTGGGTTTAGGATCAACTTGAGCTGCTAATTTGATCCAGTCATGTTTTTAGAATTACTTGTATACTCATCAGCATGGTGGCCACTATTATGTATATTCACTATTGATAGACACATCAAGAATAATGGTGATTAGTAAGTGCAAAGGGAACAAAAAATTATTGGTATTAGTGAGAGTAGATTAACAGAAGAGGGCATTTTTATGAAAACAGAATGTGATGGATACATTGTATTTAGGGAGGATAGACAAGACAGGAAGAGCAGGGGAGTATTGCTAATAATTAGACAGGAATTAAACCACCAGAGCAAAAAATCTTCAATGTACGATGAGATACATAAATGGATGTTATTACTAAAAGGAGTATTATTATGAGTAATTTTAACTATGACGATATACGGAGGCTGTTCAATAAGTTAGAAGACCATATTTATACAGAAAACAGATTACCTTTAATCATCATCATTTACATGGTCTTTTTCAAAGTAACTACCGTGAGACGCAATGCATTTGTCCCAACGTTGCGTCCACTTCTTAAACACATGTGAAGTCCGTTTTTTGAGAGTTCTTTCAAAGCCGCCGCCGCAGCTTTTACACATGCTTTGTTGCTTTCGAAACGGCGGCTTCTTAGTAATTTCTTGAACTGAGGAAACAGCCAGAAATCGCACAGTGCGAGATCAGGACTGTATGGAGGGTGTGATACGATATCTATGTTGTTCTTCTGCAAAACATCCACTACACTACCAGCAATATGTGGCCTTGCATTATCGTGGTGCAATAAGAAGCCATTCTTCAGCAATGGACGCTTCCTTTTGATGTGCTGTACCACTGTCCGTAAAACCTCCGCATAGTATGAGCCGTTTACAGTATTCCCGGGTTCTACAGCGTGTTGGTAAACAATGCCTTCATAGTCAAAAACATTATGGTCATAACTTTACCAGCTGATTTTACAGTTTTTGCTTTCTTGGGGGTAGGCGAAGACGGATGCTTCCATTCACTGCTTTGTTGTTTCATTGTAGGGTCATAGTGATACACCCAAGCTTCATTGTAATGATGCGTTTTAAGAAGTTGTCACCTTCTTGTTCCAGTCTTTCTTTCTATTCTGTGCACACATCCACTCGATGCTGCATTTGCTCTGGTGTCAAGAGTTTGGGAATCCATCGGGCGCAAACACGTTTCAGTCCCAAATGTTCAGCCATGATTGAGTGAACACTTCCCACAGAAATATTCAGGACAACATGCAGCTGATGTACTGTAATTCTGCGATCCTCCTTGATGATAATCGCTGCTGTGTTGATCATTGTCTCTGTGATGGACGTTGAAGGTCTTCCCTCACATTCAAGATCTTCCACATTTTGCCTTCCTTCCTTAAAAGTTTTATGCTAGCGAAAAACACTTGCCCTCGACATTGCTTCATCATGGAAAGCTTCGTGTATCATGTTAAAAGTGTCCGATGCCGATTTTTGCAAACGTACACAAAATTTAATCACATAACGCTGTTCCAAGGACACTTGCATTTCGACGACTGGTCGTGGCTCGTAGGTGCGACAAAACAAGCTTGTGTTTAGTCACGTGACACTCTGGCACATCAGCCCGTACACCATCTATCAACCTCTTTTGTTAATACAGACAGCAACATTTCTTTATTCCACAGAAATTAATATTGTGATGAGTGGTTTCGCGACAGTAAAATTAGTTTTATTGCTTATTGAACAGCCCTCGTAGAATAGGAAGAGGAAAAAGCATGCAAGACAAGAGGAAAAAAATTGGTAAAAATTTTGATACTTACTATAATGATACCTAGAATAAAACTACTTTGAGCAGTAGATGAAGCCTCCAAAGTAATTGGATTAAAAATAAATAGAGAAAAAACAAAAATAATGATGAATAAATACATAAATCATAGAACTGTCAAAGTTGAAAACCATGAAATAGAACAAATTACTTCATATGTATACTTGGGCCAATTGTTATCCTTTGAAGATTGCCAAAGAAAAGAGACTGAATGAAGAATTCACCTTGGATGGATGGTTTATGGGAAAATGAGACATCCCCTATGAATCTATAAAGGAAAGCTTTCGACCATACTTCCTGTCCTAACATACAGAGGAGAAACATCGACTTTAACAGAAGCCCTAAACAAAAAGCTGAGAACAACACAACATCACATGGAAAGAAGTATGCTAAAAATAACATTAAGAGATAGGAAGACAAATACCTGGATAAGATCTCAAACAGGTGTCACGGATATTGTAAAATACATTAAACAGGCTAAGTGGAGATGGGCTGGCCATACTGTTAGATGCAGTGACAGGAGATGGACTAGAAAAACAACAGAGTAGAGACCAATGGATGGAGCAAGACAAAGAGGAAGACCGAGAAGAAGGTGGAGGGATGAACTGGAACAAATTGCAGGAGTGAGATGGATGGGAGAAGCAGAAAACTGAGTGGTCTGGAAAATCATTGGGGAGACCTTCGTTCAACAGTGGACAGAACCAAAAGGTTGAAGAAAAATAAAAGAAAAAGCAGTAGATGATAGGATTCATGGCACCAAAAAACTAGATCTAGTAACAGCATCTGAGAATCCGTCTATAAACGAGGTGACCAGTATTCCTCAATTGGCAAGAATGATCATGTATTTTTGTCCTAAGAGAGAGAGAGAGAGAGAGAGAGAGAGGTGCAATTCATGTGAGAGCCTGAACCAGTGCTTTGGCATGAGAAACTACATGGGAAGAGTCCAAGGATGTTTGAAGAAACTGACTGCATTCTACAGTTAGGAGAATAAATCACATATGAGTTAAATGGATGAATAAGACTTTAAAGCGAGAACTTCAAAGAAAAGAAAAGAAAATGCTATGGATCCAGTATCAGAAGTTGCAAAAGGCAAAAAAAAATTGGAGTATGAAATGAAGTTAGCTAAACAACCCAGGAGGAAATTAAAGAGAATGTTTTTCACTTTGTGGCAAGTAAAGGAATGTGAATGACTTAAGTGAATGCAGATAGTCTATCTGGTTTGTTGGCAAAGTGGTTAGCTTATCTACTGTCCAACAAACAAGCTGTGAGTTCAAATACTACAGTACTATGGACACCAACATTATGTAAATATCTTTAGTTGGTAGGTGATAACGTTATGCTGTTCAGAAGCAAATAAGGTTATTTAGGCAGTGTGTTATGTCTGTTAATTGCATGTGTTCTTCTGGCTTGCACAACTGTTTTGCAGGATGAAAAACCCAAGTTTCTGAAGTTAAAGAAAATAAAATAAAAAAACCCTACAACCTCCATATGAGAAAGTGGTAGATGAATTTTACTGCTTGGTATGAGCCCTACTCTCTTACTGGAGGTCTAAATTGCCTAGGAAAAATCCCATGTGTGGTCTCTATGACAGAATTATGAGATTATCTAATTCTAAGCACATTAACAGTACTATTAATGTACTACAGGCTAACAATCTTTCTTGGGTGGAATTCACATGAAGAATAACTTAAGTTGTTAAGTGTTCATATTAATAAGTTGTACATTCCAGGCAGATCCATTAGCTCTCTGGATGCCGAAGGAGAGATGGACAAAAGGACTGGATATGGCAAGATAGAGGTGGATGAATTTGAATTATTAGCTATCATAATTATGAACTGGATATACAGCAGTTACACCAAATGGGATATCAGCAAAAGTACACTTCCTAATGAGTGAAAGGAGAGTAAGATGACTCCATTATAAGTGGGTAGAGCTAGGATGAATGCAACCAATTATAGGCCAATCGGTATATCTATAGCGGGTCATTAAGGCACTGAAAAGATTGAAAAGGCTAGTTAGGACTTTCATCCTCAGGTGGGTACGTAGAACATTCTGATCCTCCATAAAGATCAGCATGCACTGTTAACACGTTCATTGCAAAGCTGAAAATTGGAATTTCGTGTGGTGGCCAAATTCTTTTCACTTGATAGCGACGTCCACGCGATAACCCGCGCCGACGAGAACTCGCATCACGCGATATCGCGTGATTGGCAATGAATGTGTTAAAGGTGCTTAGCAATGTGCATATATTCCATAACAGATTGAGAACAAATTGGATAATGGGAAATTGATATATTTCTGGAATTTTGAAAGGCATTTGACAAGATTCTACACAGGAAGTTTTAAACAAAATAAAAGAGATGAGCATACAAAATAAATACTAATTAGGCTTCATATGGATAGGGGAGTGACCACTGACATGTATGAGAGAGAGAGATCTCAGTGGTGTACTACAGGGTTCTGTATTTGAGCTATTGTTGTTTAACTTTATTTTGGACTGAGGATATTGCAATCAGATTGTATTAATGGAAATGGGAATTTTCTGCAAGTAGACTGTGAGTTAAAGTTTAGGAGTCAGATATTTCTAAGGTCATTGTTATCACATGTTGAAGAGATAAGAGATGCAGTAGAGATGATGAGGATGACATCTGGCCTATGAATTGTACACATGAGGACAGATTGATAAAATGTGGTATTCAAAATTTGAGAGAGAGGAGATGTTATAGAAAAATACTAGTTGGTAAGGGGATTTTACAGTATAGATTTCAAAGGCCAAATTTAGAATCTTCTGCTTTTGATGTCTTCTGTCTCAAAGTTTCTTTGTTCCATTCAGTGACATTCATCCATTATATTTAATGCTCTCCAAATTCTGAAAATCACTCTGACCTCTTCAACTTCTTATCTGTGAACATTGCTTTGCTGCAATCATACCCAAATAGTGAAGTCAACTAAATGTCCACATTTCAGGCTGGATTCCCTTTTCCAATTCCTGACTGAAATGAAGAAATGTGGAAGTATTTGCTATAAGCAATGATCTAACACAAATTGTACACCTACTAACCTGGAATATCTCATAACCTCTCCACTCTCCTTATACCTCTGAACTTTTTCTTAACTCGTTCTACTTCTTCCAGGTATACCACAGAGTGGAGAGGTCACCTCTTTACTTTTGTTCTCAGTAACTCAGACCATAATCTTGCATGTTCCTCACAGAATGCCAAGTGGGACCAAGTGTTGAAACTTCTACTTTTCCTTTCTGTGGTCAAGCTACTGCTTTCACTCTTCTGACCCAAACACCTGCTCTGAGTGAATTATGGAAATTATTCTACCAGTATGAAGGTTTTCACTCACGTTAGAGGCTTAATTGAGTAAAATATCACTGAGAAGGGATTAAAAATAATATTTAATTCTTCCAATTTTTTTGTCTCTATCAGGCAATGCATTCCACGGTTCAACCACCCTTCTCGCAAAGAAACCACTCCTCACCTGCTTGTTCACAGCTTCCTTTCGTAACTGCCAGGGATGGTCTTTTGTCCTAGTTCCTTCCCCATTCCACCAAATGAAAGCCCTCCTCCAGTGTCAACCCTGTAACTACCTCTCAACAGTTTAAAAGTCTCAATCATACCACCTCTCCTTCTTCTATCTACCAAACTCTGTAGTCCACATTTCCACAGTCTATCTTCATAACTAACATTGTACAGTCCTGATACCATCTTTGTTATCCGCATCTGCACTCTTTCTACATTTATCCCCTTCAAATCCTGGGGACGAAATTTGAGAACAATAGTCCAAGTGTGGTCTGGTCAGGGGGTTTATACTATGGAATGACAACTATGTTATCACTGCAGGTCAGCATCCTTCTCAGCACCACCTTTGTAATATGTTCCTTGAATTTCAAGTTTTTATCAATCATTACTCCCAGATCCCTTGCCTTCCCTGCTTCCTCCAGTACAGTTTCTCCAATAGAGAATGCAGCCTCCCATCGATGTATACCAAACTTCAAGACTTTACATTTTGCTACATTAAACTAATTTGCCAATTCATTTGCTCATCTGTCCAGTTTATATCTTTATTATATCCAGTTTATTTTATATTTATTTATGTGGTATCCCTGTCCAGGGATACCACATCTGCACTATTACTAATTACCCTTACCAGCTTCACATCATCTGCAAACAATTGAATATCCACCTACAATCCATTGACAATGTCATTGATATAAAGGCTAAACAATACAGGTCCCAGTACTGAACCCTGTGGGACCCCACTTGCAACCTTCTGCCTCCTCGATAATGCTTCCCTATACACAACTCTTTGATATCTATCAGACAGCCATTCCTAAATCCAGTTCACTAACCTGACATCTAAACTCATGTGCTTCAACTTAAAATATCAGCTTATCATGTGGTACCCTGTCAGATGGCTTTGTAAAATCCAAAAAAATGGCAGAATATGCCTTTTCCTCATCAACCACTATTGTCACTTTATTATAAAAGGCAATCATATTACTAAACCTTAACAAATCCACGTTGACTTCAGAGATAATACTACCCACATCTGCCCAATGCTGTATATTATTCCTCACTAAATTCTTCAAGATTTTAACAACACCTGATGAAACACAAACTGGTATATACTTTAACCCTTCCAGTCTACTATCACCCTTATGCAATGGCACTATCTTACCCTTCTTCCACTCCTTGGGTACCTTTCCCCTGGCCAGACTTTCATTGAAAAGTCAGGTTAAGAGGAACTCTCAGTTCTTCAGCACATTCTCTCAAACCTCGTGGCGAAATTCCATCCAGTCCCACTGCTTTATTAACATCCAGAGTACTCAATATTTGAAACACACTCTCCTCTTGTACTTCTTAACCTGGAACCTGCCCTATTCCACTAGTATTAAAACCTACTTCTCCAGGATAAAATACCTCAATAAAGTGTTCACTGAACAACTCCACTATGTCCTTTGCATCAGTCACTCTATTTCGGTTTTTATCTAACAATGTCATTCTATGAGTCTTATACTCTTCATGTATCTGCTCTCCACTCCTGTCTTCGATAACCTCTTTTATACCTTCCGTTTCTGCTTGATATTTTGTCATCCACTTTAGATCAAATTGTGTCCTCTTCTTCAGTGGAGTATACGAAAAAATTGAGTATACGGCTTGCTATTGCTGCTAATAAATATGCCTTAACAAGTTCCCAAACACTAATGATATCCCGACCTTCTAATTCCTCCCTCCATGGAACTGCTACAAAGTTGATATCTAAGACTATTATAATCACTTGCCTCCAACTGTGGGCAGAGATGCTATCTGTTATAATCAGCTCTTCTGATGCTATGACCAAATCCAAAACTCTTGAACCTCGTGTTCCTTCTAATACATGTTGCCCAAGACATTTGTCGCTCAAGAATTTTAGAATTTTTGAGTGACAAATTCCATTCCCTTATTACTACATGCAATTTCCTCTTCCCAATTTATACTGCTGTAGTTAAAATCTCTCATAGCAATTATCCTTCTTACACTTGCCACGCTCAACTGCCTAAACATCTCCTGCTCCTCACCTTCTATGCTCCCTGTTGTATCAACACCCCACTAACTATCCACTCCTGCCCACCTCTACCTCACACCATGTGCTTTCGAAACCATTAATGCCATATCCAAATCCTCCACTCTGAGAGGACATAAGTCATCACTTATCTATCATAAACAGTATTCACCACCGCATTTTCCCTTCCAATCCTGTCGAAAAATATCTCGAAGTATTAGCATTTCCCATATTTTGGGATGTTTAATGCAACCATATTTATTCAAATTAGGCTGATAGCAGATGCAGATTCTAAAAAGTCTTTCTCTTCTAAATTTGGAGCATAGTCTGCAAGGTTTGATTAATCATAGTCATGACTACAGATATATTTTTTATATTCTTCCATGTAGATACTGGCTGATCTTCCTGTCTGTATATAGTAGGCCAACTTGCAGGAACATGAAATCTATATACTCCAGGAACTGAGAGAGGAGGGATTTGTTCTTTAGTGGAGTCAATAAAGGTTACTAGTTTCAAGTGGGGCTTGAAAGTCGTTCCAAGGTTGCATTTCTTTAAAATTCATAATGCAGTTTAATGGAATAAATACAGTGCATAAAAATAATTAAAATTAACTAACTAAATAAATAAAATAGCCTAATGGTGTTGGCTATTTCCAGAGCTACGTTATGGATATTGCATTACATGTTGAACATTAAAACACATTCAATAATTCTATATTTCATCTCAGTCACTGAGACATCATTAGGGAAACAATATTAAAATTTCAAAAACACACAAATTTGCATAACACTAGGTGGAAAAGATTAGACTGAAAGCCTAAAGTCCTATGAAGGGCACCTTCTATGGGTGCTGTTGGCTAGCCTTAGCTGTGTTGGATGAGAGGCCTAAGAATTAATTTCCCAAATCTTGGAAAGTTTAATACAACAGCTTTAATACGAAAGCTTAATACAACTATATTTATTATTTATTAAGTCTAAATAGTCAATTTTTTAAGATACTGGCTATTTTTTATGAAGTACTCCAGACATAAGGAATGATGATAGCATTACTAAAATTTTTCTGAAGAGAAGGTTGAGGATTGATTAATTTTTCGATACTGTGAGAACTGTAACCATTAGATAAGAAGGTGTGTATATGATTAACTTCTGTTGCAAGCAAAGTTTCATTGGAACAAAGGGGTCTATCACTAATCTATTGATTAGTGTTTTAATGATACCATATTGTTGAAGGGAAGGGGAGGAAGAAAAAGTTTGTGAATGTGAATCTGCTTGGGTAAGGGTTTCCTGTATACTGAAAAGGACAGATCACCATTGGGTAGATGTATTACTAAATTAGTTTGTTTTCCATAGTAAACTAGATTCTAGGGTTTAGACCAGTGGTCGCCAAAGTGGTCGATATAACATTGTTAGGGGTCAATAGAAAAATATAAGACATCATTGTACAGGTAATTTTGAACCCAACATTGCTAACCTTGTCAAGAGTCACGAAGCACACCCTTCACATTGATGTTAGTAAATTGTATACTAAGTTAATAAAAGTCTTATTTTCATATATACAGGGTGTTCGGGATAAATTTGACAGTTTCGTAAGGAAAAAGAAAATCTTCTTTGTATCTATTAAATTTAATGAATTGACAAAAAAACATTACAGGCAGAGTTAATTACAATACTATCAACAAGATTTACTCAAAATAACCACCATTAGCATCGATCACAGCTTCAATTCTGCTTCGGAACCTCGAACAAGCTGATGCTACAGTCTCCCTGGGAAGGGCCGCAAAAACTGTTTTAATTTTATCCATTAACTGGGCTTTTGTATTACTGGAAGTGCGATTGGTGTCTTTTTCAACTGCGCCCCATACAAAATAATCCATGGGGTTAAGGTCTGGGGAGTTTGGAGGCCAAACATTTGGACTGGTGAAGTCGTAGAAATTTTCAGACAACCATTTTTGACTTTTCCCAGAGGTGTGGCAAGGGGCCGAATCCTGCTGCCATACATACGGCCTACCATTGGCTACCCTTGTTATCCAGGGCTTGACTACAGTTAGCAACTCCACGAACAAAGCCCGAATTCCAATGCTAGGGTTCTTCAACACCTGTTCCTGCAGATTTGCGAGGAATTCTGCTGTACGAATGCAATCAGATCGTCTGCTAGGGATCTTTCTTCTTGCTACATCCTCGTAGTCGCCATTGCAAGTCTCTAGTTCATGCCTGATTGTTTTTACTGTATTCAGGGAGCATTGGGCAGCAGTCGTAATATCCTTATTTTGATGGCGGGCACGAATCATCATGATACAAGTTATTCTCTTCCATGATTCAGGTGGGTTCCAGCTATCCATCCTTTCTGACATCTTGTATATGAATGAAGAAGGGTCCAAACTTTTAAATGAAGAGAAGTGTGTGTTAATACATGTAACTTACGGAAAAATATAATTAATTATAAATATGTCAAATTTATCCCGAACACCCTGTATATATAAGGAAGATTGTATTATTGTTCTTTTGTTATCTAAATTATATTTTATATATTATTTATCCCTCCTATCAAATATGTAATGTTAAGAAGGACGTCAAAAAAAAAAAAATGTATCCCTTTGATGTTAAGCCAATATAATAATATATACTATATTATACATACAATAAACATTGTAACTATAAAATAAACAATCTAAAAACTCACATGAGCGTCTTTTTTGCTTCTCCTATCATAATTACGTAATAGTAAAATAGAGGGGATCGATAAAAAGTCAAGAAACTCTTGAAGGGGTCGACGGTCAAAGAAGTTTGGCGACCCCCTGGTTTAGACTATTGATGTTGGAGAGGAGTCTAATGTATCTGGGCCATGAGACCAAATCATTTAAAAGAATATTGGTGAACAATGAGGTGATATCAAAGATAACCAAAATATCTGTATTATTTAATGAATTCTCAACAGAAGTTTTAAAATGGGTACAGTTTTTTTAGATAGGATGTGGTATGACCACTGAGGGAAGGGGATGATTTAAGAGAGCTTGCTAACTGTTTTGCTAATATATAGCATGAGGAATTTGTAGCATCTACTATAGGTCTGAGGGGAAGAATTGGGTTTGTGGATTTTTGGTAATCCATATATCTGGGGAGGGAGGAGAACTGAAGGGTTTAAGTTTTCTTTGTGATTTCAGGAGGCCAGGAAGTAATTTTTTGATCTGAGATTTATTGGGATTGTAATTTCAAGATCTGTAGATGGAGCAGTCTCTGAGAATGATGTCCATTTTTCTACTGTATTCACTAGCATTAGGAATATCAGCAGAATTCCCCTTATGAGCTCTGGTGATGACTATCTGTTATCTTTAGTAGTTTTTTGAGAGCAGTGAGTTAGCAAGATGATAGATTTCTTTCAGAAGGCAAACGTTTAGACAAAATGCTGGTGACGTCAAGCCTAATGGTGTTGGCTATTTCCAGAGCTAAGTTATGGATATTGCATTACATGTTGAACATTAAGTCTAGTGCTGGTACTTGTTTCAGCAAACCAGGACTAGACATGGGTTTAGACTCCAAAAGGCTGTTGTACTTTCTGAGCAAAGGCATCTGAAATATCAAAGAGAATGGTATAGACTTTAGTGTTCAGAATAGCTGAGAGCTCCAAATGCAACGAGCTGATGGCTCTGTTAGTAGCAGTGAGAAGAGTGCGTGTATCAGTGATCTGTTCCTTTAGCAGAGCAAAACTGGAATGCTTGTAGATACAGAAGGTCCTTTTTTAGATTTGAACTTGACTTTCAATTTGATGCAGTTGGGAAATATTTCTGTATCCTGACATCTTTTAAGAAAGGCCAACCAATTTAATTCTCTAGATAATCGAAGATTCAAATTACCATGTTTTTCCAGAACCTTAAAGAAATATAACCTCTGCACAGCTTTCAAGCCCCACTTGGAACTAGCTACCTTTATCTGCTCTGCTGAAGATCAAATTCTTCCTCTCTCAGTTCCTGGAGTATACAGAGTTACCTGTTCTTGCAAGTTGGTCAACTATGGAGAGAGAGAGAGGAAGATCAGTCAACCTCTGAATGGAAGAATACAAGAAAAAAATACATCTGCAGTCATGATTATAGTCAATCAGGCCTTACAGACCATGCTTTGGATATGGCTCATAGAATTAATTGGAAACAGACCACCATGCTCTATGCATGTAAATTTATTCCACCATAGTAAATTTAGAAGAGAAAGACTGTTTTTAGAATCTGCAGCGATTCTCAGAAATCAACCCAATTTGAATAAATATGGTTGTATGAAACTTCCCAAAATACGAGAAACACTAATACTTCGCGATCCCAGTTTACATATTAGGCTGCCAACAGGTGAATACAGAGGATGCTCCACCTAGTTAGGACTCTAGTCTTTTGTCCACATGTTTCACTTAGTTTTTTTTTTTTTTTTGTTTGTTTGTTTGTTTGTGTGTGTGTGTGTGTGTTACAAATCTCATTGTATTCCCTGACAATGTCTCAGTACAGATGAAATACTGGAAGAATTAAATATTATTTTTAATCCTTTCTTAGTGCTGTTTTACTCCATTAGGCCTCCAAAATGAGCTTCTTCCAGCTTAAGCCTTTACATATGGAGAGACCAAGAGAGTAATCAAAAATTCAGCTTACTGCAGGTGGCTTATGACAAGAACTCTAGCATCATGCTCAGCTTACACTGATCAAACAACAAATGAAAAATGATCACCACTAGCTAATCCAAATCTGATTTTGAAATGGCTAGCAGCAAGGAAAACATGGCTCCTATCCAAATGGGAGCGATATCCTCTGGCCTCTTGCAAAAACCATAGGATGCAACCAGAAACAGTACATCATATACCTCCTGTGATCTCTTGACAAAAAGATATCAAAAGATTCTTAAATAACCCAGAAACCCAAAAGTCTTCTGGTCCTGAATGTATCACTCCAACTGTACTCAAAATAACTGGTTCCTATTACATGGAAGCTAGTTTACACTCATGAGCCAAAAACATTATGACAACCCACCTACTAAGGTGTTGGGTCTCCTCTGGATGAGATAACTGCTTGCACCAATTGTGGCATTGATTCTATTAGATTATGGAAGATGTCCTGAGATATTCTGCACCAACTAGACAGAATAATATCCTGGAAGTTAGCTCTTAATACTGGGCTCTTAACACATACATGTGTGAGTGTGAGGTATCAATATTGACTAGCAAATGCTGCATTCCAAATGATCTCACAAATGTTTGAATAGGATTCAAATCAAGAAAATTAGATAGGAAGGGAGCACACAGAATGCTTGCACAATGTGAGCCTCGTGACATGGGGCACTGCCTTGTTGGAAGAGTCATTCATTGGTAATGAAAGGACCCTGTGTTATCATTATTATTATTTATATGAATACTCCATGAAGTCAAAAGACTCACTCCATCCATTAACACAATGCCTAACATACATCTCCTTAAACGTATTCACTGTTGGGATGCTCATAACCACCTCTGGCAATCCATTCCACTCATTCACCACTCTCCAAGTAAAGAACCTAGTATACACACACACTACTAACCATACGCTTAGACAACTTCCAAGTGTGGCCCTTGTTTCCCCACCTACTTCCCATGTATTGAAAAATTTCATTTGTTTCAATCTTATAAAAGTTTCTATCATATCCCCTCTCCTTCATCTGTATCTATTCTCTATCCTCACAGAGAACATTCCAAAGACCTGTCACCAGCATGGTCACTCATCTCTGAATTCTCTCCACCACCTCTTGATTCCCCCAAAAAATGCAGGTGATGCATTTTTTGGGGGAATCAGGAGGTGCACAGTAGTCAACATGTGGCCGAATCATTGCCTTATAAAGAGGAATAATAACCTCCCTATCTTTGCTTGTCAATGTGTTCTTCGGCATCCAAGTAATCTTCTGAACTATTTTGACAACTCTTGCAATACGTCCTCTGAATTTCAAATCTCTATCCACCATCATCCCCCAGATTCCTAGCCTCATCGATTTCCTGTAAACTCGTACCATCAATATGTTACGAAGTATATAATCTTTTCATTCCAAAATGCATTACTTTACATTTTGCAACAATGAATTAACAACCATTGTCTTTTGCCCATACTGCCAATTTATTTAAATTATCCTGTAAGATATTTACATCGCCTTTATAGTTCGCCCACCATTTCTAGATCCCTTCTTGGCTTGGTGCCAAGAATAGTCAAATCATGCTGAAGGGGAGAAAGAAATTAAGGATGTACGAATTGGTCGCCAACATGCGAAATCACGTGCTTTCTTGTCTGTCGCTGTACTAGTACTAGCTTGATTTTTGTTGTTCTCTTTTTGCATTATTTTTTTATTATTAATTTGTATGATGGATTCAGTACAGTCAACAAGTTCTATTGTTACACGTTTCAGTAACTCTTGCAAAAGAATATTGAATAATGTGCTGACATTCTGCGAAAAAGAATCGTCAGAAGGCCGTCTTCTTGTTCCCCTTTCTCAAGTCAAGTGCAATTGCGGGCGTATCGGGGTTGACTGTTAAAAGAATTCGTAGGGAATCAAAAGGTGAAGGTAAGCCAAAATTTAAATCTCCAAAAAAAAAAAAAAAAAAAAAAGCGCCAGAGAAAGAAAATCATTGAAACCGTAGCTTTGAATGATTTTGATATAGACGTTATAAGAGCTATTCACGAATTTTACGTGGTCCAGAAAAGAGTGCCAACTGTTCCGAAATTGATTCCTGTGCTTAAAAAAAATTAATTTTCCTGGGAAAAGATAAACTTTAAGGAAAATACTTCATGAAATCGAATTTTGTTTTAAAAAGTCCCAGAATAAAAGGAAACTTATCATGGAGCGAAGTGACACTGTTTTATGTAGAACGCAGTATTTGCACGTATTAACACTCTAAGTGCATTTTTTCCAACTGTTATACAAGCAAAATAGTTACACTTTAAAAACAGCAATGTTCGTAAAAGAAAAACTAAATTTTCCGACCTGTAATAAACAAACTCAGTTTGTTTATTATTACATCCCAGAAGACAGACTGATTACCCTATTATCGGAATGGATTCTCCTTTTTCTGACATGCGCAGAAGTGTCGATGGACCTCAAATCGGTGGGCGAACTATATCAACTATTGCCTTTCCTAGTTTTGCATCATTGCCAAACAACTGAATATTCCCCTTCAAATCTTCTGCTGTATCATTAATGTACAAATTAAACAGTAGTGGTCCTAGTACAGAACCCTGAGATACTCCACTAGTAATCCTCATTTGCCTTGATTCCACTCCATCACGTTCTGATGTCTATCAGCTATCCCCCTATCTATGACACCAGTCTCATATCCATTGCCATATGCTCCAACTTATGTAATAGTTTTTCGTGTGGTATTCTATCAAATGACTTTAAAAAATCCAGCAGTATCATGGTTTAGCCATTTCTTTTATCCAATTCTGCTGTCACATTATTCTAAAATGAATAAATTACTAAGGCAGGACCTACCTTTTACCAAGCCATGCTACCCTATATAAACTATCATATTCCTATCCACTTATTCCTGAATTTTACTTTTAACTAACTTTTCTCCAGCGATACCGGCCTGGCTGGACGAGTGGTTAGTGTATCCGCTCTCCAACCAAAAGGCTGTGGGTCCGAATCCCGCCATGGGCATGGATGTTCATGATTGTCTGTGGAAAAACTAGTGGTGGTCGGCGGTAGATGGCGTTGGTGGATTGAGTGGTGGAGACAGTGTTGTAGGGCAGGTGCCCTCCCTCAATGAGTCTTTGGACCCCCTGGAGGTGTTAAATAATAATAATTGTTCTGTAATTTTCTGCTTCTGTTCTGGAGCCAACTTTATGTAATGGAATATCGTATCCTCTTTCTGTTCCCTTGGAACTGTGTCAGAGCTGAGACTTAGATTAAACAACTTTGTCAGAGGCACTGCCAGTTCACTTGCACACTTGCAGCACACGAGCTGACAATACCATTCAGGCCCACTGCTGTATTCACACTGATATATTTCAATATAATGAGTACCTTAAGTTCATCTACCTCAATACTCACATCAGTCTCTGTCAACTCAGTAAATGCAAAATCACCACCTGGATGATATATCCTTGCAAAGTGTCACATTCCTCAGCCCTGAGTAAAATTATCTTTCCATAATCATTCTTTCTCTTAGTTGCTATATTGGAAAAAAACTTTTTTGAATTTACTCTGGCCTGCTTAGTTGACTTTTTCTCAAAATCTTATTTAGCTTCCAGTGCATACTAGTTACCCTTCTGGTTTGTGTTTTATATTGCTCATGGATATGCTGATCACCCTGTTGTTTATATTCCTTCCACAATGCTTTCTTTTTTTTGCAGTTTCTACTTTATATTGCTAGTCATCTACTTAATCCCTACTCGGTTTATCCCTCCTAACCCTGGGTGTGCACTCTGATACTGCCTCACTCAAACAATCCTTGACCCCTTCCTCTACACTAATGACATTCATTCCACGTAGTTTCTTATTGCTATGACACAGCCCCAAGTTGCCTCCTAAGTTTGTCATAACTGCCAGTTTTGTAGTTCTGCATAAATCCTTTTTGGACTGAAATTTCCATATGTTGAGCAACCTCCCAAGACAAGACTGCATGGTCACTTTCCCTGATCAGATGTAGGGGATTAACCTTTGGTCCTTTCCATCACATGCTGTTTCAGGTAATTACTCCTTAGTAACTGTATAAATTCCATTTCCATTTTGGCATGAGCGCTTTCCTCCTTCCAATCTACAATGCCATAGTTGAAGTCTCCCATGATAACTGCTTTGCTTACATTATTGTGCTAATCTGCTGATGTGTCGTTCATATCTTCTTCTGTACCCCCAGGTCTACAGCAGCAACCAACAATATATTTTGTCCTATTGGCCTCTATCACACACTAGACAGCCTCTAACAAACAATTTCCATCAGATCTACAATCTTCCTTAATTGCTATTTTTGTTGGTCGAAGTTCTTCAGATATCATTAATAATACCCCTCCTCCTGCCCTATTTCCTTTACCTTCTCTGAAAATACAATATCTATTACATTCTATCCCAGTAACTACATCATTCTCTGACAACCAGGTCTCACTGGTGTAAATAATTTTTGGCTATGTCGAGCTGACCAATGCCAAAAACTATTCTCTGTTATTTCTGATACTTCAGGCATTCGTGAACATGCATTTCAACATCCCTTTGGGCTCACAGTTACTCTTACATAATGTTATTACTTGTCCATTCAGATCTGAAACAGATTCAATATCCATGAGAACACCCCCCCCCCTCAATACTAGGATACTACCAATCAGTCCATATGGTTTGCTGGGAACAGGCTGGGTGGTCATAATGTTTTGGCTCATGAGTTTATATCCAACTTTTCCACAAAATGAGTAAAATTCTATCATCAAACTATGGATCAATTACTCACACCTTTGTCCTCTCTAAAAATAACAGAAATGGTCACTGATAGTGACCCCTCCCTCGATGAGTCTTTGGACTCCTTGGAGGTGTCGCATAATAATAATAATAACTCCTTACTACCCAGAGACCTACCAGCTAATCACTGATTAACTGGTAGGTTAGTCAGTGATTAACTCCCCTCTTAGCGATGTCATCCATCATTGAATACATGGAATAGTTTGAAGATATGGGTGGTGTTACTTTTGTCACTTACAAAACATTTGATTACATCTGGAATTGCAGATTACTCATAAATTGCATTCTATGGTCTACTTTCAATCCTCTGATCATTCACTGCATGTCACAGTAAACAGCTTTATTCCTCAAACTTTTTGCATGCAGGTCTCTGTTCTATCACCCTTCCTCTTTCTTCTGTACATAAATCTGTAAATGATCTTATCTCAATAACTTTCCCACAATTATGCTAATAACAGTACATTCTATTTGTCCTCCTCATTTAATAAATAATGCAGTGCACAAATGTCAACATAATCTTCTACAACCAGTGTCTTAAACAATGGCCTTTATACCATTCTTCACTGAGGCAAGAATAAACTAACGATCTTCAATTCTACCAAATGCAGTCTTGTAAAAGAGATCTCTAATCACTTCCCTTACCTTCAAATAATACAGAGATCATAAACACATCACATAGCTTTCTCAGCTTCTGAAAAACTAGCCACATTCCACATAATCTCACAAATGTTCAACAGGGTTCAGATCAAGAGAATTGCATATGCTCTATGAACCATGCTTGCCCAATGCAAACCTTGTGACTTAGGGCACCATCTTGCTGGAAGAGTTCCTTCAATGGTGATGAGAGGATCCAGTGATATCCACGAGAACAATCCCCCATACTAGGATACTACCACAACCAGCCCACATGGTTTGCTGGAAATATGCTGGGTGGTCATAATGTTTTGGCTCATGAGTCTATATCCAACTTTTCCACAAAATGAGTAAAATTCTGCCATTTTCAACTATCTGGCTACTAACTCTGTACAAATGTCAATTCTACCTATTCTTAGAATACTGTTCACATGTTTGAGGTGATTCACTCCAAAACCTCTAAAAATTCCTGCTGTTAAGCACTAAAGGAGAGCAATTTAGCTGATCCATGATTCCTCCCTCATGATTCAGGCACTTCCATGAACATTATGCATTAAACTTCATAATGTTTTTGATGTAGGACTGCTAAATACAAGTCAAACATAATCCAAATAATGCTTATATATCAGACCTGCATAATGTAGTGCATGCTGCAAATGGGAAAAAGACTTGGAAAGCTGCACACAATACACAATCTTCAAATCAGTGTACAGGGAATTCCCTCAATGAGAAGATGTCTAGTTATGGCAGCAACTAACCAAATATTATTTACCAGGTTCTATCATCTGATCCATGTGGTGTTACGGTGTGGGAATAAATGTTGCTGCTCATTTGCACAAGGACTCCTTCCCCACAAAATGAACACTGAACATCCTGCTGGCATTCCGTACTGAATATGTTGTAGCAGTTCTACAGAGATCATACCAGCTAAGTATCAACTGTGAGGAAATTGAGAGTGCAAAGGTTAGACCTGGAACAGAGTCCTATTCTGAATCCATAAGGCAGCGTTTCCCAAATGGTGGATCATGACCCAGCATCGGGTTAAGAAAGCTAAATGCTGGTTCCCTAAAAAAATTCTCGAAAACCTAGGTGTTTCGTTTTTGGGTTTTCTTTTTTTCACGAAACTCTAAAATACAAGTAAATAGTGTTTAGGGACTAATGAATAAATAATTTAATTAATAGAGAAGAAAAACACACTCCGTCCACATTGCCATTTCACAGTCTCTTTGTTTGCGGTAAAGTAGCTCAACAAACAACAGCATCACACTTCTCATTAATAAATTACTTGGCTTTAGTTTAATTTCTTTATATTTTTGTAAGAGTAAATGCTTCTTTATTATAATAATAATAAATGAAAACTCTATAAACATTCAAATCTGTTTTATTTTACATATTGGCCATAAAAATTTTAGTGGGTCACGAAGATGAATTATTAAAATAAATGGGCCACGAAAAAAAAAGTTTGGGAAACCTTGCTATAGGGCATTCTTTAGCAGAAACTCTACTGGAGAGTGACAACTATAATTGCAGCTAAAAACCGGCCAATAGGTAACTGAGGTTTGTGACATACTCAATCCTTTCCTTTAGTGTTACAAGGTGATCAGCATATGAAGGTCAAAATGTCAATTAGCAGTCCTGCTAATGGCAAATATCTCAGCATCTCCACCTGCTCGATCAGTAGAATCCAAGAAGGAAAGAATTTGTGTTGTGGACACTAAAGTCTCTGAGGAAGATGACCTCACTATTTGGATATTTTGACTGCAGAAAATCCAGATTTAGAGAGAGGTAGTCAAGAGGTCAGAATTTGAGAGTAATACCGCAAATGAATGCAACAAAGTTTGGCAAGGAGATTTTGAGCCAGAGTAGATCGAATTTAGGTGGTGGGGGCAGGATTAAGGTTTTGCATTCTCTAATATGGAATATCAACTCAGATGATTTTTTTTTAGGGTAGGGGAAGGAGGAATGAAGACTACCAATTACATATTTTATACTTCGTGTACAACACTGTATCATTAGATTCTTATAAAATTAACACCTCCAAAAATGTTATGGCAAGTTGCATTTAGTTGGAGATTAGCTTTGAAGCAGCAACTATTATGACTCAATCACACGCGTTCTCAACACTTTCTTTTGTTTCTGGAACAAGCTGCTTTAGGAAAAAACATCCTGTCACTTCTGTCTAAATTGTTTACCTCAGTCTCACATGACAAAGACCTCGAGAACGCAAAACACTCATCATGTTCTCAAACTACAGATATACTAATTTTGTACATCCTGACAAAGAACTAAAATTTATTTTTAAATTCAATATTTCTGCAAGACAATGCTTACCGCAACAGGCTTTGTCATATTAGATAGTTTTTAGGCTAAGCATCTGTGAAACATTAGAAGTATTAATTTAATGGATTAAGACAAGTTTATATAAAGTAAGTAACTCTTAAGTGCCAATGCCATAATTCACTAGTAATTTTAACTAGCAACATCAGAGCAAGAATAACCTCGATTAATAAACGAGTATTTAGGCTTAGATGCTTGTTTACACCCATAATTAGTTTTATTATTATTATTATTATTATCTAAGACCTCCAGGGAGTCAAGGACTCATCAAGGGAAGTTATAAATCACCAAAACCGGCTGTCATACCTTCCTTTAAATTCATCCACACTAGATGTACTCACCTTTAAATGCAACTATTTCACTTGCTCACTGCTCTGTGAGAGAAAAACCTAGCTGTTAAGCCCTTTCTTGACTGTGAACAAACTTAACTTCCATAGATGCCCCGTGTTCTCTCCCCACCTTCCATATAACAAAAAATTTCATCAGACAGTATCCTATAATACCCATTCAAAAGTTTATAGACCTCTATCGTACCACTTCTCTTTCTTCTGTTAGCCAGTCTGTAATCCACATACTCACAATTTAAGCCCTAATCTGGATATAATCTTTGTAATTCTTCTTTGCATCTTTCTACAGTTTCTTTATCCCCTTAGAACCTTGGAGATCAAATCTGTGCACAATAATCCAAATGGGGTCTTATCAAGGCTTTATAAAGAGGCAAAATGACTTCCTTATACTTACATGTCAAGGTTTGCTTATATATTTTGTACATTTGCAGAATGTGGTTCTGTTTTATTGTGCTGCTAGTTGAGGCTTCTGGTTGGTAAGGCCATCACTAGAACAAAAGAATAAAACTTTGCAGTATACGTGGTGCAGGCTGGTCAATGCCATCAAGACACTTTGACTAGCCGAAAGTTCTCTGCTGCTGAGGAGCTGCCAAACCTCAGACACAATACAGAGGAAGTGGACACTGACAGCACCACAATATGCCCTAATTTCGATGGTCTCTGACATTCTCAACTTTGCATAACCTGGATAAGAATTTACCAATAGGAACAGATGGAATATCAGCCCGTCTGCTAAAGGAATGTTCAGCTGAATTGGCTAGACCTTTCATACATTTGTATAACTTGAGTCTCAGCTCTGGAATGATACCACAGGAATGTATGATAGTTTCATTGCACAAGGGTGGTGCAAAAACTGATGTGTCTAACTACCGACCTATTAGTATCTCTGGTGTGGTAGTGAAGATTTTAGAGAAGTTGGTAAGAACTCGCATACAGAAATGGGTAGCCAAGAATTCCATACTCTGCAGGGAACAGCACGGGTTTACCAAAGGAAGGTCATGTTTTAGCAATTTGCTCATATTTTATAACAATGTTACGGCCGAGTTGGATAAAGAGAATGGATGCACTATGATAATGTTGGATTTTTCTAAGGCATTTGATAGGATATCACACGATAGGTTGTTGTGTAAACTGGAGAATATGGGACTAAAACATAATCTATTGACTTGGATCAGGGGATGGTTGACAGACAGATATCAAAAAGTGGTATACAGTGGGTGTAAATCTGACAGATTTAAGGTAACCAGTGGTGTACCTCAGGGGTCAGTCCTTGGGCCATTATTGTTCAATCTATACAATAATGACATCAAGCAGGGTCTATCATCAGATTTACAATTGTTTGTTGATGATGCGAAGATAGGCATGGCAATCAATGATGCTACTGATATTCAGCAATTACAAAATGATTTGAATAGACTGGAAATCTGGGCAAACGAAAATGGCTATCAGTTTAATGTTAGTAAGTGTAAAGTTATGCACATTGGTTTGATAGAGTTCCAGCGGCATATTATATTAGCACGGTTATGCTACAAGAAACTGAAGTGGCAAGGGATCTTAGTGTATTGGTGGATAAGCATTTAAAGTTCCAAGGTCACATAGCAAAAGTTGCAAATACAACTCAGGGGATGATTGCTATGTTGAAGCAAACCTTGACATGTAAGGATAAGGAAGTAATTTTGCCTCTTTATAAGGCTTTGATAAGACCACACTTGGATTACTGTGTGCAGATTTGGTCTTCCGGGTTCCAAGGAGATAAAGAAGCTGTGGAAAGGGTGCAAAGAAGAGTAACAAAGATTATATCCGGATTATGGGATTTAGATTATGAAGACAGATTGCAAGTATGTGGATTACAGACTCTGGTTAACAGGAGAAAGAGGGATGATATGATAGAAGTCTATAAACTATGGAATGGGTGTTATAGCATTTCAACTGATGAAATTTTTCGTTATATGAAAATTGGGGAGAGAACACGGAGGCATCCATGGAAGTTAAATTTATTTGCAGTCAAAAAAGGGGTAAGAGCTCGGTTTTTATACCAGAGAGCAGTGAGTGAGTGGAATAATTTGCCTTACAGGTAGTGAGTGCATCTAGTGTGAATGAATTCAAGGGTAGGCATGATAGCTGGGTTGGGTAATTTAAAGCCTCCCTAGATGAGTCCTTGACTTCCTGGAGGCCTCAGATAATAATAATAATTATTATTATTCCTAGATTAATACAAACTTTAGAGAGCAATACAAAAATAATGCATTGACAACAGATGGAAAATGTGAGGTTCTTTTGCTGAATATCTTATGAGTAGAGTACAGTAATTATCAGGGATGGAAAAAAAAAAATAATAACAATTCAACATATATAAGTGGATGGTCTGAAAAGATCTCAGCCTAACAATGAAAAAAACGAATTTATAATTTCAAAATTATTTTTATTTTTCAACATAATCTCCCATAAGGCATACATTTATTCCAGCGATGCTCCAGCGCCATTATCCCGTCCCTGTAGTGGTTCTCAGTATGATCTGCAAAATAACCCTCTACAGCTGCAATCACCTGTTGATTCAAAGATCCACTTATTATTTTTTTATTTTAGATCCACTTTTTATTATTAATGCTGCCAGCAAGGAAGAGACAGAAGTCAAAGGGAGCCAAATCTGGGAAATAGGGTGGATGTTCCAACAATTCATAGTGCAGATCCCTTAATTTTCCAACTGCCAAAACACCTTTGTGAGCAGGTGCATTGTCATGATGAAAGATGATTTTTTTTCTTCTGCAAACTGGGTCTTTTTTCACAATTTTTTTTGTCTGGTCTGGTTAAAAGATCAGAATAATATTCCCCGGTTATTGTTTTACCCTTTTCAAGATCATTAATAAACAAAATGCCTTTAGCAACCCAAAACACCGATGTCATGACTTTGTCTTCTTTGGTGCTGATAACTGGCTTCTGTCCACTGTTTTGACTGCTGTTTGGATTCTGGTGTGTAATGGCGAATCCAAATCTCATCCATAGTAATAAATCGATTCACAAAATCAGTTTTACTCTTGTCCATCTTGCACAAAGCTTTTTCATTTGCAATTCTTAATGCAAAATATATCCTACATGTTCTTTTGAAATGCCTGCAGTCTCAGCAATTTCATGAACTTTGACTCGCCAGTTATCTAATACCATATTGTGCACTTGATCAATCATTTCTTGTGTTGTAACAATTTTTGGATGCCCTTCGCGTAGATCATCTTCAAGGCTGGTACAGCAACGTTTAAACTCGGCAGCCCATTTCTCAATTGTCGAAAACGAAGGAGAAGATTTCTTTTCCCCATAAACTTTTACGAACTTCAAATGAATTTCTTTTGGCATTAAACTTTCTTTTACAAAGAATTTTATAACTGCACGATACTCAATTTTATCCATTTCAAGAGATACAGACAACACTTTTGCTTCAGACAGCTGTATATATATAAAAAACTACTTGAGAGAATGACTTGCAATTTCACATGGATGCTTATGACAGATATACTAATTTCTAAAAAAAAATTCTTGCCGATTGTGTTGCCATCTATGGTTGAGGCTGAGAACTTTTCAGACCATCCACATATGTGTCAGTTTTGATTAGAGTTTTTCAGATTTCTATAATTTGTTTTATTATATTATACAATTATTTTATTATTATTTAACACCTGTTATTATTATTATATAGGTATCTCCATGGAGCGAAAGACATTGCAGGCCCAAACTAACCATTATTCACACAATACTTAAACTTGAAATTCATTCACTGTTGGGGCACAACACAACCATCTCTGGTAACTCATTAACCACTCTTCAAACAAAAAAATCTAGATTGCACACCATTACTAACCATGCTCTTACATAACTTCCAGGGATGGCTCCTTTTTCTACTCATCATGTACTGAAAAATTTCTTTTGTTTGAATCTTATAGAATCCCTTTAGCAATTTACAAGTTTCTACAATGTCCTTTGGAGCCTCTGTAGCTCAGTCAGTATAGGCAAAACCCTTTGGTCGGAAAAAACTGGGTTCGATGCCCGTCCATAACGTGAGAGACCAGATAAAGGTCTCTTTTGACTAAAGGTGAGTTAGCCAGTCTCCTACAGAAGTGGGGTTTTTTTTCACATGGAAACTCAGCTTTTTTATCCCCCAGAACAGGAAAACTGGCTCTGTGAACACACATGGATTTACAGCCATTAATACTTACAATATGTGGAAGAGATAGGGTTCTCACCATATGTCATAACACCCATAGTTATCCATGAGTCACATCAGGGTAGTCAACCTCCTAGATAGGAGATGGCACTTGAATGGGGATGGGATAATGTCCTCTCTTCTCCACTTGTAAACTAAACTCTACAACTCACACACTTTTAATCTGTCATCATATGGAGCATTCCACACACTTGTTACTAGCTTGATCACTCATCTCTTTGAATACTTTCAACCACCACCTGATCCCCAAGAAACCCAGGTGATGAAATCTGTGCTCAGTAGTCAAGATGCAACTGAATCATAGCTTTATAAAAATAGATAATAACCTTCCAATCGCTATGCGTCCCTGTATTGTTCAACATACAAGTAATCCTTTGAGCTATTCTGTTAACTTTTGCAATATGTTCTCTAAACCTCAAATCTCTGTCCACAATCATCACCCTCAAATCCCTAGGCACATCACTTTTCTGCAATTCAGTACCACCAATGTGACATGAAGTATGTATTCTTTTCATCCCAAAGTGCATAACTTTACATTTTGCAACATTAAAATTATCCACTATCTTCTGCACACAATGCCAATTTATTTAAATCATATTGTAGGATATTAACATCATTTTTATCAACTACTGTCCTCCATAGTTTTGCATTATCAGCACAGAAACTGAATATTCCCCCTTAAATTATTCCTTATATTTTTATAAGGAATAATTTAAGCCACTACATGTTAATTTACAAATTAACGAGTAGTGGCTCTAGTACAGGAAGCTGAGACATTTCACAAGTTTACTCTCATCTGCCTTGCTTACACTCCACTATACATTACTCTCTGATGCCTGTCTATCAACTATTCCCCCACACCTTCGATCAAACCCACCAGCTTCCTATCCATCTCCCTTTATTCCAACTTATGTAACAGTTTTCCATACAGCAATCTATCAAATGCCTTTACAAAGTCCAGTAGGATCATGGTGTAACAATTTCTTCTATCCAAATAACCTGTCACTTTTTTTTTTTTTTTTTTTTTTTATAAAATGAGAATAAATTGCTAAGGACTTACCTTTAACAAATCCGTGTTGCCCACCCTGGAGTATCATATTCCTATCCACTCATTCCTGAATTTTACTGTTAACTACCACTCCTGAGATACGAACTGCTGTAAAATTTGTTACTTCTGTCTTGGAGCTGCCTTTATGTAATGGAACTATCTTAACCTCTTTCCACTCCCTTGGAACCTTGCCAGAGATAACACTTAAGTTAAACAACTTCGTCAGAAGCACTGCCAACTCTCTTGCACATTCATGAAGCACACGAGCTGACATGACATCCTGTCCAACTGGTGTATTCACATTCATATTTTTCAGTATGCTGAGCATTTCCTGTTTGTTTACCTCAATTTTCACATCAGTCTCCATCACATACGTGACTGCAAAATCTTCACCTGGATGATACACTTTTACAAAGTGATTACAACTATTTCTTCTGCTGCTGCTGTCACTTTCCTACCTAGGCACTGAGTGGAGTTATCCTTCCAAATCAATCATTAAGAGATAGAAGAAGAGTTTTATAATATTGATATGAATACCTGGATAAAAACAATTAAATAATAACTGAGAACCTCCTAAATAATGCCAAAGAGATTGGTGGATTAACCAAAGGATGAAAGAAAATTGTCTGATGAAACCCTAAACCCTCTCAGAAAGAGAAGAGAAATGAAAAAAGATCTAAACATGAGAATTGGCATAGAATTCTCAGAGATATGTAAAATGACAAGAAAAATTAGAATTACAACAGAAAACAATATGAGTCTAAAAGGAGTGAAAGGAGAGTTGTCCATAAGATAAAATAAATTAATAACCCTTAAAGATGAAAATGGAGTACTAATTAAAAACAAAGAACAGATCACTGGAAGAATAGAATCCTTTTATGCCAAGCTGTATGATGATTCCCAAGACTTAAACCAATATTATTATTATTATTATTAAGAGAGAGACCACCGGGGAGTCAGGGACTCATTGAGGGAGGCCACATACTACACACACCAGCTATCATACTTATTCTTGAATTCATTCACACTGCTTGAACTCACAACATCCAATGGCAATCCATTCCAATCACACACCATCCTATGAGAGAAAAATCTAGCCCTCACTCCCCTTCTTAGTGGCATTCATTCTCAGCTTTCAAGGATGCCCTCTTGTCCTTTCCCCACCCTCTATAAATTGAAAATTCCATCAATTGAAATCCTGTATGACCCTTTCAGAAGTTTATAAGTCTCAATCATGTCACCCTTCTTTCTTCTGTTTGCTAGTGTCTGCAGTCTACAAATTCTCAGAATTTGTAGTTTGTAAGTCTCATTCATATCACCCGTCTTTCTCCTGTCTGCTAGTGTCCGCAGACTACAAATTCTCAATCTGTCTTTAATCAGTATTCCACAATCCTGATATCATTTTTAACACTCTTCATTGCACTCTTTCCAATATATATCAGAATCACAATGGAAACAATGAGACCAGACCTGTGCATAATGGTTCAAGTGAGGTCTTATCAACGCCTTGCAAATAAGCAAAATGACATCCATATCTTTTCATTGCTAGTGCCTGCAGTCTACAAATTCTCAATTTGTCTTCATAATCAGCATTCCCAATCCTGATATAATTTTTAACACTCTCTTTTGATCTCTGCAATATATCAGAATCACAACAGAAACCAAATATGAAAACAAAAATGTAATTCCCAAGTGGAAGATGAAGAAATATGTCCTGATGTTTTAAATGAAGTTCAATATGCAATGGGTAGCATAATATGTTCAGCTGGTATTGCAACAGCTGAACATCTTCCACGTGGTGCTCACTTGGACTGGAATACTTGGAAAAGCCTCAACAGATTATGAACGATAGGATACTGCAAACAAAACCTCGTCAAATGGGGTTACCTCACGGGACCGGATCCCCCCAGTCCATGGAACACCTTTCTTTCCCCCTTCTACAATTGATTGCCTTGCACATAAGAGGACCTCAGTGGCATAGGAATGCTCAAGATAGGAATGAATGGAGGACGTTGGAGGAGGCCTTTATCCAACAGTGGACAGGAAATGGATGACAATGAATCATTCGTTCTCCTACTTGCTACATAGCAAAATAACTCTTTTAGATTTACTTTGGCCTGCTTAGCTAATTTTCTTTCATAATCTGAGACATCCTGCACAGAAAGAGCAGTTGATTGTGCAAGATACTGGAGGAACATTTGACCATATTTATTGTATATAACTTATATATAGTTTCTTTTCCCTTCATATTATACCTATTATTCCCTGTAATTTGCCTATTAAATTTAAGCTGTTCTCATTTGTAATGTATCCTAATTTGTTGTAAATAATGTTGTACCAATTACTTACTACTGTATCACTTGTGTTTGGATATGAAATAAATGGGTGGCATGAGTAACAGAAAGACACCAGGTGAAGATGAGTAACCAATGGAAGTTCTGAAAGCAGGTGGTGCACCAGAAATAATTATGTTAAGTAAAATTTATACATCATGCCTAAGACAGAAGAGAATAAATACCAAAGTATTTGGACATTCCTAATACTTGAAATATTAATATTTCAAATATTCCTAATTCCAAATTAGGAATATTGGAAATATCTTAATCTGTCTTAAAAGAAAAATATTTGAGAGCTACTTCCAATTATGGGGTGCTTAAGGGTCAAAGCTGTATAACTGAGAGGAGACCTCCACATAGCCTTTAAAGGAATGCGGAGAACCGACCAGGGCTTCTGATCTAATGTCCAATCCTCACCTTCTCGTGGTGCACCCTGTTGGGAATCTACTTTGATACTGAACGAACGAGGATGGGCTGGCAATTTGGGATTTAGCCGACCAAATTGTATTCTTATTGGTTAAACCAAAATAGAAAATGATGGTACAACATGACAAAATTTCATGCCGGCTGGGGCGTCGCCCGGTTAAACAAGGCCCCCGTTGTTTTCGCCAGGGAACCAGGGCGAACAGCGAAAAGTCAGCTACTGGAACAAATCTGAAAACAAACCCCAACTCAACATCACCAGAGTTAAAGATCGGTACTATCAATGTAAGAAGCCTGAATGGCAAAGAAATTGAGCTAGCTGAGGAATTAGATAAGTACCAGATCGACATAATAGGGGTGACTGAAACAAAAAAGACCAAAACTGGTGAGATCTTTCTGAGCAATAAATACAAAATGTTATATTCAGGCAATGACAATCAAGGAAAAGAAGGAGTAGCCAAAGTATTCAACACAAAATACGAGGCTAATCTTCTTGAATGGCAGTCAGTCTCAAGTAGAGTAATGTGGGCAAATATGAGAATGGGGAACTGGACAATGAGACTTATTTGTGCCTATGGTCCCACAGAAGGTTCTACTAAGGTAGAAGTGGAGGAATTTTTTGAGGCTTTAGAAAAAGCAACTAACACAATGAAAAAGGAAAAGTTGGTCCTTGTTGGAGATCTAAATAGCAGAGTAGGAAATGATTGGGGGACATACAAAAATATTTTGGGAAAATTTGGAGAAAAGAGCAAAGCTAATAATAATGGCAAATATCTGTTGGATTTCTGCTCAGGACATGGACTTGTTATTACTAACACCATGTTCCAACATAAAAATGTGCACAAATTCACAAGGAGAGAAGAGGCTAGGAATAAGAAAAGTCTCATTGACTATGTTATTGTTGATAGTGATGTTTTCTCCCTGGTGCAGGACACCAGAGTGTACAGAGGATTTGAAATTGGAAGTGATCACTATTTAGTCTTGAGCAGGATAAAATTGAATTTCATATCGAAAAGAAAAACATGTAAGAAAGTTTTAAAGCGAATAAAAGTTGAGCAGCTCTCAGATGTGAACTGTAGACTAAAATACACAAAGATTATTGAAGAAAAAATGAAAGAGTTTGAGAACAGGAATCAAACCTTGGAGATTCAGTGGCAAACTCTGAAGAAAACATTGACTGATTCTGCCAGAGAGGCATGTGGTGAGGTTGTGTGCAAGGATAAAAAAATCAGAACTCCCTGGTGGACACAGGAAGTTAAAGAGGCAGTGAAGGAAAAGAAGAAAGCATATCAAAAGTTCCTGGCAAATAAGTCAGCTTTTACTCTTACAGAATACAGAGACAAATGTAAGAAAGCTAAACAGTGTGTAAAACTAGCTAAACAAAAGTCATGGGAGGACTTTGGCAAGAATATAGAAAATAAATATCAAGAAGGTAGCAAAATATTCTGGAGGTTGTTGAAGAAGCTTAGGAATGGAGGAAAGAGTGCTGTAAAAGGAATTAAAGATGATAAAGGTGACATGAAAACAGGAGAAAAAGATATCCTTGAAGTATGGAGTAATTACTTTGAAAAACTGCTAAATGAAACAAGCAGTGATGACAGCACAGTGATAAAAAACACTGACCAGGCATGCAGTCAGGATTACATATCCATACTTGAAGTAGAAAAAGCCATCAAAGGCTTGAAATGTGGAAAGGCAGCAGGAGTAGATGATATTCGACCAGAAATGCTGAAGCATGGTGGTATAAGAGTCTTACAGTGGCTGCACTGCATAGTTCAGAAAGCCTGGACAGAGGGACGAATTCCTGATGATTGGAGTAGAGCTCTCATAGTACCCATATATAAAAAGGGAAATAAAACTGAATGTGAGAATTACAGAGGTATTTCCCTACTGAGTGTTCCTGGCAAGATCTATGCAAGTATACTTGAGAAACGGTTGAGAAGAATTGTGGAAGAAAAGCTTGGTGAAGAACAAGCTGGATTCAGGCCAAATAGAGGCTGTCAGGATCAGATCTTCACTTTACGACAAATAGTCGAGAAAGCATGGGAATATAACAAAGATCTGCATTTAAGTTTTGTCGATTTGGAAAAGGCATATGACAAGGTGCCAAGAGAGAAGCTATTCAATACGCTGCAGTTATATGGTGTCAATGGGGCATTATATCAAGCAATACTTAGTCTTTATTTGAGTTGTAAGTCAGCAGTTAGAATTGAAGGAAGTACAGGAAGATGGTTTAATGTTAAATCTGGTGTGAGACAAGGATGTACATTATCCCCTCTGTTATTCATTATCTATATGGATCACATTATGAAGGAATGTGGTATTAAACCTGATATCAAAATTGGAGATGTTAATGTCAGCTCTTTGCTTTATGCGGATGATGTTATACTTCTAAATAAATCCGCTACAAGTCTGCAAGATTCTCTGACTAAATTGAATAGCTGTTGTAATAGATATGGTATGAAGGTCAGCAATAAAAAGACAAAGACAATGAAAATAGGCAGAATCATTGAAAATGTCAACTGTGTTGTGAATGGAGAACCTGTGGAACAAGTAAAACATTTCAGCTACTTAGGCACAATTTTTACTGAAGATGGTAAATTAAATATAGAAATAGTCAACAGAATCAGCAAAGCTGGTATGGTGGGAAGTCAATTGAATAAATTCATATGGAATAAGAGAGAAATCAGTCGGAACACTAAATTAGCTGTGTACAAGACAGTGTTCAAACCAGTTTTAACTTATGGATCTGAGAGCTGGGTCAGAAGTAAAACACCTGACCAAAGACTAGAGACCGCAGATATGAGAGTCCTGAGAAAGATTAGAGGCGTGAACAGATGGCATCAATGGCAATGTCATATTAAAAATGAGGATATTAGGAAAGAACTTGACATTGTCAGCATCCAGGAATGTGTTAGCAGAGCTAATCTCAGGTGGTATGGTCACTTAAATAGAATGGGAGAGGAAAGATTAGCAAAACAAGTGTTCTCTGCCAGGTTGGCAGGAAAACGACCCAGAGGAAGACCAAGATATAGGTGGATTGATACGGTACAAAGTGCCTTAGACGATAGAAATATAAGATCTGATAATGTTGGAGTCTTGACAAGTAGCAGACTGATTTGGAGGAAAATTGTAGATAGGAAGTTAGTAATGATGTAATTTTTTCATGTAGTACTGTCATATCCTGTACACCCCTTGAGGGTACATGGCAGGAATTTGATGATGATGATGATGATGATGACTTCCAATTATGACATATGAAAGTGAAACATGGACTCTGACTAAAAAATTGACCAACAAGTTGAGGATTACCCAGAGGAAAATGGAAAGATCATTACTAGGTATTACCATTCTAGATAGAAATACACAATACTTGGATCAGAGCTCAGACTGATGAGAGACGTTATAACAGCCATTAAAAGATCCAAATGGCAATGGGTATGTCATACTGCAAGAAGTAACACTCAAAAATGGACAAAGTTGATATCAGAATGGTATCCTATAGATGGAAAGAGAGCTATGGGAAGACCAAAGAGATGGTGGGAGGATGAGATTAAAGAGATGGCTGGAAGTAGCAAGTAAGAGAATGAATGATTCAGCATTTCTATGTCACTGAATTCCAGCCATCTCTTTAATCTCATCCTCCCACCATCTGAGAAAGTAAGAGAAAGAATTTTCTCTTACTTGCTACATAGTAAATCTAAAAGAGTTATTTTGCTATGTAGCAAGTAAGAGAACGAATGATTCAGCATTTTTATGCCACCGAGTTCCAGCCATCTCTTTAATCTCATCCTCCCACCATCTGAGAAAGAGAGAAAGAATGATGAATCATTCTTTCTCTTACTTGCTACATAGCAAAATAACTCGTAGATTTACTTTGGCCTGCTTAGCTAATTTTCTCTCATAATCTGATTTGGCCTTCCTTACCATACTAGTCAACTTTCTCAGATGCACTTTGTACTGCTTATGAGTATGCTGATCACCTCTTTCTTTATATTCTCTCCACAATGTTTTCTTTTCCACATGTTTAACAACCTCCCAGGACAAGACTGCATGGTAACTTTCCCCTATTGGAGGCAGAGTGTCTATATGGATATCTCTGATGCTATTACCAGATCTAGTACTCTCAAACCTACTGGTTCCTTCCATCACATGCAGTTTCAAGTATTTATCCCTTAGTAACTGTATAAACTCCATTTACATCTTGCCATGTGTCCTTTCCTCCTTTCAAGCCATATCCCCATAACTGAAGGTTCACCATTAAAATTTCTTGGCATCCACATCGAGCAGCAATTAATGATATACATTGTCCTGTGGTCTCTACATCACACCGGTTAGCCTTGTCAGAAAGCACCAACATTCAGAGAGTCTCTCAAATTCCTTTCCCAAGGCAAAACTCTCCACTCACTTCCCCGTAATGTTAAGCTCCCCCTCAGTGGGAGCCAGACTCAGAAGAAATAAGTGAGAAACTTTAAGAGAGCAAAAACTCTCATTCAGTATTAAGGAACTTGAAATGTCAGAGAGGTGTATTTTTCGTAAGCGAACTCTCGGTCGGTGCATAAAAGTATTTACTAAAAAAAGAGCCAAAAGGCTTCAGTTTGATGATGCAAAATTATATAAGTGGATATTAGATCCAACATTATTTCAAAGCTGAATGTAGAGACTATGAGTTTCATAAAAATAAGTTGAAACCTTATCAAAATGGGCAAATAGAAAGTGAATATATAAACGCTTGGGATGCACCTATGTTTTGTAAGTAGTCTGCGCTAAGGCAACTTGTGAATGCAGGCAAGTGTATTCCCGTAAGCTCACTGGTCAACTTATTTTTATGAAACTTTCATAGATTCTACATTCGCTTTGAAATAATGCTGGATCTAATATCATTGCCGAAGTGAAGTCTTTTAGCTATTTATTTCAGTAAATACTATATATATATACAGGGTGTTCGGGATAAATTTGACATATTTATAATTAATTATATTTTTCCGTAAGTTACATGTATTAACACACACTTCTCTTCATTTAAAAGGTTGGACCCTTCTTCATTCATATACAAGATGTCAGAAAGGATGGATAGCTGGAACCCACCTGAATCATGGAAGAGAATAACTTGTATCATGATGATTCGTGCCGGCCATCAAAATAAGGATATTTCGACTGCTGCCCAATGCTCCCTGAATACAAAAACACAACACGCAGAATAACAGATGGCTTGCATACAGTACAAAGGACATTCCTTGTGTAATGCAGACTAAATTTCCCCAAACTGTGATGGTTTTCGGATGTGTATCCTCTGAAGGCAATGTGATGCCTCCGCATTTTTTCCAAGAGGGCCTCAGGTTGACTTCAGATGGCTACGTGGAGTTGCTAAACACTGTAGTCAAGCCCTGGATAACAAGGGTAGCCAATGGTAGGCCGTATGTATGGCAGCAGGATTCGGCCCCTTGCCACACCTCTGGGAAAAGTCAAAAATGGTTGTCTGAAAATTTCTACGACTTCACCAGTCCAAATGTTTGGCCTCCAAACTCCCCAGACCTTAACCCCATGGATTATTTTGTATGGGGCGCAGTTGAAAAAGACACCAATCGCACTTCCAGTAATACAAAAGCCCAGTTAATGGATAAAATTAAAACAGTTTTTGCGGCCCTTCCCAGGGAGACTGTAGCATCAGCTTGTTCGAGGTTCCGAAGCAGGATTGAAGCTGTGATCGATGCTAATGGTGGTTATTTTGAGTAAATCTTGTTGATAGTATTGTAATTAACTCTGCCTGTAATGTTTTTTGTCAATTCATTAAATTTAATAGATACAAAGAAGATTTTCTTTTTCCTTACGAAACTGTCAAATTTATCCCGAACACCCTGTATATATATATATATATATATAAATGCAACCAAAAATTAAATGAAATGAGAAAATTCCTTTTGTTCAAGATGATGTTTGCTCCTATTTAAATAAAACAAAGTCAGATACACTCGGGGCTCTTTTTTATGCGGATTTGAAGTTATGCGGTATAGTACGCCAGAGATACGAGACCTTTCGACACTTCTGCGCATATCAACAGAAGAAGAATCCATTCCGATAATAGAGTAATCCAGTCCCAAGCTTTTCCTATGACGGAACACTTCACAAATCCTGAAATTTTCATGGAACACCTTGGTTATTTTGTAATATATTAATTAATAATTAATTGTTAATTTAGCTGATTTATTAATTATTAATTAATAATTAATCAAACATCAATTAAACATAAACATTAAATTAATTTGCACTGATTTTCATTGACATATCCCATTCTGATCACCAAAAATTTATAATATTATTATAAGTACTTACGAGTGAATGCAGACTTTTTCTCCTGTGTGCTGATAGTTTTCCCCTCCTTTTGGTCATCTTGGAAATCACTTTGCAGGCTGGAGGTGGATGAATCACTATCGGTTGCATCACAAACACCTTCAATAAGAGATTTCTTAATACCAAAATTAAACAAAGTCCCTTGTCTCTTATTCATATTAACATTTAAATCTGTAGTCCTATTACTTTAAAAAAATCACGGCACTACGGTTTCGAAACAGGCACGTGGATAACGCCTTAAGTGACGATGATATTGGATATCGATTAACTTTAGATATCGTCGAAGATCCAGAAAACGACAGTGAAGCGGAAGAAAAACCTCTCTCCCTCACTGCAAATATAATTCAAGAAGGTCTTGAACTGTGCAATAAATTAGAAAAGCATTTTCTTGTTAATGATACAAATTCTGAACGAGCCTTTAAATTCCAACGTGAGCTGAAGAACTGTATGTCTGGATATCGCGAGCTGTATAAAAAATTAGTGAAATCATCATTGCAAAATTCAATCACTGATTACATTGTGAGAAGAAAAAAACCAGCACAGAACGAGGGTGAAGCTAATTCTGTTTGTGAAGAACCATTGCCTTTACAATACAGATCTGATGCGCTGATTATCTATTCTGGTGATGAAAGTGATTTTGCACCTGTTTGCAAACGTTGCCGAATATTGTCCAATTATGACGACAAAATGTAAAAAAAAAAAAAAATGTTACTTTTCAATAAAATTAAATGAATAAAGCTTTAAAACAAACTCAGGAATTCTTATTTTCCTGAATTTTCATAAACCTTTTTTTATGCGATTTTAGGTTTATTTTAATTCACTGCTTCGGTTTTCGAAAATTATGGAATGTATCCCTAATTTTTCAACGTAAGTTAGGCCTTTTTTGTGCGATTTTTTATATGCGGTTTACTGTGGAACATATCTATTGCATAAAAAGAGACCCAACTGTAATTAATTTAATTCCAGTAGCATACATTTTAAAAGGCATAATAAGTTTTGACCTGGCAAAAAGCAGTACTATGTTCTACTCTTTGATGGTTTGAAACAGGATTCCATGAGATTGTAGTGAGTAATCTTACTGTGTGTGTGTGTGTGTGTGTGTGTGTGTGTGTGTGTGTGTGTGTGTGGAGGGGGGGATTATATGGTTTTTTTTAGTTGTAATTATAGCATTATTACTCTATTTTGGATAAAACTGATTTTTTTAAATTTTATTTTTATATCGATTTAAATTTGGATTTGAGTGTTTTTTTTTTTTGTTTTTTTTTAAACCCTTGTTTGGTTTTATAAAATATCCATCTTATTGGTTTAGTTATTCAAATGTGATTCAGTTTCTCATCCCTGGTAACTACTGTTAAATTTTTTCTCTTAAGGATGATAGCCGGCCTGGTTGGCCAAGTGGTTAGCGTATCCGCTCTCCAGTCAAAAGGCTGTGGGTTCATATCCTGCCATGGGCATGAATGTTTGTGATGATCTGTGAAAATACTAGTGGTGGTGGGCAGTAGATGGCACTGGTGTACATGATGCAGTTCACTGTAGTTGGTGGACTGAGTGGTAGAGATGGAGACTTGTAGAATAGGTGCCCTCCCTTGATGAGTCTTTGGACTCCTTGGAGATGTCACATAATAATAACAACAGCTTTACATATCCTTAAGATATATTATTAAATTACATGCTACTCAACATCTGCTATAGGAACTGTAGCATTATGTGGAGATATAGTTAGCTATAGAATCTCACATTTTCTAACTGAATTAATACTATTATTATACATGTGACCTATATTTTATTGTAACAGTTTTATGTCTGTGTCTATTTTGCTCCAAAGATGCAATCCTGTTAAAATTATGAGCAAAATATTAAAACAGGTAATAAATAACTGTTTGCTTTTATCTAAGCCTGTCACAACTCATCAAAATTAATTCTAATCATGACATTAATAAGGTTTATTGATAAATCTCTCATCTCCAAACATAAATCGTATTGGAATTATATAGGGAAGGGGGGAGAGAGATGTTGTTTACGTGATATCATGACTTCAAATTAATTCATGCCATATGGAATGTGAATTTCCAACATGTCGATGAACACTTAGTAGGAAACACTCACTTTAGACCAAGCAAGCAAGACCTGCCACCAGCTATATAAATTTGGTTCAGTCAGAAGCAAAACAAATTAAGTAAAATAAAACCAGATTAACAGTGACTAATGCAACTGTTCTAAGCAGATGCCATTTCTGAAACCCTTGTGATTGTTAATGCTTTTAATTCCAATTGGTATTCTGAATTATAGTCACCAGCATTTGGTGTATTTTTGTGACTTACAGAAAGAACAGTACTGAACGACTACAATGGATGACATACTTTTGCAGTTCAAACTAATAAAATTGTCTTTAATATGAATATCAAGAGTTTCAACATGAGCTTTATGTATTTACTAGAAGGTTATCTAGTAACTTAGATCTTTATTTAATTAGTTTTTATGACAGTGTTTTTCAGCATGATAATGATTCTAAAAGAATTACAGTCTAACTTTGTAGTAATGCGTACGGAAATATAAGATCACGACTGTAACGAACAAAACCATAATGATTTTAATCTATGCACTTCATGGATATACTGTACAAATTTTGTAAATATGCGAACATTCTTAATTGCTCGGGTAATTCTTGGAAGAAACAAAAAAGGAAAGGATTTGACTTAGCTTTTATGCATCAAATTATGGGCCAGTTTATAACCTAATCTTGTTTTTGGAGACCATCCTCTTCCTAAATACCTCTCCAGTGTCTAGCCTCCAGCCCTCCTCCCTCACTTTACTCAAACACTGACACGACTGTAAAATTAGTTAAAAAGAACGTCTACTTCAAGAAAGTGTCTCTCAGTTCATTATTGGATTCTATCTTTCTAAATATGTGCTTTCTAGGTTCATAAGCCTCTCATGTGTTAGAACTCTACTCCAAGAAGGGTGGGATGAGATCAGGGCACACATTTTAAAATAGTTGCAAAGATCACAGAATGATGATGCTGTTCTGCTTTTTAAAGCCTTAATAGACTATATCTAGATGTGTGCAAATTTTTACATGGTTTCCTGGTGGTATAAAAACTCTGTAGAGGATCTAGAGGCAAGTTACTATGGCAACATCAGTACTCTGGAATGTTAGTCACGAACACCACATTATTTGATGGACAGGTATTGAAGATGGCACCTAAACAACTGCATCCTGGGAAATGACTGTTTATATGAAAATGTTTTTAACACCTGTGGGACATTACAGTAGGTGTGTGTGGTATTTCATGAATAAACTGATAAAAAGGAAGGAAGGAAGGAAGGTGAAATGCAGAGAAGAGATGTCAAGAAGGAAAGCAGAGCCTGAACGAATTCTGAAGTTTAAGGGGACAGTATAAGAAGATAATATAAAAAAACTGACTATACATCAGAATCTCTGAGGATAATGACCCAAAAGCAAGATTTAAAATAGTTTTTTTAGATGGAAGGAGTGTGGCCAGAAATGAGAGAGACAGCAGCTAAGTTTTATTTTGGTTGTTGAGTGGATACATCTACCCTCAATAAGCTGCAGATCTGAATCACACTATGGCATGTCCATTTCTAAATGTCTTTAGTAAATGAATGTCAAAAATAAGGAGGATGATGACACGGAATGCAGAATGAGATGACTATCCTTTTTAGTGAAGGCCCTGAAACAGCTTGAAAAAGAACCGTTTCTATAGGAGGGTTCCCAGATTTGTGACTTGTTTTATTCATTAAGCCACACTTATGCAAGATATAGATAGATACAGTAAGGCTTACAGAGAGAGAGAGAGAGAAGACAAAAACAGTAATAGCTGATGAACCTAAATAACTGACCAATCTGGAAGACAACTGTTGCTAGGAAACTAATAGCGATATCTTAATTGTGCTGGACACCACAGTATTCTCTATGATAATGAAGGATGTGATCATCCAGTTAGACCTTCAAGTTCATAGTTCGCTGTGAACTATGAACTCATGATTTGTGGTACCACTGGTACACCAACTCTTGATCCTCAAGTTTTTTTCTATATCTTCTGGTTAAATTTAGAATAATTAAATGAAATATAATAAATGCACAAACAAATAATAGTAACAAAAATTGACAGCCATGAAAACTGCTGCATAATCAAAACTAAATGAGAATATTATTATTATTACTAAGCCACCCTTTGAAAATAATGAGTTACTGTGGATAATTTAGCATGTCCGGAAAGAAATTAACTAATTCAGGAGGAAAATAATTTTAAGTGCAAAGCATGTGTGTGTGTGTGAGAGAGAGAGAAAATATATAAGTGTCGTGAAGTAAGTTTCTTTTTTATTCACTTAATCAGCACAAAATTCTGAACTGAGAAGAAAAATTACATTACTAACAGGAAATACAATTTAATCGCAAGTCATTCAGATGTCTGGCTCACACCAAATACTCAGTGCTTTTTTTGGGACAGTATGCAATGGTACTTTGTACGAGCACCTTTATTAACAGTAATGTGTGACACACAAATGCAGTACAGTTAAAAATGTATAATATTCAGTTTTTTTTTTTTTTTCCACGTTTATCTAGTATGCAAATAAGCTTAGGTTATTTAATGAAATTTACATTTTTGAATACGGCTATATGTTAAGATATAAAGCTTTTTTAAATATGCTATATAACATTTTTTATTAAAAATAAGGTATACATTTTTTTCATTTTTTATATACTTGTACAATAAATTTATGCTTAATAAACTGTGTGTTATACACTTGATTTTTTTCCTGTTCTTATTCTGAAAACAATATCATACTGAAGTAAAAATATGTATAAATAATTTGAATTTTATTTTTTCCACATCTTTTAATTTAAAATTTTTTCTGCCAGCAAAGATGAGTAGCAATACACACTGTTTTACAAAAGCATTGCAAATACTTATAATTTCTCTTATAGGATAATCCACACTTTAATCATTAATTCTAATTCTAAAAGCACTGTAATGAAAACCTTAATTTCAACATTTCACAGATAAAACTGAGTATAGAAAAGGTGGACTGTTTCAAAATGCCAAAACATGCCTGCTTTTAAACACAAACTTCACATTTTTATAGTAACTTACTTAACTGAAATTAAAAAAAAAAAGATTTTTTAAGTTATTTTATAATTTCATATATAGTATTTACAATAAGAATAAACATTTCTACATAACATTTTGCTGTTAATATTGAAAATTTGCCCAGGTTTCATTAAATGTAAGATCTAAATAACTATACTTATTACACTAAGATAACAGTGAAAATCAATACATGCAATAACAGAGGTTGTCTTCGTAAATGATACTTAAGATGAAATAAATTTACTGTAAGAACTGACAATTTTAGTGTAGCCACTCTGCAGTCTCAAATCATATAAATATGCAAATAAACACTCTGTGCAGAGAAACTCACCAAATATATAAATGCCATGTGACTAAATAATAAGTTGAGCTGCTTGAAAGTCACTCTTTTCAACGGAGGATGAAAGTTGTGTGTGTGTGTGTGTAAAAGTAGGGTAAATGATCATCATAATCAGTGAAAACAGAACATTGCTTCTGTATTACTGTACCGTATTCTTTTACATGATGGAATGATTATTAACTGGATATTAAAATTACCACACTGCAACATTTAATTGCATAATGCTTATTCGCATACAAGACTTGTTGGCATAAAACGCAAACATCACAAAATGTTTCATATGTTCATTAGACTTCTGGTATAGAGACTACATGTTTAGTAATGAGACTGTTTTATTAAGATAACAGTAAAACCCTGCAAGTTTTGTAAGTCGACAGACTTACATCATTAAGGGCAAAGGACTTGTATTAACTGATTAAAAACTACGAAGAATAATTACACAGGAAGTGCAATTATTAACAAGTAAATAATAAATACAATGGTGCATATTTTTAATAATACAGTAGCGAAGAAATTAATCCAAACACTAGCATTTTAAAGAAAAGTTTAATTTTGCAAGAAAATAAGCGCAAAAATTACTGTAATATTAAAATGTGACTGTGAATTTATATGTACTCCTCTGTTCCTAATAAGTTTATTGATTAGGCATGAACTCTACCAATGTAGAACACATTTTTCCTATTTCTGCATCTCAAAACCATACTTTTATAATAGATTGTATTAAGTTATCATTTGCATCACAATTTAATTTTCTAAGTCTCTTTTTCACTATGGTCCACAAATTTTCTATTGGGTTAATGACAGGAGAGCTACCTGGCCACTGAAGCAATTGGATGTTGTGATTAACATAGAACTCTCACTTGTTTTTTGAAGTGTGGCATGGAGTGAGATCCTGTTGGAAGATGAATTCTTTGTCTTTCTGAATCTGTGGGACCAATCTTTTTTTCCCAATATTTTTATGTATTGGTCACTTTTCATCATTAAACAAGTGATCCTGGACTGTCATGTGTAAAACAACCTCAGAATATCTTTTTAGTTGAACGTTTAGGAATTTAAAGGTGGGAGGGAGAAGTATTCTCAGCTGCTGATTTATGAACATAGGGTACTTGCTCTACTTGGACAAAAAAATGGCTCTCATCTGAAAATATGACCTTCTTCCACTTCTCAACAGTCCAATCTTTTTACACTTTTGTCCAATGGAGCCTCTTTTTCTGCATAGTCTTTGTCAACAGTTGTTTCTTTTTTAGGTCTGTGGGCATTCCCTTCCCGTTTCCAACAATCTTCGATGGACTGTTATGTCAGAAACATTAATCCCACTAGCTGCCAAGTCTCTATTTAAGTGTACAGCAAACAATCTTGGATTCATTTGCTTTTCCTAACTAGTTAACAATCTTGAGTAAGTGTACTTTTTTTTTTTTTTTTTTTTTGCCCACATTGTCCTTTTCTGTCAGGACAAAAGGTACCTGTCTCCCTAAACTTCTTTAAAATTACATTAACAGCAGTACCCAAACCAACAACACAATCATTGACAATTTGTCTTTGAATCATGGATGTGTGTGTGTTGAGAAAGAGTACATTTTTTGAACGCTTTCTTAGAAATGTGTCCATTTTATAGCTACACAAAATGTAGCTATATTAAATAAAATATAACTACATATTTTGAATGTTGTCAACTCAACCTGTTTACACTATTAAAAATGCATGACACTATTAATAAACATCGTAGAGACAATTAAAACATACAGTACTTAACCAAAACAGTGAACTAAAACAAAAATAGTAAACTGAAACCAAACCAAACCAAAACCTTGATGAAAATTCGGCTTGTTCAGATTAATTTGTTTGCTAGTGTAACTATAAGGACTTTTTAAATCACCTACATAAATAATCAGTACATTATCATAGAATTTTACCATTTAAGAATGTTACTTCCATGTTTTGCTGTCTTTTTTTTGGCTGATAGCATCTTCAGGATGATGTTAAAAATAAACAAAAGCAACAACAACAAAAAAAATCTTAAACACTTTAAAGAGCCATCATTTTACAAACAAATAGATATTGATAGTTCATTGAAACATGCTGAAATTAAGAGAGAAGAAAGAACTAATTATTATTATTACATGACACCTCCAGGGAGTCCAAAAACTCATCGAGGGAGGACACCTACTCTACAACTTTGTCTCCACCACTCAATCCACCAACTACAATGAACCACAAGTACCACAATGGCCGACATTTTCACAGAAACATCACACATGTAGATTGACAAGCAGCCACCATGCTTTACTTCAAAGAAAATACGTTCATCAGAATGTGCAAGGAGTCATTAGAGGTAATTTGCTCATACAACACATTAAACAGAAAAATCAAGGAATTATATTTCATGACATCTGGAAGTCATTAAACAAGGTTTACACAACTATGGGCTTTTCTCATCATCATCATCAAATTCCTGCCAAGTACCCTCAAGGGGTGTACAGGACATGACAGTACTACATGAAATTTTACATCATTACTAACTTCCTATGGGTTTTTCTTTATTTGTAAAATAACGGCTGTTTAAAACATCTTAAATCTTTTTTTGTTTGTTTCTAATATCTTAAAAAAAACACTGAATAAAACAATATGCATGTGACAGAACAAAGGTGATTTTATTGCTGTCATGTTCTGTAGCATAATGCATGTCATATTCCAGATCCACAGCTGATATATTTTTTATAAATGCAGACGAAACCTTGGGTAGAATTAAGCCTTGGTTTCTGTTATACTGTGGGAATATAGAGCATTTCTGAGGCTTCTTTAAATTTTCTTATATAACAGTTATGATCAATATATGGCATTTCAATTTTTTTTGCCAAAATACTTAGTGGTCTGTGTTTGTTATGTGAAAGCTGCTAATCCTGATCTATATTTCCTTTTCTTTTCAATGTCCTTTACATGATCTGACATATGGATCTCTGTAGATTGTCTCATCTGGCCTACAAAGCAAACGCCAAAAGAACAAGGAATTTTATATACTCCAGCATGAAAGCTCCTAGAGATCCTGTACATAAGGATAGAAGCCACTTCTGAAAAGTTCTTTTTTCTTCTTCAGATGCTTTGAGATAGATGTCAAGGAATAGTAACATTCTGTGATCTTCAAGTTCTAGAGTGATTGTATATTTGGGTGCAAGCTGTTCAGATAATCTTTAAATTGCTCTAATTCTCCTATTGAACCTGACCAAACAATAAAATCATCATCAATGTAATGCAGCCAAATTTTTTTGTTTCTTAAGCTATTTTTCAATGGCTTTCTTCTTGAACTTTATCATAAATAGGTTTGCTAGGAGTGGTGATGGGGAGAACCCACAGCAAGTCCTTGTACTTGCCCTTAATATTTATCCTGAAATTTAAAGAATGTGTTTTTCCATGCAACATCTGAATAGCTGTGTCTGGAGGAAAGAGCTTAGGAAGATCCAATGTATCATCTCTAGGGAACTTGCTGAACCAAGTATTTTGGTTAAAATGAAAAGCAATATACTGATCATAACAGTTATGTAAAAAAATTTAAAGAAGATGCAGAAATGATCCATACCCCCTGCACAGTTAACAAACACCAAAGCTTAATTCTAACCTAGGTTGGTCTAAATTTATAAAAAATCTAACAGCTGCAGAGCTGAGATATGACATGCATTATGCCCAGAATGTAACAGCAATAACTAGCTTTGTCTATTGCACGCCTATTGTTTAATTCAATGTTTTTTTTTTTTTTTTCATTATTAGCAGAAAAGTAATGAGCTTTTTTTTTTATTGTGACAATTGGTAGTATTGTCAAAACAACAATGACGTAGTATGTTACAGTGATTTCTACTCTTTGTATCAGCATTTCTCGTTAGTAGGGTAAACACCTGTCAAGTTATTGTGTTTTTAATAAGTGTCTGACTGGGATATTCATCACTAAAATGGAAAAGCAAAATCTTGAATAACGTTGTGCATTTCTCATGGTAAATTGTATGTTAAACTGAACAACATTACTACCAAAACATTTGATAAAATTAAGTGAGTGTATGGTGATAACTCTTTATCATGTGCTCAAGTATTTAAAATGGCACAAGATGTTTTTAGAGGGGAGAGAAAGCGTAGAAGTTGAGTAATGTGCAGGGCAGCCTGTCACAACAACAACAGCCTCCTGGAGCAACTGTCAATCAAATTTACTACAAAGAAATCCTTGAACAGTTGCAAAAAAATATGCCTTACAGATGCATCCAGAGATTGTGAATGATTGGATCTTACAGTATGCCAATGCACCTGCTCATTCGATGCTGTCAACTTGTGAGTATAGGCCAAAAAAATGCATTCCAGTGTTGGAAAAGCCACCATATTCGACTGACTTATCTCCATGAGATCTTTTCACGAATAAGAACTGAACAAGATGAAAGCTATTCATTTGAGACTGTAGAAAGTATCCAAAGAGCTGTGACAAGGGCCATAAATGAACTAACAGAGGAGGACTTCCAATCTTGTTATACCACATGGAAGGAACAATGAACTAGTACATTGTGTGTGTGGGGGGGGGGGGGGGACTTTGAAGGTGACCATGATGTATCAGATGATTAATTGAATACATGATTTTATATGAATTTTATTTCATTACTTTTCTGCTAGACCTTGTAAGTACCTTGTACTAGTTTATATCCCCAAAAAACATGCACTTACAATGGGAGCATAGATACATGATGAAATGCTCCCATGGTAAGTGCACAATCTAACAAAATTGTACAGTGTTGCAGAACAGCTGCATGAAGCCTATAGTTAGTTGTGCCTTCTTGAATCATGAGCACTAAATGCATAAGTTAAAACATATTTTAAACATTTTTACTACAATGTTACAAAAACTGAGAAACTTAACTCTCAGAGAACAAGTGGATTAAAAACACAATCAAGGGCTTAGCCAGTAAACTGTCACAAAGTGAAATAGGAAAGAAATATGGAATATTACAACTGCAAGTGTTGCAAATGAGTTTACTTATACTCTAGTTAGTGTTAAGTATTATCTTTTTTTCTTTGAAAAACAAAAAAAAATATGAATCTTTTTAAATTTATGCTACAAATGTATTAATAACATATATATCTTAATAAATTACATAGACATCAATATCTACCTGCATACGGAAGATATTCATTCTGCATACACACATCATTAGTGCCATGGCAACTCTCTGCCAATGATCTTGCAAGGTCCATCCCAATAAATGCATATAACACATATTTTACATTGAATATTTGCAACCAGGTGGTGAGTGTATGAAGAACATCATTGTATGGGATTGGGCAAGATAAGCTAATTTCATATTCATTGTGTGATGAAACTGCATAATTTTTATATAGATTGTTGCTGCGTGATTTCCACAATTGGTATATGATATTTGGTTAAATTTTTTGGACAGTGTTATTTTAAATTCTGTGATTCTTGTTTAGTATTCTGGGACAAAATAGCAGTAAGAAAGAGAGAGATCTTTGCGTAGGTTGGTGCAAAAGAAAAATAAAATAAATAGACTGGATTTTTCGAGAATAGTATGGTGCCATGAGTGTAAAATGGGAAGAGATGTTGTGGATGTTTATGTGGAGAGACTGAATGAGAGACAGATGAGCAAATGTGAGTAAGCAGGAAGTACAACATACTGATGGACCACAAGGCTTATCTGAATCTGTGACATGGCACAGTAAGTGAAACTGATGCCAAGAGAAAGAGTGTGTGACTGTAAGAAAGTGTGCAAGAATGGCGAAAAAAAAAAAAAAGGCACAATTAATGGTAAGATACAAGCGGGGACTGACAACAAAAAAGTGTTCACGACTGAGGCAAGAGAAATGATACTGAAAAAGTTATGCAAGATTTGAAAGCACAGTTGTTGAAAGTCAGGCAAGAGATGAAGTGCATATGGAGTAAAATGAATGATGACTGCATAAAAGAGGTAATGAATGACTTGCAAGTGGTGCTGTATGGAGATTTGATTATTAGAGGTGTGGTGAATGAGACAAGCACAAAGTTTGTTTTCCTTGAGGTAGAATGAGCAAAGTGATTGGAGCACTGGATATGAGGAATAACAAGCAAAAGAGTTGGTGGTGATAGTAGGAATGAATGATTTGATTGAAAATAAGGAGAACATAAGAATAGTTCTCAAGAGGTGGTTGAAAAGAATAAAAGACAATAGTTGTTGAAAATTTTTTTTTCACCTGGTTATACTATAAATTAAAGATGCCACAAAATTATATTCTTAGATTTAATCTTTTATACAAGTGTAAGCAAACAAGACAATGGTGTGATAGGAATGGTAGTCAGCATATTGCCCAGGGTATGACAGTGATGAGTTGAGGTGAAAAGCAAATGAATAGTATGTTAGTCAAAACATGTGAAGAGACAGGAGAGCAGTTTGTATGTGTGCAGGATGAGTTTGAGAGATGAATGAAACTGCATAAGAGTGACAGACTGCATTTGAATGGTTTTAGTATGACAGCAGCAGCCTCTCCACATGACTCACATTGAATGATTTTAGTGTGAGTCATGTGGAGAGGCTTCTGCTGTTGGAAGGGAAGGTAATAAATGCATAGAATGGAGAAGCAATATGAAGAGAAGAATAAGAAAGGAGGGATTGAAGGCCTGCTTATAAATGGAGAAATGAGTAGCATGAGTGTGGAGAATGAGAATAAAGGAGTGCAAAACAGGTAGGAAAATGACGGGGGATATCATGATGGACAGGGGGACACAGTGAAAAAAAGATGCCATGCTCGAAGAGGTAGTGAATATGTGAGCAGACAAGAAAGGAATGGAATGGCCTGGGATGGGGCATTTGAGTCCAGAGAGGGTTCTAGGATATAATGCAGGGGAGGAATGGCTGGAGAAAAACAGAAAACTTACATCTAATAAGCGGTATTGGTGGAACTTAATACAGCCTCAGAAATGAACTGTTAAGTTTGGATACAAATGCTAGAAGTATCAAAAATAAGGGAAACAAAATTGTTGGAATAAAAGAGAGAGAGAGAGAACTACAATAATCTAGGCAACAAAAATCATTTACCACCATAAGACATTCAAAAGCATCCATGACAGTGGGATTTGAATCCACAGTCTATTTGATGGAGTGGAGATGCTATTTTACCCCACCAACAAGGATGCATTATGGGATACTGAGGCAAATGATGTGAAATCAACAGCCTCTATATACAAGTAGCCTAGTTAAGAATATACTTTACATACAACTTTGCTTAGACTTTGGTAAAGGATTAAACAAGAATATAATTTCTTATATTCTTGATTATAAGAAATTATAATTAATTATAAATTATATTATAATTAAAAAATTTCTATAACTATCTCTGATCCAGAGTTTTTCAATCATATGGTGATACACCACATTACTATTTGTACGTAATAAATATTACTTCTGCACTGATTGACTCAACCTCAGTATCTTCCTCGATCTAGCGCCCACTGATAAGACTTTTATATAGGTTGAAACTGATCTGGGTAGTGACTTTTTCTATGCATTATGGAAAAGGTTACTTCATTATGGGATAATAAAGTAATTTATGTGAAGTCAGCCTCTATATAAGTGGTCTAGTGAAAATAGGTCACAATGCAAACGTTGCTTACATTTAGGCAGAAGATTAAACAAGAATATAATTTCTTCTAAAGTATAATTTAACTTGTAACCAAGTTAAAAAAATAATAATAACTTTCTCCAGCATCAAAATTATCTGTACATTAATAACATGATTAGTCTGTGGGTATATTCATGGCATCAAAAGAACCACAGGAGACCAACATTAATCTTTATTTATGCAATAACTATCATAGTTCTCCTTAAACTTATTCACTATTAGGGTGCTCACAACTACCTCTGGTAATCCATTCCACTCATCCACCACTCCAACACTCTTACACAACTTCCAGGGGATGATCAATTGTTCTCTCCCTACTCATCATGTAATAACATGCAAAATTTCTTTTGTGTCAATCATATAGAATCCTTTTAGTAACTTATAAGCTTCTATCATGTCTCCTCCCTGTCAACTAAACTCTGCAGCTCTCATATCTTCAATCTATTCTCAAAGGAAGGCATTACACAGACTTGTCAACAGCTTGATCACTCATCTCTGGATCCTCTCCACCACCTCCTTATGCCCAAGGAACCTAGTGACCAAATCAAGGCAGAGTAGTAAAGATATAGCCCAATCATAGTCTTATAAAGAGGGATAATAACTTCCCTACCTTTACTTGTCAACATGTTGTTCAATATCTAAGTAACTTTTCTGAACTTCAACTCTTTGTATACTATCACATCCCTAGCTTCATCAATTTCCTGCAATTCAGTACTATCAATATGATACCAACGTATGTAATATTTTCATTCCAGAGTACCTTATATTGTGCAACATTAAATTGACAAATTCTTCCTTGTCCACTTCGTGAATTTATAAATTACCAATTTTTGTAAGTACAGACTGTAACATAATTAAAAGAAACACACGTATTAACCACAGTGAAAATTATTTAATTGTAAATATTTCATCCTAAGTATCTTAGGACATCATCAGTACAGTAGTTTAAAACAATAATAGGAATAACATACAGTTAGGGCACATGATTACAATAGAATCTCATTAAACATGCATAACGTGTTACAAAAAAAAAAAAAAAAAATATATATATATATATATATATATATATATATATATATATATATATATATATATTATTTAACACAATTTTGTATGACAATTTCCCATACTTTAGGAATAGTAAGAAAGTTGTTGCGGTTTAAGTTTGGTCTGTGTAGTAGGGCTTCAGAACTTTCTTTGTATAAACGTTCATTTTTATATAAAGATCTATGTAAAAGTTTAGACTTTTCCCAATATATCCTATTCTTACTATTCCTAAAGTATGGGAAATTGTCACACAAAATTGTGTTAAATAATAATAATAATAATTATTATTATTATTTAACACGTGTGGTTAATATGTGTGTTTCTTTTAATTATGATCGCACCACAGGTTTCTTTATTTAAAAAAGATTGTAACATTTAATTGCAAAGAGACTTTTTTAAAGTAAAATTATGATCATCTGTTATATGCAATTATCAGGTCAGACCTCACAGAATCATGGGCTGAAAGTTGCCATGACACTAAAGATACACACATATTGGGGATATGAATATGATAAACCAATTGCACAAGAGAGATGCAAAGACTGATGTGTCTATCAACTTATCAGTATAAGATATGCCTTGCAAGGAATAGCATATTAAAATAACTTTCATGGCTTACACGTATAACAAAAATTATATAGAATTTTATTCAAAAACCCCAGTATATCATCCAATGTTACCTGGACATTGTTGGACCATTAACTGCATTCAAAACATGAATCACAATAATAAGTCATAAATCATGTGTATATTAGCATGTCTTGGTCACAGATGAAGTATATGATATTATGTTGAGTACATAGGAACAATTGTAGAAAGTTGCATAGATAAAAATTATTTTAAATAATTTTGAATTTTTTTAATTATTAATTAAAAAAAATCAGCTGTGACTGAGACACAAGCTAATATACACATGGTTTATGACTCATTATTGTGATTCATGTTTTAAATGTAGTTAACAGTCTGTCTCTCTGACAATGTCCACACAACATTGGATGAAATATACTGGAGTTTTTTAATAAGATTCTATATAATTTTTGTTATATGTGCAAGCCATGAAAGTTATTTTAAAATGTCTAGTACACATGCTCCATTAAAACTATTAATTAAGGAACAGCACAGATTTACTAAAGGGTGGTCATGCCTGAGCAAATTTGCTCATATTTTATAACAATATTATGGCTGAGTTGGATAAAGGAAATGGATATACTATAACACTGTTGAACTTTGCTTAGGTATTTGATAGGATACCTCATGAAAGGCTGTTGCATAAAGTAGAGAATATGAGATTAGAATATAAACTATTAGCATGGATAAATGGGTGGGTGGGTGGCTGGCAGACAGATATCAGAAAGTGGTATATGGGAGATATGAATCTGCCAGATTCTGGGGCACACCACTGGGCAGACCAGTAGTGTGCTGCAGGGATCAGTTCTTGAACTATTGTTGTTTAATCTATATATTAATGACATTGGAAAGTTGAGAGGAGATCTTCAGTTGTTTGCTGATGATGCAAACATAGGTAGCGCAATCAGAGATGCTACTGTTATGCAGCATTTACAAGTGATTTGAATAGGCTGGAAGTGTGGGCAAACAATAATGGTTTTCAATTCAATGTTAGTAAATGTAAAGTTATTCACTTTGGTGTGATGCACTGTCTAACAGCATATTATATTGGTGGGATTAGCCTTGAATTAACTGATGAAAAAAGGTAGAGCTCTTGGAGTTATGGCAGACAGAAAGTTGAAGCTCAAAGGTCACATTGTAAAAATTGCAAATACAACTCATAGGATAATTGCAATATTGAAATCAACATTGACATGTAAGGATATAGAAGTCATTTTATCTCTTTACAAGACTTTGACACAATCACATGTGGACTACTGTGTACAAATTTGGTCTCCTGAATTTCAAATGAAAGATGTGGAAAGCTGCAAAGAAGAGTTACAAAGATGATATAGGGATTATGGAATACAGATTATAAGGATATTTTGAGAGGGCATTATAGGATATTGGTTGATAACATTTTTCATTATATGGAAGGTGGAGAAAGGACAAGAGGGCATCAGTAGAAGTTAAGTTTGAATGCAGTTAAGAAATGGGTAAGAGCTAGATTTTTCTCTCATAGAATCGTGAGGGAGTGGAATAGTGTACCTGTTGAAGTAGTGAGTGCATCTAGGGCGAATAAGTCTAATGTATGACATCCCTATGTATGTCCTTGACTCCCTGGAGGTCTAATAATTATAATATACATAAGGATTTGTTTAAGTAATGATATAATAATAAATTAATATCAAAATTTAAAATAAATTTGATATAAATTTATTAATAAATTAATATCAAAAATAAAGACATTTTTCAGTTTGTTTCATCTCCCTACACACACAGAGAGAGAGAGAGAGAGAGAAAGAAATGCAAATACTTCACAGTAACTGCAGTAGTATAAGTGAATCCATTTGAGATGTTAGCAATTGTGATATTCTATACTTCTTTGCTATTTCATTTTGCAATAGCATATTGTTTAATTTTTTTCTTTCTAAGCCTTAGAAAGGTAAGATGTCCAAGTTGTTGCTGATTCAAGAAAGTGCAATTAACTGAGGTTAGCTACATGCAACTACTGTAACAATATGAACTTACTTAACATAGGAACATAGACATATATATACACTACTATATTATGTTCCATGTACGGTATTTATGTGTGGGAAACATCTTTGAGAACTAGAAACTGAAAATTTTCTAAAGTTGTATTTCTGAAAACAAACAAACAAACAAACAAAAAAAAAAAAAAACAGAAACACTGTAACAGAAACATTAGAAACAGTTGTCATTTTTATTATTTATGTAATATGAAGCAGGCAATGAAAAGTTACAGAGGTGTATACTGTTACTTAATTACAGATGAGCCATATGAAACTGATGTATCTATTAACTGTGTATTACATTCCTTAGTTTCGCAAGGGTAACAATTCTAAGTTTCTAGAAGTAAAAAACACCCTCCACCTTCACACAAGCATGGTTAACTCATCATTAGTTTAAGTCTTTATGACTCTATATTGCAGATGGGATTCAAATGCAACTGCATATCCTAATAAGAAGTGTTTTTGACTGCAATCATCATAATTTTCTGGTGCACATGCTAAAGGGATGCACTAGATATTATGATAGCCTAAAACAGTTATTATTATTATTATTTTTTTTTGACGATTTCTTATCAACAACTTTCTTCCAAACTGATAAATTATTTGTCAGGTCTGTGATTTGATCAGCTCTTACATTTTGATCTTCTAAAGTGCTCAACAGTGTATGCCAACTTATATCTGATTTCTCCCACATTGTTATGTTGCAAATCTGCTCCAAACACTTGTTTGGCTATTTTATTTTCATCATTTAAGACCATAATGCTTAGACTAGCTCTTCATACACATTCTTGAATATTAATAATGACAAGTTTGCTTTCCAATGGGATACACATTAAAATAATATATATATTTAATGTATATCCATCCATATATTTATTTATATCCCATCACATATACCCCCCCCCCCCCCCCCAACACACACAGGTGGGTTAAGGGTTAGATTAGTATATTTTCCTTTTTAAGGTTAGATTTTTCTTTTCATCAGTTCATTCTTAACTATTTTAATGGCTATACTAAATTATAAAAGAATGTTTATTAACTGGCTTTATTTTGTTGGATTTCAAACCAGCATCCTCAGAGCTAAACATGTTACAGCTTACAAGTGACAATGAGTAAGTGAAATAGTTCAAATTGTAATGGATAAAAGATTGAAAGTCCTAATTTGGTGCCTCTAATATATAAAAGAGTTATTACAGTTGTGTAGGATTAATCTTAAGATGACTGTCTCCCAAATTTTTGGCAGATGAATGCAGCTCCACTTGTTAAGTTAGGAGAATGTTTCATAAAAGTAACTTCTCTACAGATATCTTTGAATTATTCAAATTTACTATGTATAGAGGTCAGTTTAGTTGGCAAAGAAACATCTACAAATAGATTAATGGTACTGCAATTAGTTCTCCCACCACCCCTTTAGAAAACTTTTATATGGAGCACTTTGAGAAAAAAATACTTACCACATCTACTTTCAAACCCTTAATGTGGTTACACTTCGTTGTTTATGTGTGCGCAATTTGGCTTCATGGGCAAGACACTTTGGATTCCTTTGTAACTTACTTTAACAGCCATATCTCTGGAAAAGATATATGGAATAGGAAAAATGTTGTTGATTCAAGAGCCAAAGCCCTATTAAAACATAACCACACCACATGTCAAATTAGCAACTCTGATCTGATCTCCTAAAGACAAACTCAATCCTTTAGCACATCCTGACATGTATAAAGTTCCCTGTGACTTAGCCTACTATGGACAGACGGTAGGATCCATTAATACTGCTTTGGAGAACATGAGATATACAATCACTACCATTTTTATGGAAAGTCAGGACTGACAGACCATGCTTTGGACATCCTGCTTTGCACAGGACTGAATGGAAGAAAACCAATGTTTGCCATACCTTTTTTGCTATAGCTCCCACAAAATAGATAAAATACTACATGTCCCCTAACAAAATGCCATATAGAAGTCATTATAGTTCAGAGACTATTAGAGTCAGCAATAGCTATGAAGCATTCTCCTAACATTTACAAGTACAGCTGCATTAATCTGCCAACATTTTTAATGGTATTACAAACACCAAACAATTTTATCAAAAGATGTTTTATTAACTGCTAATATTTCCTTAAATTTCAAATCAGCATCAATCAGAGCACAACACCGCTTGCACATGTGACAGTGAGTAAGTGAAACAATACAATTTTATTTCACTTACTCACTGTCGCATATACAAGCTGCGTTGTGCTCTGATTGATGCAGATTTGAAATTCAGCAAAATATAAGCAGTTAATAAAACATCTTTTGATAAAATTGTTTGGAGTTATTAATACTGTTAAAAATAAGTCATGAATAACTGTCAACACCTAAGCTTATCTGTTAGATAATCTGCCAAAATTTGGGAGATAGTCATCTTAAGATCAACTCCTACACAACTGGAATAATTTCTTTTATACAACATTACTTACTACTTACTTATACTCTTTGTGTCTCATGGCACATAAGGCTGAGATCTGTTTCTTCCAGAGACCTTTGTCTTGAGCCACCAGTTCAGCTTCTTTTTGGCTCTGTCAGCCAGCCATTTTCTCTCCTTTTCTTACATTCTCTGCCAAGTTAATTGAAACCTCTTTTTATTTCTGAGCTCCATGTCAAAGTTTATCAGTGATACTTTTTGGCCCAGTCAGCTTATATAAGTCATCATTTGTTATACGTTGGGGCCAAAATATTTTTAACATTTTATGCAGACATTTTGTTTGAAAACTATTTAATTTAGCTTCCTGTTTTTGATCAGTTTCCATGCCTCTGATCCATATAATAATATGGCCTTAAAATTGCTAATGTTGAAAATAACTTTAGATCTTTTGTCTGTTACAATCTGAATTGTTTCAGTTACTCACTGCCCGTCTACACTATAACATGTTTTGCCTTAAAGATGCTAGTTTTGAATTCAGAGAAATATTAGTCAGTTAATAAACATCCTTTTATAATTTATTATTCTGTTGTTGTGATACTATAAAAACAATTATGAATAACGTTCTTTTTTTCTTGGACTGCTTCTTTAACTTCCTGTGTCTGCAGCATAGCATTCTTATTTTTATATCCTTGAAGACAGCTTCACAACATACTTCATTGACTGAGCCATTCAATTAAAGGTTATTCTGCTATGGAGTCTGTAGGATTTGGTTCTTATTTTCACTTTTCCAAAGTTCATATCTGAGAGTTGGTCAAACATGTTCTTTTCAGAACAATTAGAAAATATTAGTTTAGTTTATAAAAAACTTTAAAACATTTTAAATGCTGACAATAGTTCTTAAGTACAATAACAAGGCAATTATTATATTAGTGTTCTTTAACTGATATCTACATGTTAAAAAAGTTTTGAAGCAGACTGATTTTATGTATAAGTGCTCCGATCACTAAGCAACAGAACAGTACTTGACAAACAGGAAACGTTTAAAATATCTTTTTTAGATAAATAATAAATTGACATTATATGATTTTTGCATAAAACAAGAAAAAAGTGTTTTCAAGCTGATCTCTTGTATCTTTGTTATAGGTGTTATTACAGATTTATATAGGGTGGCCCATAAGTCATGGAACATTCTGTAGAAAGGGTCTGTCTTTATGAAACAAAAAATGGAAGGCATTTACACAACTAATTAAAAAAAATCTGGTGTGTTAAAAAGAATTATGCAGTTGTTTCACAAAGACGGGCCCCTTTCTAAGGCATGTTCCATGACTCATGGGCCACCCTGTATAACAGTAATCTTGATTTAAAAAAATAAATAAAAATAATATATACATATGTGTACAGAAATAAGAGATATTATAAATCCCACCTTATTTCATAGTCAAATATATTGAAATATTCTGTATTTATATTAATTCACTTTATCAAAATGAAGCCTTTTATAGGCTTTTTTTTATTTTATTTTTAATAATAATTACAATTATGTACACCAGGAGTTCACTTATAAAAAATACAATTATCTGATATAGGATTGCAATGATTTTAAATAGAGGGTTTCATACTCTTCCTGCATGGTCTCTGATAAGAAACAACAGTTTGAAACAGTGTCCAATCCAGTGAAATCAAAAAACATTAATAAAATGCAAATATATGGGGTCCTGGGAAGAGCTCATCTTTTAGTAGTGCAATCCAAAGCAATTCTGATGTTGAGGGTTGCATTCTCATAAGCTCTGCGGTCTAATTTTCGAAAATTTTCTACATTCCAATATATTCAGCTATGAAATAAGAGGGGATTTTTAATATCCCCTATTTCTACTAAATTACATTGTCAAAATGAAGCCTTTTAGGGTGTGTGTGTGTGTATATATATCTACACACACACATATACACACACTAATTATTATATTAGTGTTCTTTAACTGAAGGGGGGGGGGGGCTGGAAAATTCTGATAAAACCTAGAACAAAAATGATATAGTTTGTGCAACAAGGGAAAGAATTTTTTCTCAGAGGATTGCAAATGATGCAGCAGCATTGTAACAAGTATATAACATTTGTGTAAGTTAGAGGATTCTACATCAATTCTTTCATGGTGATTATCAGAACTTTCCAGACCTCCATGCATGTGTGTGTGTGTATCACTATTCCACCTGTAAATGGGTAGAAAACTATATTACACATGAATAACGGAAGATGGGCGTGATAATCTGGGAGCCTTCTCTAGAGACCAAACATAATTTCTTCAATCCACTCACATCTCCAATGAGCAAGTCAGTAGTTTAATACTGGCTGATGAAAATCATCTATCACTAATGAACTTTTACAAGCATCTGTGCCAAGGTGGAATTGAAATTCATATCCTATTAGTTGCAACTAATAGGACTGCTATCCACCCATGGCAGCATTTATGCAAGTGCTACAAGGTATAATAAACATATAAAGACAACTGAAAGAATCAACATCTCAATTCTAAGGAAAAAATTCTATAACAGAATCAATATATCTGGAGTTTTAAACATAGATATAATTCAGTGAATAAACAGATATGCATAATTTGAGATAAGATATTTGTGCATAATATGCCCAAATATCTTTTAAAAATGCACATTCATGCATACATTTTCAGTTGACTTCTAGTATTTTTATAAGATTTGTAGCAAAGCACTAATTAGTGAAATACAGCAAATTTGGAACAAAACTTGCATTAGATATATACTTAATGAGTCTCAGTATACTAACATGTGTTGTTATTTTTGCATACAGCATTTTCAGAATTATGTGCAATGCAATTATTGTCAATTAGTAAACTATGGAATGCTCATATCACTAACTTACAATATACTGCATTGTACTGATTAGCGTCAGCAAACACTGAAGAACACACTCTGACATCCTACCGCATGATTTTAACCATCATGTTGTTATGCTGGTTAGGCCTAATCTTGCATGTGGCATTATGGCAATTATGGTCATACTGTAAACAAAGATATGCCAAGATTTATAATCATTTAACAGGCAACATTTGCAAATATACACTTCAATATTCATATTTTTCAATATTTTTAATTATCACAGTTATATTGTTGACATAAATGTCCCTTATATTTATATGTAGCGCAGAGTTGTATGTTGAGTGTATGGAAGGAGAAGAGAAGTGGAAGATATAATTTCATAAAAGGTAATTTTTTTTTTCTTTCATACCACTACAATGTTTTTCATTATAAGAGAGAGTTACACATTTTATTTTTGAGAAAAATGAAAATATGAATTCTGACTAGGGATTTATCTTACAAATGCTACATTGAATTAATTTATTTAATATAAACACAAATATGTTTTTATTTATTAATTTAGTCTGTGTAAGTAAATTTTAAATGATAATGATTAGAAAGTTAAAAAAAAATATACCAAGAAGTGGATACAGTTATGATATTTAATAATAGGGTAGTGTTACAGTAAAAGAAAAAATATATATAAAGGTTAAAAAAAAAACATTAAAAGGATAAAATGGCAACATTAATAGAGAATTATAGTATGAGATTTGATGTTTTAAGGAAACCTGTGACATAAAGATTGTATAACATAAGCACGTATTCACAAGAAAGATATTTAATTAACCAAATATTTAGGTCTGGAAATTGCAGACCATCTTCTGTGGTATTACAAGAACAGTTTTAAAAAATACAAGGTGGAATACTAACAATAGTGATATAACATCACACGGCTTGTTCTGTTTATAAATGATCTATTGTTAGTATTCCACCTTGTATTTTTTAAAACTGTTCTTGTAATACCACTGAAGATGGTCTGCAATTTCCAGACCGAAATATTTGGTTAATTAAATATCTTTCTTGTGAATACGTGCTTATATTATACAATTATAGTAAGAGAAAGAATGTTATGTCATTTCATATATATATATATATATATATATAACTTTCAGTTTCTTCATTATTCGTTGAAGTAGAGCCAATGTCTATAGCAAAACTTCATATGCAAACTTTGCTTAATAGAAGATTACACCAAAAAGTATACATAGAACTATTTTATAAAATTTTCAAAAACAACTTTCACATATTTTAATAATAGTCCTGGATCACTGGATTTATTAAGTTTAAAACTGTTTCTAAGTCTGTGTAGTATAGTTGGCTTTGAGATTGCCCCTGGTTGGAAAGACCTGGGCTAGATTCCCATGTAGGATGAGATAAACTTTTATCAGGATACTTATCAACTGAAGGCAAGTTAGAGAGTCTCATCAGTGGTTTTCCTGAAAACCCAGTTTTTTTTAATATCCCACAAAGGAGGCAAGCTGGCCAGAATACATGCAACTGACTGATAATCATAATATATTCTGCAGAGAGGATTAACTGTTCTATCAGAGCATTAATCAGGTTTCAAGCATGCAAAGTTACTTGGCCATGACAAGCAACTGAGCCTAACATGCAAGGTAAAATGGGAAAAAATTTTTCTTTAAGTAATCTTGTTTAACAACTGGTTAAACAAGATTTTAGCCAAAATTGTGCAATAACATATTTTATTTAAAAACTGTTTAATTAACAACTTTAAACTGCCAATATTACTACTACTGTAGGGTAATACTTAAAAATGTTGGAAAACTGGATTTAACTGAGCAAAAAGATATTAAGTAGTATTAACAGATGGTTTCTTTTTTATAAACTGTTTTAGAAATATATTTAAGTAGTGGACTGGTTATTATAAAATTAAAGCTAGCTTGTGTGTTAATTATGTCTTTTGTGAGCCAGCAAGAGTCTATCAATCAAATCAACAGCTTTACAGAGGTAAATGTTATGTAGATTAATGACTAATAATACTTCTGTTGCTTATCAAATAGCACCAAACTTGGAAAATTAGTAAATAAAGATTATAAAAAATATTTTAAGAAAATTTGTCACCAGTTTTATCAATTTCCTTTATTAAAATTTACAAATAATAACTAGTGGTGGGGGCGGGGGGGGGGGGGGGGGACAAAAAAAAACTAATACTTTTCCGAAGAATGTTTGACATTAAACTATAGTATAATATACCAATTTTGCTAAGAGATCCAAAGTAATATTATATGGTAATTTGTGAATCAAATTTTATGGTATATTTAACATATTTTCTTTTTTATTAAATTGGTCTTATAACAAAACATTTTGCCATTCTTTTATGTGACTTCCTCAGAATAAACTCAATTAAATTGATGAACTAACACAGCAATAGCAATAGCATTTGGTTACAAGCATATGTAGCATATGATCTTCTGCATATCCTATTTCCTGATACTTTGCCTTCCTCTTTTCTCAAATCACCTGATTTTATACTTTGCATTTTTATTTGTTTTAACATTACTTAATTATTTCTTTACTTGCTTTTATTATATATATCTTATGATCTATAATTTTATTTTTATCCCCATTATTATACAGGTTTTATATCTTGCTTGTGATTGTAATTTTATTTACTTGTGCCAATTAATGCTCTGTTAGACGAAATGGCCAAATCTGATCACTTACATGACAGATTACTAGTAGGCAGTACAGAGTTTGTCTAAGTTTAAACATTTAAAAAAGACTTACCTAGTAGAATAATTAGATTTGGAATACTGATAAAAAGGTATGAAATGAGCAGTGTTTCAATAGTATTTGTCAAAGACAACTTTTCCTATGCAAGTTATTTTTCATTTCAGCACAGCCTCAAGTGAAGTTTCCCAAGGCTGTGCTGAATGTTCCAGTTTAGTAATATGATTTAGAGTCAGGTAGCATTTTTTTTTTATTTTTTTTTTTATGCAATGTTTATGAAAGTATCTTTACTAGTCCTAAACTGAATATGTTTGGTTGGAAGAAAATAGCCTGTAACTATCTGGTAATATTAATGAATTTTTTGCAGTTTTCAATATGAATACTGTATTCTTGGGACTGCTTGTAATTATTAAAACACCAGTGTACTCTGAAATGTCAAGATTCTGAAAACTAACTAAAATCTCATAAAATAAGAGGAAATACAGTTCATCCATCATCAGTAAGTTATTTTTGTCAAACTTAGGAAATTGTGTCAACTGACAACAGTTTAAACAGTTAAAAAAAAACAGAATTTTGACGCATGTATTTACAGTGCTCCCTCTGCCAAAATGCTTGTCATTACAGAGAAGTTGTGTTGCTCAGCTTAGTTACTCAATCATGTATAATTCATACAGACATTTTCATACATATTATTCATTTCAATTCCTATGCTTGATTCAGCTGTTATTTTTGTACCTCAATGCCTACTATCAAGCAAAGAATTAAATTGTATATTTTGACTTGCATTTATTTAAATTTTAAGAAATCGTACTTTATTCTGCTTTTACACCTCTGAATCAAAAAATTAGAATAATCAAAGAAAACGTGTTGAATGATTTGCAATTCTAATTTATTGCATAGAAAATAATTATTACCAAATATGAATTAGCACATCATCTAAATCATATGATCATATAAATCGTAGATTATACAACCATGTAAACATAAATTTATATTATTTATATTTACTTATTTATATTACATAAAAATGTAATATAAATAAGAAAACTGTTATTTGAAAACATTCACAACATTAGAATAATTTTGCATGTGGTTCAAAATATTAGAATAATGCAAAAATAAATGCACAAAAATTACAGTCAAAGAGGAACAAATGACAATACTTTGTTGCATCCCCATTAGCTTTTATGACCATTTGTAAATGGTTGGGCATATTATTTACTAATGGTTAACAGTTTTTTTTTTTTTTTTTAATCAAAACATGTCCGTATGGTCTGCAGACTAGAAATCAGTTCATTTTTGTCTCTTGGGGCAACGTCTTGAAGATATTTCTTCATAATTGGAATACTACCTATGAGGATAGGTCGAAGATTTGTGGGTTACAAAGTTTAGTTGATAGGCAGAAAAGGGAGGACATGATAGAAACTTTTAAGATATTAAAGGGGTTAAATTGTTCATATTTGGTCTAATGTATTAAAACTAAGAACTTTTATTGTTAAAAGACCATAAGATTTAATGATTACAAATACAAAGAGCCAACAAGTTTCACTAGCCACTGTCTAGCATTTTCAAGGCTGAACTGGTGTAAAAATAAATGCATCAAGTTACATGAAAACATACAGTTACTAAAGTGTATGTTTTCATGTAACTTGATGCATTTGTTTTCACACCAGTTCAGCCTTGAAAATGCTAGACAGTGGCAGTGAAACTTGTTGGTTCTTTGTATTGTAATCATTAAATCTTATGGTCTTTTAACAATAAAAGTTCTTAATATTAAAGGGGTTTTATAAAATTGATGAAAGCAAAAATTTTCAATATATGACAAACAATCAGAGAATTAGGGGCCATCTGTGGAAGTTGTGTAGGAGTGTGGTTAGTAGGGTGTGCAGACCAGATTTGCATGGAGTGGTGAGGGAGTGGAATGGATTGCCAGAATTGGTTGTGAGTTCTTGATGGTGAATGGATTCAAGTAGAGGTAAGATAGGATTTGTGTGTATGATAGTTGATTTGGGTCTCCCACAATGAATCTCCAGACTCCATGGAGATGCCGTAAATAATGATAATAATAATTCCCCACAAATTCTCACTGGAGTTTAAATCTGTTTGTAAATTCCTTGGCAGGCAAAAATGAGTTTGCCTGCTAAGGAATTACATTGATTTGCCTTTCTTTGAGCCACCTAGTAATAGTCTCTTGAAAGTGTGACAAGAAGTTGAATCTTGCTGAAAAAGGAAATCACCATCATATAAATCTTCCGATGCCAGGAACATGAAGTGCTCAAGAATTTCTTGGAACACTTTGGAATTCTCTTTCATACACAATACACAGTCTGCCTACCTAGATTGTCTGCAGTCAAGTCATACAAGCCCATACCATGATAGAGGTTGTAAATTTCACCAAACATTTTATGCATTCTTTATCAAATGCTTCTTGCTGAAGACACCAAACACATATCCCTTGATGACCAAGGGACACACAAAAACATACTTTCATCGCTAAAAACTTTTTCAGTCCTATCGATCCCACAACAGTCTTTGCTTACACCATTGCGCTTTGTCTTTTGCTTGGAAGTTATATCATCATTATAAGTGGCTTTGTCTTAGGCAAATGTGATTTAAAACCTAATTTGTGAAGTTGTCTCAATGTCGTAGATTTAGACACATTCACACCCCTGTGGAAATACCTTACACTTCCAAAGCATTTTTTCTTCATGATATTCTTCAGTCTCCTCTCATCTCTTGATGTAGTTATTACCTTTCGACTGCTATTGCAACAATTATTTTGAAAACTCCAGTTATTAGAATACTGTCTCAATACTCTGTTCATGCTTGCTTGAGATCATTTCAATTCCTTAGCTATAAACTGTTGAGTTTGGCATTCTTTATGTAGGGACACCATACAAAACTCCTTAGCTTCCGATATGTCACTTGTTTGACCTATTTTTAGGAAAAAATGATTAATTGAAATCCATGTACAAACGATATCTCACACACAAGTCAGTCCCGCAGCTACTTTAATATATGCTATTTCTATGCTCTCGTCAAAACCTATCAGAAAAATTTGGAATATTCTAATATTTTGAACCACGTTAAAAATTATTCTAATTTTGTGAATGTTTTCAAATAACAGTTTTCTTATAATTTATATTACATTATGTGTTTACATGCCGGCCTGGTTGGCCGAGTGGTTAGCATATCCGCTCCCCAGCCAAGAGTTTGCCTACATCCATGCCTACACGGGTTTGAATCCCGTGTAGGCATGGATGTTTGTGATTGTCTTCCACCTTCATTCATCCAAGTATGGATACACTCTCCAATACGGACTGGGTCACCATGGGAATAGTAGACCCAAACCTCCTGCAATGGGAGAGGCCTTCACCCTGCAGTGGGTAGAAAAATAGGCTGTTCATCATCATCATTATTATCATGTGTTTACATGGTTATATAATCTACAAAGTATGTATGCAGATTTAGATGATGCCAATTCATATTTGGTAATAATTATTTTCTATGCAATAAATTAGAATTGCAAATCATTCAACACATTTTCTCTGATTATTCTAATTTTTTGATTCAGAGATGTATGTTCTCTTCATTATTTAAACCAATAAAGTGAATTTTATTGTAAAAGCCTAGCGTCAGTGAATGGTGGTTTGGTTGTGAATTTAAAGCAGCAGAGGTACTCGAAAGCATATCAACTTAAATGGTACCATGATCATGAATAGTGTTTTAAGTGGTGGGTCCAAAGATCCAAACAATTCAAGCCATAATATTAAACATGCAATTAATCATCCTGTGTTAAATCTTACTTTTGTTAGCCATGCTATAATGAAGAGAATGTGGATATGAGTTAATATGAGTGATCTGAGAGGAAGCACGAATCAGCTGATGCAAGATTTGAGGTTAATGTTAGGAAATCTGCAGCAGAAGTGTTGAGAGAGAAGAGTGAGTATGAATCAACTGATGAAAGACCTGAGGTTAATGTTAGGAACATTAACCTCAAGTATATTTGTTTCGACCAGTAGTCTGTAACACATGGAGTTAGATATTGGATTAGCAAACTGGACTGGAAATTGGCTGACTGATAGATATCAGACAGTTGTGTGTAGGGAGCAGTATATCAAGGAAAAGGAAGGTCAAAAGTGGGATTCCACAGGACTCAGTACTGGGGTCTTTGCTTTTTAACCCACTGTTGCTGGTTTGTAAAGAAATATTCAATTATTTGCAGATGATGTGAAGCTTGGTAGGGTTATTAGCAACAATGCCAATGTGATGGCCCTCCAGGAGGATATGAATGAGTTAAACAGTGGATAAATGAATGAAGATGGCAGTTTAATGCTATATGTAAGGTCTTGAAATATGGGATCTGCTGATGGGTGATTGCAAACTCTACTGGTCGAAATATACTAGAGGAAGTGGAGGAAGCAGAGGATCTTAGAGATCATATAAACTTAAATGGTACCATGGTTATGAATAGTATTTTTAAGTGGTGGGCCCAAAGGTCCAAACAATTCAAACCATAATATTAAACATGCAATTAAATCTTAAAAAAGTTGATGGAAATTTGAAGTTTAGGGGATATACTGTGAAGATGGCAATGGTAATCCAGAGAATAAGCTAAAATACTAAGAAGGACACTGACCAGTAGAGATAAAAGATTGGTGATTCTATTCCATGGAGCTCTGTTCAGATTGCATCTAGATTACTGTACTCAAATCTGGTCGCTAGGATTTGAAAAGAATGAAGTATCTTTGAAAGGGTGCAGAAGCAGGTAACAAACATAATAGCAGAGCTGTAAAATGTTGGTTATAAGGACAGACTGAGAGTATACAAACTGTAGTTTGTGGATAGAAGAGAGAGGGGTAACTATTATTATTATTATTGCATGACATCTCAAAGGAGTCCAAGGACCCATCAAGGGAGGGCACTCTAAACAACCACTTCTCCATTATTTAATTTACACATACTAACCACTAAACACACTATGCCATCAATGAATAGTATTTTGTCTGTAAATTGTGTGAATTTTGTGGCTGATTTATTTGTATATATGAGATGAAAAACCCACAAGTTTTGGGATGAACAAAAATCATTAAAAAAAAATAAAAACTTGGGGAGAAAAAAATCCAATATCCACATGAGATTGGCTAACTCACCTTCAAATGAAATAGCCCATATAAAGATTCCTCTTGTCACAACAAGAATCAAATTCAGGTCTTTTCTAATAGCAGGATGTAGTATCCTTCTTCCAAATGTGCTACAGAGGCACTTAATGAATAAACTATTTTGAGATTTTACATGATTGACATTTTGCACTGGGAAGATTTTTCATATGGTAGAACAAGGAGAAGGAATTAAGGACCATCCCTGGAAGTTGCAAAAGAAAGTGGCGAGTAAGAAAGAAAAGCAGCTCTTTTGCATGGTGCATGGTTGGACCATGGAATGCACTGCCTGATATGGTGGTGAACATACAGATAATGAATGGGTTTAAGGAATGGTGTGACAGACTCTATTGTCTAAGATGGGCCTCCTGCAACAAATCTTGTAACTCCAGGTCTTAAATAATCATAACAATAACAAGAATAATCCAGATGTTGACATCTAGTAACCATCACATCTGATTAAAACATTGGTAGAAGTAATACCATTATATAATTTTCAATATTTTAATAAAGCTGTGCTTTTCATCCTGAGGAAATCAAGTAAAAGCATAAGGAAGATATGTTGTTTTTGTTTATAATACATTTTTAAAATCAAAATTTAAACATGCTACAAAGCGTGATTTATATATTGTTACTTTGTCTAAAAATTATTAACATATTCAGGTGACAAATAAATGGTATTGTAAAAAACTTCCAAAGAAATTTTAGCACAAAATTGAGTTTCAGCATTTTGTTTTCAATCCATCTTTAAAATTTCAAGACCTTCTATTACAATGATTTTTAAAAAAATAAACATGATATCAAGCTAAAGAAAATACATAAAGACTTAAAAAAAAAAAGAAACAAAAAAGGGATAGGCTGCAGGAAATCTAAGCAGTATATAAGATCATCCAAATAATTTTAGTATTTAGATTAGAAAAACTATTTCAAACTGTTAAAAATAAACTGACAAAAACAGAAAAAAAAAAAAAGAAGTATACCACTACTATTCATTAATAGTATAATTTTACATTTGAAAATCAATGGGACAATCTAAATCACAACTCTATACAGTTTTATTAGATTATTAAAAATAATTGTACCAAGAAGCTATCATAACTGGCCAATAGCAATATTTCTAAAGATATAAGATAAATTAACAAAACAACACCTATATTGAACATTAGACATTTTATTGTATTTTTCTTGGAAAACAACATATAAAAGATTAACTGAATAGTTTTGCCAATACTTGCTTTACATCTTCAAGATTAAAAATAAATAAAAATAAAAACTTCATATACATAAATCAACACAGTATAATTTCAAAAAAATTGGAAACATGATACTAAAATGATGTATACGCAATAATCCTAGCCGAACTGAACAATTGGTTCATAACTTAAACATAACAATGTTGACTTAAATCATATTAATTTGTACTGAATCATTAGTTTCAATTTAAGCATTCATAACTTCAGCAGATTCTTACAAAAGCCTCTCAGACTTAAATTTCTCTCGACCATTTAATCACTTCACATGAACATGAAAAAATGGTACATATTTTTCATATTTGAATATATTCAGTAAGAATACTATTCCTCTTATCAAAGCAGTAATTTTCTCCTTTTTCACCTGGGTGCTTTTTTTATCCTTTGCTATTTTTTTCCTTAGGTAAGGTAATATATATAGAATGGAGGCATTAATACAGGTTCACATACCTTGCTTTCCACTGCTGATTTATACAGTGGTGTCCAAAACCTAAGGATGAACACTTTCTGAAGATTACAACTGCAAATTTAGACAAATCAGCTTGTGGCAATTTGTATAACTGACGATTTCGAGTAGAAAGCAGGTACACATTCAAATCACATGGTAGAAATCAACAGGATAAAAGGCAAAAGACTGCGTTAAGCAAATTGTGTTTGAAGGAAACTCTTTTTGTGATATCATAATCTAGATGATTTCACGGAGATAAGAATTAGTGGGAAGCTTAAAGAAAGGCACAGAATTACTGATATTGTCAGACAGTTTGAAATCTCACATAGCATTGTATCCAGGCTCTAGGCATTGTTTCAAACCAATGGAATGTGTTACAGATGTTTGCTAAGAGGTCTTCTTCACTCTACCACAGAGCACAAAAACAGATTTTTGGTTATAACTGCAAAACGTAACTGACGTGCCACAGCAGGTCAGCTTGCAAATGGGCTCCATTCAAGCACAGGTATGCAGATATCTCGATAAACTCTGGCAAGACATCTGTGACAAGTAGGCCTGTAGTCTGTGTTCCTTTATCCACAGCTCATCATAGAGCATACTTTCAGTGGTGTTGTGTCTATAAAAATTTGACAAGACCCCAATGAGCTAATGTATACATTTTACAGATGAGAGTTGTTTCAGTTTTTTCTCCGATTCTAGATGACACCTGATCTGGCATGAAAGTGCTACTGCTTACCACACTGAGAATGTGGTAAGTAGTAGCATGAAAGTGCTACTGCTTACCACACATTATGCTTCCCCATGGGGGAAGCATAATGCCTCAGACACACTGAGCTACAAGTGCTGGAAAAAGGGACTATGACTGATGAACAATATTGCAACGAAGTTCTTCAACGGCATGTTAAACTGTTCTGCTGTGCTGTAGGTGAAGAATTCATTTTTATGAATGACAATGCCACATCACATCATACACGAGCAGTGGAGATACTTCCAGTTTACTTCAAGAACTCCTGAATCACTTGGTGCCAAGCATGGTATGATGATGTGAGAGCTGCATCGCAGCTCAGGGTGGACACATTCCAAACTTAAATGGCTCTCTCTCTCTCTGCACAGTCTTCTGTAAGCACTGTACATTAATTTTTTAACCATGTCCATAGGAAATTTGTAACTTTTGCCAAAAACGTATTGGAATTTAATTTGTACAAAATTTATAACACATTTTTTGTGCAATATAATTTATTAGTATGCTGGCAATAAATTTGCATGTGGTCACGAAAATTCTTTGGTATACACGTAAAAATGTAGTTCGTCTTAGCTTTTGGACACCAGTGTATAAGACTTTTACATTCATCCTGCTCTCAAAAGGTTAAACTTGTGGCACAATTAAAGTTTGCTTATATTTTTGCTGAGGGCTGCGAGCTGGTATTCTGTGAGAAATAACATATATTGTTTAGATGATATCAAGCAGTGCAGTGTTTGTGCTAAGGCCATAATGCTGGAAAGTAATGTGGAAGCATGTTTTTTCCCTTGTTGAATTTTTTTTGTAGAAGACTGTTTCTCATTTACAGTGTTCATGGTTTTAATGGAATGAATATAACACAGAAAAGTAATTAAACACAAGTTTAATCGTCACAACATTTACGCATTTTGGGATATATACAGATGCTTTGCATCACATTGATGGCACTGTACTCTCACATTAACAAGTAGAGATAAAAAAGTTGTTATTCCTCTTATGTGCTCAAGTCTGGTCTCCTGGGGGATGAGGAAGCAGTGGAGAAAATTCAGAGGTGAGTGACCAAGATGGTGAGTGGTCTGTGGAATGTTCCCTATGAAGAGAGACTGAGGGTGTGTGGATTTGCAGAAGTTGGTTGATAGGAGAAAAAAGAGGGGATATGATAGAAACATTTAAGTTGCTTAAAGGGTTTTATAGGATTGATGCAGAGGAAATGTTTCAGCACTTGGCTGTAGCAGCCAAAACAAGGGATCATCCCTGGAAGTTTAATAAAGGTGTAGTTAGTAGGCGTGTGAGGACTAGATTTTGTGCTTGGAGAGTTGTGAATGAGTTGCTAGTCAGTAGTGAGTGCTTTGTCTATTAATAGGTTCAAGGAGAGGTAAGATAGATTGTGTGAATAGTTTGGATCTCCTGTGATAAGTCTTCAAACTCCATGGAAGTGCCCATTCAATAATAATATTTTGTCTCTGTCATAGATACAATCTGTCAGAACTCTAAAGAAATACTAATCTCTACACTGCTTTCAAAGATCGTTTGAAGCTGGATGCCCATATCTGCTCTCCCTCCAATCTCTGTTCCAGGTATTTACAAGGCTCCATGTTCTTGCACTTATCATATTATAGTCAAGAGATTTTCCAACATCTGCCTTGATGAATACAAGAAATACATCTATGCCATGACTATTGGCAGCCAGTCCTTGCTGACTGTGCTTTGGATACTTTGTACAGAATCAGATGGGGAAAAAACTACTATTATCACTGCAGCAAATATAAACTTGAAAGACTTTTTTAGAATCAGCAGCAGATTTAAAAAAACAGCCTAATCTAATTAAATATGGTTGTAATTAAAATACAAACTTATTTAATACTGACCATTTGCAAACAAACTTACATTATAGCCTACCAGTTTCACCAGCAAACTGTCTGGCTTTTTCAAGGCATTTACAGAAAGACAAAAAAACTAGTAAATGGAAATTGAAAGGAACATAAAAACGTCATAAACCAACTAGTAGCTAAGGTTACATGTTTGCGTGACAGAGAGGACTTATGCATGCGTGTTTGTTGTAAACGTGTAATGTGATTACTGGCTGGCTGCAGTTCAGATTGATTTAGAGAGAGGATCAGGTTTTTTCACGAACTGTTTAGGATTGCACCCTGATTTCTGTTGAGGTTTCTGCCAGTTATTAACACTATTGTGGCTTCTTTGAATAAACGATGTCTGTAGTTGTCATCCAGATATGGCATGAAGCTGTTTTGCCACTCTATCGTGTGGTTAGACGTACAGAAATGATGTGCTAAGCTGGAAGAGATACTTCTGTTGTGGTTTACATCACCAACATGTTCTTTTTGTCTGATTTCTAAACTCCGTGAAGTTTGTCCGATGTAGGCAAGACCATAGGAGCAAGGAATGTAATATACTCCTGGATATTTGTAGAATGGCACCTTATCTTTTGGGGATCCTAAAACTTGTCTGATGCTGGTGGTTGGTTTGAAGACCACTTTGATGTTGTTGGCGCTTAGTATTCTGGCTATTTGATATGAAATTGACTTGATGAAAGGGATCACTACAGTAAAAATGTGCTGGGAGCGTGATTCTTCTGATGTTGTCACCGTATAGATATTTTTTGATGATGTTTTGAGGATATCCATTGTGTGATAATGTGTTGTCTATTAGTGAGAGTTCAGTCTGTGTATCCTCCTCTTCTGATATAAACTTTCTGGCCCTATATTTCAACATGTGGATAATGCTTGAGTGTCTTGTGATGGTTTGAGGTATAATGAAGATATCTTCCAGTATCTGTGGGTTTTCTGTAAATAGATAATTTGACACTATTTGATAGTTTCTTTATCAAGATGTCTAAAAAATGCAGTTGGCTGTTGTTTTCCACTTCCAGAGTTAATTTTATCTTGTTATGTATTCAGTTGATTTTATCCACAAACAATTTTAGGTTTTCTAAGCTGTCTTGCCATATAATGAAGATATCGTCAACATATCTCCACCATAAAGATGGTCTAGGGGAGATTGTGGAGAGAATTTCTTTTTCAAGTTTTTCCATGAAAAGGTCTGCACAAGATGATGATAATGGGCTTCCCATTGCTAGGCCTTCTAATTGCTGGTATAGGTGTTGTTAACCTTGAAGAAATTAGATTGAAGGCAGTGTCTAAACATCTGTGTGATGTCTAGAGGAAAGAGATCTTGGATGATGTTTATTACCTCTTCTACTGGTGACAACCCCAGACAATAAGAATCATGCTCCCAGCACATTTCTACTGTAGTGATCCCTTTCATCAAGTCAATTTCTTATCAAATAGCCAGAATACTAAGAGCCTACAACATCCGAGTGGTCTTCAAATCAACCACTAGCATCAGACAAGTTTTAGGATCCCCAAAAGATAAGGTGCCATTCTACAAATATCCAGGAGTATATTACATTCCTTGCTTCTGTGGTCTTGCCTACATCGGACAAACTTCACGGAGTTTAGAAAATCAGACAAAAAGAACATGTTAGTGATGTAAACCACAACAGAAGTATCTCTTCTGGCTTAGCACATCATTTCTGTATGTCTAACCACACGATAGAGTGGCAAAACAGCTCCATGCCATATCTGGATGATGACTACAGACATCATTTATTCAAAGAAGACACAACAGTGTTAATAACCGGTGGAAACCTCAACAGAAATCAGGATGCAATACTCAACAGTTCGTGGAAAAACCGGATCCTCTCTCTAAATCAATCTGAACTACAGCTAGCCAGTAATCACATTACACGTTTACAACAAACACGCATGCGTGATAATGAATAAGAACAGTAAGTCCGCTCTGTCACGCAAACATGTAACTTTAGCTACTAGTTGGTTTACAACGTTTTTTTATGTTCCTTTCTGTAAACGCCTTGAAAAAGCCAGACAGTTTGCTGGCAAAACTGGTAGGCTATAATGTAAGTTTGTTTGCAAATAGTCAGTATTAAATAAGTTTATATTTTAATTATAAAACGGCCACATATGTTTAGTTTAAATATGGTTGTGTTCAACTTCCCAAGATTTGGGAAACATTAATTCTTAGGTCTCTGGGACAACACTCACAGACAGTATCCCTCATCTTCTGGTCTAATTTCTCTGCTCATTGTGTGTGTTATTACAATTACAATTATTATTAAAATTTTAATATTCTGTCCCTGATTATGTAAATGTGACAAAGATGAAATACAGAAACAATTCAACTTGTGTTTTTAAACTGTTTTTCTGTGTTGTATTCATTCCATTAAACCTAACTGAGTTTAACACATCTAGCACCTAAGCCTAAATACCCAATCTACAGTGTTGCCATATTTATTTATTAATTTATGATATTATCCATGGTTGAAAGACATAATAAATTACAGAAGTCTAATCAAATTTAGAGAAATGTGTCAACTACAGTTGGTTAGAGATTTGCTGATGGAAGTATATCATAAAGCGTTGACAGTGTCCAGTTCATACGGAATGGTCCAACAACTAAAACCATCTCACAGACAGAAATCCTATTGTTAGAAACAGCTTGTGGATATGTAAAGCTACATATGATTACAAGAATTGTGCAATTTAATAGCAGTGGTCACAATAACAATAGTTGTCATTAAAAAAAAAAATGCACAAGGGGTTAGGCCCTGATGAAACTGATTTGGTCCGTTTTTTGGCCTGGCAAGTTTTATCGAGTACAAGTCTTTTGAAATATTCCACTGGTTTCTCACACAAGTGAGAGTGTTTTAATGGCAGATGTCACTTCATTTTGCTAGGAACCATTGCTTGATTTGCAAGTTTTTCACCACATACAACACAGGTGGGATGTGGTGGATTATTTTCATTTGAAATAAAGCCAAACGACAAATAATCTCCATTGTACTAGCAGACAATGGTTTTAGATGTACTAATATTATTTACTACTTCACTGTCATCTAATTTGAAACTTGTCCAGGTTAAATGGATTCTTATAAAAAAAAAAAAAAAAAAAGTAGCCTGGCCCATTGAATCCAATAGCATGAATTAATATGCCCATCACGGCAAGTGGTAATACAGAAAGCTGGTGGCATGATGTGTTTTCTGAGAACACATCACAGTGAAGCAGTATCTGAATGGCAGAATTTACTTAACTATTGCTGCTAACCAGGTGCACCCCCTCTTCATACCCAAAGAATAATGCACCATGCTACAAAGCTTGATTATTCAATTGTAAATCCTCATTTTCCAACTTCTAAAGGCTGTGTGTGAATCCCCCCCCCCCCCCAGTGTTAAAGTATGGCAAAAGAAGCATGAATTAATTAGCACAAATTGGCTTGGAAAAGTGCCCTCTTTAGTTACTTGAACAGGGTTTCTAAATTACTAACCTCTAGCTTAAGATTGATAATTCTAAATCGTAATTATTTTTACAATGCCCCCTATACATTAGAATTTTATTGGATTCAGTTTTGTAACTTGGCACTTACAACGCACTTGATCAAAAATTGATATTTACATCAAAGAAATAATATCAAATGTTTTAGATTAATTGTACTTACCAGATATCTGATAACTGTAATATTTTCAATGGTTCTTTATTTTGTTTCACAAATTTCCTGAAGATTGAGATCCTTAAAGAATCAGGATCTCAAGGATCTTAATGATCTCAATCTTCAGGAAATCAACACACACACATGGATAGATACCTACATGCATCCTCACATCACTATCCTGCACAAAAGTTAGGTATCATTTCCACATTGGCTCACCATGCTCGCTCAGCATTGTCCGATGAAGAACTAAAAAAATGAACTAAAATATCTAGAAAAAACTTTCTTAAATAATGGATACTCTTCCAAAAACATTAAGAGGCAACTATACCAGCACCCTTGAAACAACAGAGATCCCTAACAACCCCAAGGGTTATATTTCTTTACCATATATCTGCTCGCTCTCCTGGAAACTAGGAAGAATTTTGAAAAAATTTAATATAAAAATGTGTTTTTCAACTCTTCCAAAACTAAGATCAGTTCTAAGCCACCCCAAACAAGCTCCTAACCATCTTCAGTTCCCCAGTGTATATAAAATAATATGTGATTGTGGGAGGCCATACTATGACCAGACTGAGAAGTCAATCCTCCTAAGGCTACAGGAACATCAGAGAGACATTTCATACAATAGAATCAGAGCAAGCGCACTCTCAAGTCATGTCTTATTTTCAGTGAACACAAACAATGAAGGCTGCCAACACAGAGTAGATTGGAAAGCAACATCAAACGTATATATTTGTCATGATGAGTGGAACGGCGCATAGTCGAATCCGAAGAAATTGTCCTAGACCCTTCTCACATCAACAGCAACCTCAGTTATAGTCTACCTGACTTGCATAGTTCTGCCATTAGATACTGGTGTATGCGTGAACTGGCGTATGCTTGCATTTGCACAACAGAGCTACAGAACGAACTATAACGACAATTCACACTTAACTTCAGTTTACAAGTCTGTTATTATAATGGCACAATGTTTTTATGGTTTTTAAATTTGCTTTAAGTGTTACCACACCTGAAGAAGTTGTTTTGACGAAACATGTTGTGTGCTCCATTAAATTAACTTATCTATTTTCTCGGTTTCAGTCAGTCAAAAAAATAAGAACATATCTAATCACCAAGTCAATGTAACTAATGATTATATATATATATATATATATATATAATGTCTACATAGTTAGCCTAGTGGCTATGCGCTTTGCAACCATATGCCTGGGGAAGGAGTGTCCTAGGTTCGATTCCCGTCAACGACGTGAGGAGCTTAAGGATCTTCCTCAGCCATAGCCAAGTTAGCTGTACTTGGGCGTGGACAGCATGGTTTTTTACCCAGTTTATCCTGAGGTTTTTCCTCCCACATAACAGGCAAACTGGCCCCATGAACAAATGCTTCAACAGACATAGGATACTACTGGGAATAAGGAGCAACCAACCTATTCCACGAGATTATCAGTTACGGAAGCTCACGCAGTAAAATGTGTAGGCCTGCGTGAAAGCGTAACATATGATGACAATATATACAATATAACTGACTGACTCGGCTGAGGGACATATTTTTGAAACAGATTAAATGACTATAAGCCAAGACAGAAAAACAGAAACACTATTTTATTTGTTTAACTGCACAACTAGTTTCATATTTTTAGAAGACTTCATCAGGTGCATAACATGAGAGAAATACCAACAAACATTATGCGAGAAAAAATCTATACATTAAACCTTGAACGTGTGTGCATGCCCAACAATGAAGAGATATACGGAATGCCTTCAAATGTTAATACGTTAGCGTTTTAATGTATAGATTTTTTTTCTCTTGCAATGTTTGCTGGTTTTTTACTCATGATATGCACCCAATGAAGTCTTTTAAGAAGACGAAACTAGTTGTTCAGTTTAAAATAAAGTAGTGTTTTTATTTTTATCTCTCACAGCTTATTTAATCTGTTTCAAAAAAAATAAATATATATATATATATATAAAAGCCAGTCTGGTTGGCTGAGTGGTTAGCATATCCGCTCTCCAGCCAAGAGGTTGTGGGCTCGAATCCCACGTAAGCATGGATGTTTGTGATTGTCTTCCACCTTCACACATTCATTCACCCAAGTATAGATACACTATCCCAATATGGACTGGATCACCATGGGAGTAGTAGACCCAAAAACCTCCTTGAAGAGGCCTTCACCCTGCAGTGGGTAAAAAAATAGGCTGTTCATCATATATATAAAGCAACATAGGCAAAAAAAAAACTATGAAAAAGCATTGACTGCATGGTCAGTGGTGTATCTATAGTTAGTTACATGTGACATTAAACTGACGAGGTATGGTCATTCCCATACCTCATTGGGCTTTGGGAGTGAAGCCATCTGCTAGAAGAAATGGTAAGGTCATAGATTCCTCTCAGATGTCACTCAGCCAACCAAGCTGACAGTGAACCTATAGAACAAGTAAATACATTTTAGCTCTTTAATACAACAATTTAGTACAGATGGCAAATTAAGTATGGAAATAGATAACAGAATAAATAAAGAAAATAGAGCTGAGATGAGCTAGAAACATAAAAGATGATCAAAGATTGGAGACCATAGATATATGAGAAATGCAAATTCTTAGAAAATTAAGAAAGGGGGGGGGGGGCTTCAACATCAATCATATCAAGCATGAAGCCATTCCAAAGGAACCGTACATATTAAATCTATATTCACTAATCTAATCGAAGGCTGTATGATTCCCAAACAGCATGGAAGATTATCAAAACAGGTGTTAAAGCATATATTTCAAAGAAAAGATCAAGAGGAAGATGAAGAGCCAAACACACCAATGCCTTAGGAGGGACTAAGACAGAAATGCCATAGCTCAAAGACCTGATAAATAATACAAACTCAGAAGAAAACTGCTGGTAGGAAACTAGTAACCTTAATTGATTTCTACTATCATTATGTTCTACTCTTGAAGATACATGTCATAGCAAATGATTACTACTTTCATGCTGCTTCTGAAAACGTCAGTCATTTTAAACTCCATCAAGGATCTACTATTCTTACTTTGTAACATACTGCATTCACTGTGGTTGTGATATTTCATATTTTAAACAACTGTAGTAAACCAGCTTCCAATAGAATTTTTTAAAAAAATGAAGCTTCCATTAAGTCCTGCAAGGCAAAGTTTAGATCTGCAGAGTATGCATTCTTAACAATCACAGTATATGCTGGAAGACTTAAGAAGAATCAGCAGAAGATGTCATTAATATTTCTAATTTATTTAGCATAGGGGGAAATACAAGAAATTATTGAGCAAAACTATATACACACTTGAGGCATAGGAGTGACCATTCTATCCTCATATTTCGGTTACGAAATCCAAGCATACTTGGAAGGTTGTGGGCCTTAAAGGCCTGTTAAAGCCATTGGGATATATACACACTGCAAGTTCAGTTAGCCAGTTGATGGCACTCTGTGGAAGTAAATGCAAATTCCTGAGACCCCCCCCCCCCCCCCCCGCCCCAGGAAAGGAGGGTACAGGACAGTCATCAGTGATATGATGCACATATCATTCTAATAAAAACTATAACGACTAAGCAAAAATTAACAGATATGATCAAATCTCTAAAGTTATGAGTTGACAGTTATGAGGTCACATCTCAATTTGGTTGGCTAAGCTACACTTTTTTGCCTGCATGTGTCTCCTATTGTCTCCATTTTTCATGATGTAATGATGCACTGTGCATTTATACTATGGGGATGCCAATGAAGAGGTCACAAAACTACAGCGTTAGCTTGATAACTATGATCTTAACATTTTACGTTTTTTCTGATGAAAGCAGCAATTTCCTGCAGTTATATAGCAGCATGAATTGTTCCCTTTAATCATGTTATATCAACACTAATACAAATTTAAATTTGAATAAAAACACTCAAATCTTTAGAAATAGAATACTAACTGTGATAATGCTGACTTTCAAAGGGAAGTTTTGTGGATAGAAAACCATGAAATTTGAAATTCTTATTATACTGACAACTGAAATGCTAATTAATGCAATGTGCTGAGTAAGAAAAAGATTTAAATATAGGAAATATTTCACCCTACCCTTCCTTATATGATTGTTTCACTCTACCATCCTTATAACTGGATATGATAGTCAAACTCTACAGTGAAAGAACTTGACAGAACAATGGAATAGTTTGTTATAGTGGACTGCTTGCTACAGTGAAATTTCTGCATAGCGCTAATGCCATAATGTTTTATTTTTATTTTTTAGAAGTTTGTCATAATAAGCTCATCACTATAATAGTACATGATTCGATGAGAGACCCTTTTGCATTTAATGGGGGAATGCAATTTTTCTGTTTGCTGTTTAGTTTTTTTGTTTAATTTTTCTGTTTAGTTGAATCTTTCAGAATCAACTAATCTTCAAAATGAGCAGAAAATTTCCCACCAAGACATCACAAATAACTGCTCTAGTACTATGCAGTCATATTTGTGCATATATTCTAATCAATGATTGGATCTATGACAAATAAAATAACTTCTGTTTATGAGAAATTCAAAGGTATGAAAGATTGAAAAATCACAGATTAAATAATTTACTGCATTTATGAATATAAAAGAAATGCCTATTTCTGAGAAATTTCTGACAATTGTATCTAGACAATAATTCTGAATGGTAAAAGATAACAGAAACAGGCGAATACCAAATGTAAAAATATGGTATATAAAAATGTATATGTTATATAAAAAAAAGTTCTCTTGCTTTCACTTAATCTTGTGGTTTCAACTATAGAATGACTTCTACACTCATATATAGGGTTAATCATTATTTGCAATAGTTACTCGGTGTTTAATGACCTTACATATGTTCATTTATGTGGAAATACTAATGACTGCTTTAAAAAATAAAAAAATAAGCATTTGTAAAATTTCCATTATCCAAGAATTTTTATCCGATAAATATATAATGTTAAGAATTGTATCTTTTAATAGAGTGGAATGGAATAATGGAAGCTATTTCTAGTACATTATGTGCATGTACACAAACATACAAATGAGAGATGTATGTCGTTCAAATAACACTCAGCATAAAAAAAAAAGAAAGTCAGGTTAAAAAAAAAAACACTTGAAAATTGCTGATATGAATGAAATACCAAACAACAGTCATAGTTTTACAAAATTTCATTACTATAGATAAATAGTTTGTTGTACAAGGACAGATTTATTTGTTATTTATTTAGTGTATGGTTAAAATACAAGAAATGGATGAGCAAAACTATGTTCAGATTGGCAGTTCAGTTAATCAAGTAATAGCACTATTTCAGAATAAGTGCAGGTTCTGAAGGACTTTAGGCAGTCATCAGTGATATGATGCACAGTTTGCACAGCAGCCTTGTCCAGTCCTAAATTAGTTCAGCTGGCTCCAGGAGTGTCAAGGTAGATTGAATCTTGTGCATTTGATAGTTGGATGTACTTGTTTTCAGTTCATTCCAGAGTCTTCTTCAACATTCCGGGGGACCATCAATCTCATCTCCATGAGTCAGATGGGAGATCTGGAGATAGGTGGAAAGATGAAAATGGAGAGATATCTTGATGCATGGGAAGGTTGATGTTATTTCTGATTTTATTTATTTCTTTGATGGTGCTTCTTCTCTTCTGAAGCATGGAGGAGTGATGTGGGAAAGAACAGGCAACCATGGGAGTAGACCCTAAGGTACCAGAGATGGTTCTGATTGTTATGATGAGCTGTGTATTCACAAGAGTTGTGTGATGAATTCAGTTTCAAATTGGCAAGTAAACTCTGCCATCGGTAAAACTAGAGGCAGGTCTGCTGTTCATCAAAGCATTGCAATCCCAAGTTGTGCCTGTGAGTTTGTTTATGATACTGTTCCTGGCAGCTATCTTTAACTTAATTTTTTCCCAAATGGTGTCAGTATGTAAGGCTGTGATCAAGTGTGACACCAAGGTAGTATGTGTAACTATCATGGATTATAGTCCTGCTTCAGAAGTTTATTTTTAGTTTTCTGTAAGCCTTGTTCTTATTTAGGTGGAAAACTGAAATATCAGTTTTTCTGAGGTCTGGAGATAGCCCACAGCTTTCAAAGTAGTTTTGTAGTGAGTTGAAATCTTTACTCAGCATTTCCTTGAGGCCATGGAAAGCACAGTCTTAATTTCTGCTTCTTAAATTCTATTATCATTTCATTCATGATTATGTTAAATAAACATGAACTTAGTCTTGTTTGATCTCTTTTCTTATTGGAATTTTCTGTGTATTTGTGTTCTGATATCATATTACACATTCGTTTTTTGTGTACATATATATCTTTGATCATTTCAATGATTTATAAATTAAAGATACCAAGAAATTATATTCTTGGTTTAATCCTTTATCAAAGTGTAAGCAAACAAGTTTGCCCTTGAACTATTTTCAGGACTTGGGCAACTCGTATAAAGGAGCTAATCCCTTCACATCACTTGCCTTAGTATCCCATAATGCAAAGCACATATCCTTCCTTACGGACATGTATAATACTATGCATTATGGAACGGTCACTACCTAGACCAGTTTTGACCTTTATTGAGGTCTCATCAGTGGGAGCCAGGCCCAGGGGTGATACTAAGGTTGAATGCAGAAGTCATCTTTTTGTATACGAGTAGCCAAAAGGTGTCACACCCCAATTATATCAATGACTTCAATATTTTCAATGATTTGTAATTGCATCTTTTTTTTTTTTGATATTAGTACTTTCAAGGGAGGCAAGTGTTGAGCTATCACCATAAATAAACTTCCAACTAGTTGTTGGAGGGATGTCACTTGTATACAGTTTGAATAGTGCTGGGTCACCTCATAGGATGAATATTCTGTTTTTTTGTAAATTCAGGTCAACCTTTATTTTCTTGTTATAGAGCATTTGTTCTAGCAGTTTACTATTTTGGCTGTTTTAGGCCTGTTTCCATACAGTGTCATGGGCTGATGTTAGGTGATAAAGGCTGTACCTGTTTTAAATCCTTTTGGTATCCAGCTTCTTTTTATGAGTTGTGAGGGCTTGGATCTGGTTGCAGCCTGTTCCTCAGGTAAGATGGCTTCTATTTTTGGAGAGGATAATCCTTTCAAAAACTTTGTAAGAAGCAGAGCAATGCTTTAGGATGGTAGTTATTTGGGTCATTGATTAACTGATTGGGTTTTTGCAAGGCAATGAATCTGATTCATGCAAAAGTTTCAAGAGTCATTCATCATTTATTATTGAGGAGAATAAATTAGATAGCTTGAGTTTTGTTCTTAGGTCAAGATCAGTAAGGAAATCAGGAAAGATGCCATCAATACCAGGAGCTTTACCTGTTTTGGTTAGTTTGAGGACTGCATCAATTTGATGAGAAAAAATTTTTTTTTTTTTTTGTAAAAAAGATGGATTTGCTGTACAATTTCGGTTTACTTTTCCTTTAGTTCTGTTGGAAATACTGGTACCTCCCAGTTAACAAAGCAGTGACCAAGCCTTTATCTTAATATCTTTATCTTTATATAAAGTTGAGGGCATTTCTTTCTTTATGCCAACAAGTCAAAACATTTATTTAATGTTGTCATTCTGTTTAGGAATCTTTTTCAAGGAAAGGTTCCTTTTATAAACAGTGCAGATCTCTGTCAAGCTTTTTCAGCATATTTCAGTTAATATATGACAGAAAAAGGATTTTTTTTCCCCAGTAGTTAACACCCTAACTAGATATCCTGAAGCTTTTCCTCTTAAAGATCAAAAAAGAAGACTTTGGCAAAACGTTTTATTGATGGAATTACATGTTGATATAACTAGCAAAGCAGAGGGCCAACTTTTATCTCTAAATGGTTATTGTAAATTTGTAAACTACTGTACATAAAGAAATTGTTCACAACAGCCAGTAGACACTAACCATGTAATGGTCTTCGTGAAGACCGTTACATGGTTGGTGACCAGACCTAGAGGTGGTGATACTAAGATGGAAGTAATGGAGAAGTTCCACCTTAATATCACCACCTCTGGGTCTGGCTCCCACCGATGAGACCTCAATAAAGGTTGAAACCAATCTGGGTAGTGGCCCTTAATGCACAGCATTATACATGTCCACAAGGAGATGTGTTTTGAATTATGGGAGATACTAAGACAAGTGATGAGAGCTTGGTCCACCTTTACCACAGTTGCCTCAGTCCTGAAGATGCTTCAGGTGCAAACTTTGTTTGCTTACACTTGGATAAAGGATTAAACTAAATTTATTATTAGTTCTAAAAGTTGCCAGCAGGGCAATACATGACGCGGCAATACCATAGTGGGTAATTCAAAACATCACAAATGTAGGGTACACATGGAACGTTGTGTAGTGACATAACAAAATGTAGTTACAAACCAATATGCTCCATTCTTGGCAATGTGCTGAAATTGCAAAATTGCATGCTCAACCACAGAACCTAGAATTTCCATCGAAATGTTGTGGATATGGCATGTAATGCAAGTCTTGAGGTCCACTAAGTTGGCTATGTCCACAATAAACATCTTTGAAATGTCCCCCACAGCCAAAAGTCACAGGGGTTCAGATCCAGCAAGTGCGCTGGCCACGTTGTACGAAAATGGCAGCTGATGATTCTGTTCTCCATAAAATGTGTCTAAAGCAAACTGCTTGACAGGGATGATGATGTGAGGAAGAGTACCATCCTGCATAAAATCTGTTGAATTCAGACACTGACACTGTGGAAGTGTTGGATTCACCTGGTTAGCTAAGAGAGATGCATATCATTGGCCATTAACAGTGCAGGTAATGAGACCAGCAGGGGTGAGCTCCTCAAAAAAGAAACGTCTGTTAATGAATTCTGCTGTAAAACCATACCAAACAGTGACCTTTGCAAAATGAATCAGAATAGGTCACACAATGGGTAGGTTTACGGTTGCCCAAATCTGCAGTTGTGCATATTCACATGGAAGTGAATATGCACAACTTCACATCCAGATGGAAGTGAGCTTCATCAGTCCAGAAAATGTTCCATGGCCATTTCGTTGTTCCAATTCATTCCAAGCAAGAAACTGCAGGGCAAATGTTTATTGTGCACCCTGGTCAGGATTTAGCAATTGCTGAATGTGGAAAATCTTGTAAGGATAACACAACAAAGTTGTAAAGCATTTGCCTTACAACTCTGTGAACCGTGCTTAGGTTTGTCTAAAGGTCGTGCAATATGTCATGCACTGCTGCTGCTTCCTATGACAATTGCCATCCTTTCTTCCTCTAATGCTGTCGCTACTTCCTCTACTATCTGCCATTCAGGCTTCCATCCTCTGCCAGGTTTGACATCTAAGGAACTTGTCCTTCAAATTTCTGGATCATTTTGTGTAAACCATTTGCAGTCACAGGACCTGTTTTTAATCCCTTTAATGTTCTGAACTTTTGCAATGCTGTCAAGGTACAGCTGTTATTTTGGTAAAACAATTACACGAGAAGTGCACAATCCTTCGGTAATGGTGGGATTGCGCTTTAACACATTGTGTGCTCACAGGCAATGAACTGATGCATTCTGTAGCTACCTGCTTTTATAGAAGCTTCTTTTGAAGTATATGGCATAGAGACATTTGCATAAATGGTACAGTCACAGCATTTCACTGCATACTAGGAGTATCATACATAATTTACATGTATCGCCCTAGTGGGAACGTTTCAAACTAATATTGGTTTTTGCGCAAAATAAAATTCCATTGCTGCACACATCATCGTGTTAAATATTAAATCATTCCACTTAGTAGTTACCCAGTTACAGCCTTTTGAAATGTAAACTTTAATTATAATCACCCTGTAGATAAATATTTGTCAAGCATGGTGCAGAAATCTTTCCTCCTTTCATTCAAACTTTCATCCAAAATCAGTTTTGGATGAAAGTTTGAATATAAGTTATTTCTCTGTTGAAAAGACAATGAAGCCTTCTACAGAGAGCACATTCTGAATTTGACACTTTTCATCAGAGAACAGCTAGAGAATCAGATGATCAACTATCATCTCAATATATTAACTTGAAGGTAACTTGAGTTTACAGTCTGTTATAGATATCCATATTAAGATTTTAGAGAAGAAGCGGTGATACTTTTTTTTAATTTAGTCGAAGCCTCCAGAAGGACAGACAACAGGCCCACTTGAGAGGACTAGTGTGGCTGAGGAACTGGATGGATGAAAGTGTGCATTAATCAAATCTATGTGAGATTTAAATCTTAATGATGGGAGCACTTCTAATCATTATGCATATAGAACCACTTTTAGCAAAATATCTTTTGAAAGAGCTTTCCAACCACAACACAATAATTAGTTTTTTTCACTGATGTATTTTTTGTTTATTTTTAGAGCAGGTCACTATATGTCCTACATTATTTTATTTAAATCAAATTGTGTACATTTAAAATTTGTGTTTATAATAATCAGATTCCTTTCTAAATGCAATTATACTGTAAAAAAAAACTAATTAGCAACTCTGTATTCGAATAAATAAATTCTACATTAGGTGTGTTGTGTTTACATATAATGTAATTTTTATACTACCTAACAAATGTGAAGACTTACTTGTAACATTAACATTTAAATTTAAATATATATGATGAAAAGCTTACTTGCTTTATTCAAAGTGTATGAAAATTCCCATTTTCAAGAAAGTGCTTCAATAATGAATCACGAGAATTTACCACTACATACTTTATAAATTAAATGGAAATTTTAACACACTGTGGGTCATGTGCAAAAGAGAAAAAACACAGTGACTAGGATATCAGCTGTTAGAGAAGGGAGAATATATGAAAGTTTGGTTTTCAATGGAGTCTTTTACATAGAAAACAAACAAAAAAAAAAAAAAAAAAAAAAAAAAAATTGAAATGCTGATTTTTAATGGAATTAAAAAAAAAAAAGAAATTGAGGATGTTTTTTAATGTTATGACAGTAGAAGCTGAGAGTTTCAAGTGTTTTTCGTGATTGCCTAAATTTTTATTTATTTATTTATTTAAAAAGAAATTAACACTCGTGAACTGAATTTTGTTGTTGGAATTTACAGAAATGGGTTTAAAAATATAATTTCAATTTTGGAAGTAACAAATAATATTTCTGTAATCGTGTCATCTGATTCATTAGGAAAAAATTCAAGATTGAAAAAATACTGTTTTCTTGGTTCTTTCAATTTTGTTTTCAAATTAAGTGGTGAAATCACAAAGGTTAGACAGCAGATTTCTTAATAAAGATAAAAAAATGTGCAGTTGTTTGCTGGAATTTTTTTTGCAAAATGATTTTCTACAGCAAGAAATTTCTGTTCTACTTAAGTTTACCATCAAGAACCTTTGTTGCTATTCCAACTCTGTAGTTGATCTTAACTGGTTTAATGAATGTGTCATAGTTAGGATGTAACTTACAGTTGACTCTTTTAGCATGCTCATTAAAGAGAACAGGATGGACAAAGCCAAACAGGCAATTCCATTATAGATTACTATATCTTTGCTCATTTCTTAAACACAATGATAGGCATAAGAAAGGAACATCTTTTGCTTTTAGGCAACAAGATAAATTTTTAATTTCTGATGTAGTCTAATTGAACTACACTGTATCATGTATAATGCTCATTAAGAGTGATTTTTATTTCTTTTATTTATTTAAACAATAAGGTTGATTTTGGACCCAATTCAATATAGTATTTTTGAATTTTTTGTAAAACTGGGATTTATAGAAAATAGTCCACAGTCACAGATGGATACACAATTTCTTTCAAGTGATCTTCCTACCTTCTGCTGAAATGTCTAGCATTTAGTTTGACTTAAACAGTCAGCAATACTTCAACATGTACCAGAAAACAAAGTATACCTCTAAGAAACAGAAGTGCTCCTGGCTGTTTCCTAGACCAACACTTTTTTTTTTTTTAAAGAAACGCTTCTTTGAAAAGCACATCAAGTGGTATGCAAAGGTTTCATTCAAAATTTCAAGTCTGTTAAAACCACAGAAAATTCCTAGGACATGTGCACTTTAAGAAGTGAAAGTACCTAGCTGCAAACAGGATAATTTTTTATTTCTTCAAAAGATGCACCATGAAGTCATAATTTGCATTTTATAACTTTCTGATTTACAGAAAATTATGTAGGGTGTTCTAAGGAATAGTAAGTTTCAGTTCTTACTATTCACTAGGGAATGGCGAGAACTGGAGGTGACCTTAGCTACCTGCCAGGAAAATATATTTTAAAAATATCTTCAAAAGGCATCAAGTGATAGAAGGCAAGGTTCATAGTTCAACATTTCTGACTAATAGTCTGACCTATGTTTGAACTGCAAAAAAAAAAAAAAAAGGAAGCAGCTGCCTTCTCACAGTAAATCCATATTTTTAAAACTTTCTATCATCATCAAATTCCTGCCATGTACCCTCAAGGGGTGTACAGGATATGATAGTACTACATTAAAAATTTACATCATTTTCAGACAAAAATTTCCTAGGATAATCAAAATGAAGTGTACAAGAAAAGCAAAGAAACAAGTTAAAAAAAAAAAATTCTATTCAAGATTATTATATCAGAGAACTTCAAATATGTTAAATATCGGAGATAAGAATTAGCATAAAGTTCTATTAACAATGTGCGTGCTGTTTCATTTGCACCACAGGTACTTTGGCTTTGCAATGACACTGCCTTGATGCACGGTCGTATTGTTAGAAATTACTTTGATAAGTCATTCACACTTAATTTAAGAGTATTAATTCACAACCCAGAATAATAAAAAAAACAACTAATATTTATTAATTTATTTGCTGATATTTCACTGGTATTACACCCAGCATCTTTAGACACAAAAACAGTTTGTCACAGTACATGAACAGCAACAATTTGGGACTACTTTAAAAAAAATTGTAACGGACCACACAAGGAACTAAAGTCCTAATTAGCACCATCTATTGTTGGATAGAGAGAGAAGTGAAGTATTAATCTGATCTTAAAATGCAGTTGATATGTAATAAATATCAGCTCTGCACTGCATTTAAACCTCGTGTCAAACTGGCAACTCTTATCTGTTCACCTAAGGGAAAACTATCTCCTTTATCACATCCAGGAGTATATGAAGTGTCCTGTACTTGTGACCTGGCTTACTATGAGCAGACAGGATGAAGTGTTAACATTCACCTAGGAGAATATAAAAATGGATTTAGCACTATTGTTATGGCAAGTCAAGACTAGCAGACAATGCCTTGGATACCCCTTCACACAGGATCAAATGGAAGAAAACAAAAGTGCTACACAGAAGTCATTAGTCAGAGAGATTGTTTTTGGAACCAGTAGCAGCTTTAAAATATTCTCCAAACCTCACTAAGTATAGCTATATCAATTTACTAAAAAAATCTGGGAGGCAGTCATTTTAAGATTAAAATTAATACTTGCTTTTACTCTCTCTTTATCCAATAATAGATGGCGCCAATTAGGACTTTAGTTCCTTGTGTTGTTCGTTACAAAAATATTGGTCACACTGTTATACCAAATTGTTCTTGTTTCGTGTCCTGTGACAAACTATTTTTGTGCTCTGAAGATGCTGGATATAATACCAGTGAAATATCAGCAAATAAATTAAATAAATATTAATTACTTTCTTATTATTCTGTGTTGTGAATTAATACTGTTAAATAAATTGACAAGAACTGCCAATGCATAAGCCTTTCTGCTCATTCATACTTTATTGGAGAAGGTTCTGAAATGCATGACTCCTTCATTATCAACGTGATACTGTATATTGCTTTGTAAACAAGTTTTGCATTTAACTACTCTCAATAGTCAAATTCTAACATTAGAGGATTCTATTTAAAAAATGAAAAAAAAAAGTATATAAATAAATGAACCATCACTACTAAATCTGTTACCTGTGGTTGATCCCCCTTCAAAATCTTGCAGAGCCTAGTGGATATTCCAGGTATACGAAGGGTAGTTTAGTGATGCTGACTAAAGCACACTAATATTCCTTCATAGTCAATGGCTTGCATTTCTGGTGACATGCAAACACTTGCAAGAATCAGCATCAGATGCGCCCAACATTTTTTTTTTTTTTTTTTAGAAGTTTCATGTGCACCATATGAACAGATGGCATAGGTCTGTCTTTTACTATAGACAAATACTTTTTTGTATTTGTCTGTCTTAAATTATTAATACCAACCACAGGTAAGGGAAAAAAAATAAAACAAGAAAGTTGACATAAAAGGCCTAACCATTGTAATATTCAGGGAATGACATGACTGGATGTAGTTATATAAAAAAAAGGAAGGCCATATAGAGAGAGAGAGAGAGAAAAGGGAGATAATAGAGAGAAATATAGGAAGAACAAGAGAAACACAACCAGGCAAATGAGAATAAAAAAGAAAAAAATGCTGGTGGAGGGTCACTGAACTATGAGCTAATCTAGTTTCTAGCAGGTCAATGAGGAATCATTCATGAAAAAGTATTCTGAGTTCAGAGGCACTAAATATTCTGTCAATCATTAAATGCCGGTCCAACTCCATCCAACCTCTGCAACAAGAAAAATAAGATGATTCAAGTTACATTATGTCTTCCTTAAATAGCATTGCTGTGAAATTCAGAATGTGCATTTAATAAAGCAAAACAAGCATATAAATGAATACACATACTCACACAAGGAAAAAAAAAATCTATGTTTAATATTTGAAAAAACTAATTTGCTGATATTTTAATATCCATTTAAATATCACACTAAATGAAAAAGAAAAAAATATGTTACACAAATCTTTAAACGTGAGAGAAAAAAATACATAAAAACAGTATAAAAGATGAGTTTTTATAGTAATTCTGAAAGAATGAAAAGGTGGAAATTTAACACTGGATTTTCCATTAGAGTTGTTCCGAATAAGTGAGCGATTAAGAGAATAAATGAACGAATGCATTAGTCTGCTATGCCGGGTTAGACAGTGAATGAACTACGGGTGGATGCTGGGTGTTTTAACAGATTTAAAGGAAATTACAGATTTAATTTCCTTTTTGATTTAAAGGAAATTACAGAAATAACAGATTTAAAGCAATTACAGATGCCAAATCTGACAAATATGCTGAAAATATACAGAGCAATAATTGAACATTATGTCAAGATGTGGAGTAATTTGATATCAATGACCACTCCTCTGCATCAAACTGAGTTCAGCAATACATATCAATTCAAACAATATCAACAATTTTTAACGCACGACTGAATAAAAGAAAACAAAAGTATTTTATGAGTAGGCAAACATGCTTTTCTTGGGTTAAATAAAAGTTTACAAAAGTAAAGGCTGCCTGGTGTATGCCTCATAACAATATGGAATGAAATGGCTTTACAGAAAGAGAAAGTCTGATAATACTGGACATGAAATTCAGTTGAATAAATTTGGATTAAAATGCATACTAAGTAAAAAAGATATATGTCAATAAGCCTATCAAGAACTTCAAATCTAATTATTTAAATTTTTTAAAAGATATTTATTCTCTTACAATATCTTTCCAGGTCATGCCACACCCTGCTTTTCTTTGCAAGTTTTTAATAAAATTAATAAAGCACATACCTAATCCTCTTGCAGCAACATCTGTTGCTATCAAAATTGGTTTAATTCCATATCGAAACTCTGAAACAGAAAATGATAAGGGAGATATATAAGTTCCAATATGATAATTATAGTAAATTGCCAAATTCAACATCCAAGATTTCCAAACTCATGGCAAAATATCTTTGCATTGTTAATCCATGAGTAGGTAATTTATTAATTGAATAATATGAATATCGTATATCATCCACACTTATATTACATATATTAATATTAATTTGTTAGTGTAATATAAGTCACCAAGTCATAAACTGACTTGGATAAGAGAATAGCTGATGGAACAAGTACAAAAAAGAGGTATTGGAGGAGAGTGAATCTGCTATATTTAAGGTGACATGAGGTGTTCCCTAGGAATCTATATACAGAATTAATGACATTGGGAAAGACTTGATAGATATTCCATCATTTCCTGATGATGTAAAGACAGGCAGGGCAATCAGCGATGTGCAGCACTTATAAAATAACTTAAATGGGTTGGAACTGTGGACAAATTATCATTTACTCACAGTTCCAGCCATCTGTTGCCAAGTGCAAATTTAATGAGTAAATCATCATCACCATATTTGCACCTTATGTTCTAGTTGACTTACCTTATTAGTACTCACTGACTTCCATGTTTTGCTGTTCCTTATATTTCTTATCCTTTCTTCAGTGTTGCATGGTGATCAGCATTCATTTTAGAAATTATAGACTTCACAACCGTGTTATATTTTAATTTTCTGATATTTCGACCTTAATATTAAGGTCATCATCTGGAGTATATACAAATATACAAGCTGAGTTACATTTCACACAGTAAGCTAAAGAAACAATGATTTGATCACCGGTTATTCCATTGGCATGACCCCTAGTAAAAAAAAAAAACCACAGATAAAATTACAAATTAATTAATTATTTAGAAACTACATCAAAGTTCCTCATGGGCTCACTTTAGTGAGTACGGTCATGGCAACCCTGAGGTACCCGATGCTGGACCATGCCTTACTTCATGTAATATACATCTGTTATATTATCTGTAGACTAGTCCTTCCTCTTCTTTCTTTGCTTCTTGCTCCTTACCCCAATGCAATTAGAGTATTCGAGGGCTAGGGGTGAATCTTTCCTATCTTGTTAAGTCATTTCGTCTTATGCAGCCACCGAAGGGGGCAAGCTAGCCCCAATAGGTGCCAGTACCAAGCACGGATAAATGGTGAGAGTTGACGTCAGGAAGGGCATCTGGTTGTAAAACTTCACTGCCAGCTCTAGGTGACAGTGAAGTTTGATCAAATGAGTCGAAAAGAAAGTGATACAAGGGCTAGAGCATACCCCTTAAGCGACGAGCAGCCACATTGCCCTACAGCTGCGAGAAATGGACAAGAACTACCGTATCAAGGGTGAGTGCGGTTAAAGAAGTGAGCCCAGCAAGTAGAGAGAATGTTGCGAGTGGGAACACTGAATGTTGGAAGCATGGCTGGAAGGGAAAGAGAGGTGGCAGACATGATGAGGAAGAGGAAGTTAGACATTTTATGTGTGCAGAAGAGAAGGTGGAAGGGGGGCAAGGCATAGGAACTAGGAGATGGGTATAAATTGTTCTACTCTGGAGCGAATAAAGAGGGAAGAAATTGTGTCGCAATTGTGGTGTGTGGCAGAATCAAGGGAGAAGTACTGGAAGTGGGTAGGAGGAATGATAGGATCATGCGAATGTAATGGGTCTTGGAGAAAAGCAATTGGTCATCTTATGTGTATATGCCCACAAGTTGGCTGGACAGCTGAAGAGAAAGATGAATCCTGGAACGTGCTAGATGAAGAAATGAGGGAACTGGCATAAAACAAGATAGTGATCAAAGGAGACTTGAATGGACACATAGGGAGACAGAATAAGGACTGTGGAAGGGTGCATGGCGGCTGGAATGGAAAGAAAGGATGAACCAGGAAGGAGAGAGGATTGTGGACTTTGCAGTAGCATTTGATCTGGCAATTGTGAATTCATTTTTCTACAAGAGGGAAGAACATTTGATAACATTTAGAAGTGGTAACAATAGTTCACAAATTGACTACATTTTGACTAGAAGAAAACATCTTAAGGCAGTAACAAATTGTAAGGTAATCCCAACAGATCAAGTGGCGCAGCAACACAGGCTGCTGTGCGCAGACTTTAAAATAAGGTCAAAGATAAGAACCTTTGGAAGCCATGGGAGGAAGACAATTAAGTGGTTTCGCTTAAAAGAAGAGAGTGTGAGGAATCATTTTAGGAGAAGGTGTTAGAGAGGATTTCGGATGGACTAGAAAGTGTACAAGATTGGTGGAGACATAATTCAAAAGAAATTCTAAGCTATGCAATTGAGGTGCTTGTTGAAACATCCAGAAAGATTAGAGAGCAGAAGGAGGGTTGATGGTGGAATAATAATGTACAAAAAAGCAGTGACGGCTAAGAGGAAGGCAAAGCAGAAGTGAGACGAGTCAAGAGTCGAAAAGAATGGAGAGGAGTACAGAGAAAAAGTGAGAAGCCAAGAGAGTTGTTACACAGGCGAAGGCCATGGCATATCAAGACCTTTATGATCCATTAGAAACAAATAAAGGACAGAGAAAGATTTATCGATTGGCAAAATGTAGAAATAAGGCATCAAAGGACATCGTACATGTGAGGCAGATCAAAGACTCTGGAGGAAGGGCATTAAGGAGAGATGTGAATATAAGAAACAGATGGAGAATATACTTTGAAGGGTTTTTGAATGAAGAAAATGCAAGGACTCAGAGAGAAGTTGGGGAGCCTTATGAGTGGATAGTGCAGAACATTAGTGGAGTGGAAGTGATAAAGGCCATAAAGAGGATGAAGAATGGAAAATCGGTGGGTCCAGACAGGATCCCACTGGAGGCATGGAAGGCACTGGGGGAAGAGGGAATTGACCTAATGTGGGACCTGTTAATAAAAGTTTGTCAACGGGAAAATATACCCACGGAATGGAGGGAAAGTACTCTTGTCCCCATCTACAAGAGTAAAGGGGATGCACAAGACTGTGAGAATTACAGAGGAATAAGGTTGATGTCCCACACAATGAAAATCCTATAGATGGAGATTGCAAAGGAGCACTTCATGCCTGGTCGATCGACAACAGATGCTATCTTTGGGTTACGGCAGATGATGGAAAAGTTTCGAGAGAAGCAATGGGAGCTACATCTGGTATTTATTGATCTGGAGAAAATGTATGATAGAGTGCCAAGGCAAGAAGTCTGGATATGTCTGAGGGAGAAGGTACCGTAGAAATATGTCAGGCTGGTGCAGGAGATGTACAGAAATGTGAAGACAAGAGTTCGGACCTGCCTGGGAGAGACAGTTGGCTTGCATCAAGGTTCAGCATTAAGAATGTTCCTGTTTGATATTGTGATGGTGGTGAGAGAAGACATGCCTTGGACTGTGTTGAATGCAGATGACATCATGCTGTGTGCAGAATTAAAAGAAGAAGTGGCAGCTAAACTGGAAAGTTGGAGGAAAGTACTGGAAGAGAGAGGTATGAGACTGAGCAGAAGTAAGACAGAGTATATGTGTTGCAAAGTGGATGGCAGCCAGAAGACAGATCTGGAGCTGGAAGGAAATGTCACCAGGAAGGTCAGTGACTTTAGATACTTAGGTTCAACAGTGAAAGAGGATGGTGAGGCTGAGAAGGAAGTGAGATGCAGGAGTGCTATGCGATAAGAGGGTGCCAATCAATCTAAAATGCAAAATCTACACGATAGCAGTGAGACCAGCTTTGACATATGCTATGGAAACTGTGGCCCTGAGGAAAAATAACATCAGCAGGATGGAGGTAGCGGAGATGAGAATGCTTAGGTGGATGTGCGGTGTGACCAGAAAGGATCGTCTGAGAAATGACTATTGTTATAACGTCGTAGTAGTAGGTAATATTTACTTAATTTGGTTTATCTCCTTTACTTAACTATCTCTTGAATAATTTGTCCTATCTCAGCAGTGCCTATAACGTGTCTGTCTTTGTCTTACTATTATATACTTCAGCCCATCAGATTATCACGTGCGCGAGTCTGATCTACAAAGGGATTGTCTCAAGGTTAAGCCAACTCCTTGGTAACAAAGCTTCTAAAGTTAACTTCTCATAAGGTTCTGGGAAAATTTGTTTGTTTTGCTGCACCACCCAGAACCCTTAGATTGGAAAAACTTCCCAGTCAAGAAGTGAACCTTCAGATATACACTTGGTTAATCTGATATATTTCTATACTAAGTTATCGATTATCAATACCTTCTATAATTAACCATGTTTGCAGTCGTGGCCTTAATTAACAATTATCTCCCGCTTAGATCCGAATAATTTATGAGTGGTGCATCGGATTCTTAGACACAGGCAACCAAATTAATAAGAGCAAAAGGTTTATTTAACATAATGATCATCATACAGAATAAAGAACTTTATTCTGTATGATCACGTGGTTGCTGGTTTGCCTGTTCAGAAACCAGTGCGTTTCGGGTTTGGAAAATATGTTTGAGATGAGAGGAGTTCGACAACTGAGGTTCCACTGTATTTTATATAATGATTTCACAAATTTAAAAGAAAACTAGAATTTATTAAATACTCCTATAGATTTTCCCTATCCCTATCTTGGCATCAAACACTTGTTTTGCCAATCTTTCCTCGCCCATGCTATTTAAGTGACCATACCACCTTAAATTAGCTCTGCTTAGATATTTTTGAATGCTAACAATGCCAAGTCCATTTCTAATATCTTCACTTTTAATATAATTCTGCTACTGTTGCCATCTGTTCACTCCTCTCTAATCTAATATTTCTCAGAATTCTCGTATTTGTGGTATCTGGTCTTTGATCGAGTGCTTTATTTCTAACCCAACTCAGATCCATAACTTAAAACTAGTTTCAACACTTTCTTGGTGTTTTGGCTAATTTCTCTCTTATTCCATATGAATTTATTCAGCTGTCTACTTACCATACCAGTTTTGCTTATTTTGTTGTCTATTTCAAGATTTAACTTATCATCTTTGCTAAAAACCGTACCTAAATATCTGAAATATTTTTCTTGTTCTATAGGCTCTCAATTCAGAATGCAATTGATGTGATCATGTTTCTACTTATTTTCATAGTTTGGTCTTTTTATTGTTGAGTTTCATGCCAAATTTGTTACACATGTTATTCAATTTAGTTAGAGAATCCTGAAGACTTGCACCAGATGTGTTTATAAGTACAATATCACCTACATAAAGCAAAGAGCTAAGTTTGATACTTTCAATTTTAATATGAGGTTTAATGCCACTTTCTTTCATATTGTAATATTGTATGTATGTAATATGTATGACAACATTGTAATATATATAGATAATTAATTCGAGTGGAGATAATGTGCATCCTTGTCTTACGCCCTGATTTTACATCAAACCATCTTCCTGTATTTCCTTGAATTCTAACTGCTGACCTACAATTAAATGTAGACTACGTACTGCTCTGTATAATGTTCCATTTACCACATATAACTGTAGTGTTTTGAAAAGTGTTTCTGTGAGCACATTGTCATATGCCTTTTCCAGATCTACAAAACTAACCTGTAAAGTACAGTTCCTTGTCATATTCCAATAATTATTCAACTATTTGTCATTGTAAAGTGAAAATCTGATCTTGACAACATCTATTTGGCTTGAACCCAACTTGTTCTTCTCCAAGTTTCTCTCCCACAATTTTTCTCAACTTCTTTTAAGTATGCTGGCATAAATCTTTCCTGGAACACTTAATGGAGAAATTCTATAATTCTCAGATTTAGCGTTATTTCCTTTTTTATATATGGGAACTATTAGAGCTCTACTACAATTCAATCCATACTTAAGCATTTCTGGTCAAATATCATCTACTTCAGCTGCCTTTCTACATTTCAAGTTTTTGATAGCTTTTTCTACCTCAAGTATTCATATGTACTCCTCTTTACATTTTACTTGAAAATTTTCTTGTATGGTTCTGTCACTGTCTGTTTGTTTCATTTAACAGTCTTTCAAAGTAATATACCCCAGACATCTAGGATATAATTTTTCTTCAGTTTTCATGACACTTTTATCATCTCTGATTTCTTTTACAATACTCTTTTCTCCATTTCTAAGCTTTTTCAGTAGCCTCCAGAACATTTTGCCACCTTCCTGATATTTTCTATATTCTTATCAAAGTCTTCCCATGACTTTTGTTATAGCTTAGCTTGCTTACTTTTTTCTCTGTATTCTTTAAGGGCATCTGCCAACTTATTTTCTAGGAACTTTTGGAACCTCCAGAACTGCTTCTTTAACTTCTTGTGCCCATCATGACATTCTTATTTTTCTGTCCTTACAGACAACTTTGCCACATACTTTCCTGACTGAATCAATCAGTCTTCTTCAGAGTTTGCAAATGAGACTCCAAGGTTTGGTTGTTGTTTTCAAACTGCTTCAAATTTTCTTCAATAATGTTTGTAAACTGAGTGTACAGTTTATCTGTAAAAATAGCTCAACTTTAATTATTTTTAAAACTTTGTTACATCTTGTTCTTTTTCACTTCTTGTTCATTTCTTTATCCATTTTTATCCTGTTTAGCACTAAGTAATGGTAATTTTCAATTTCAAATCTTCTGCACACTCTAGTATCTTAAATCACCATGAAGATATCACTATCAACAATGAGTCTATGAGTCAATGATTCTTTTCTTATTTCTTGTGTCTTCTCTCCACATGAACAGGTACACATCTTTATGTTAGAATATGGTGTTAGTAATGACTAGTCCGTGTCCTGAACAGAAGTCCAATAAATACTTACCATTATTATTATTAGCTTTGTCCTTTTCCTCAAATTTTCCCAAAACATTCCTATATGCATGGTGGGATTCATTTCCCAATCTGCTGTTCAAATTTCCAACAAGGACAACTTTGTCCATTCTCTTTATGTCAGCTGTCTGTTCCAATGAAAAAAAAAAATGTTCCACTTCTTCTTCGTTAGTTGGACTATAGGCACAAATAAGTTTCATTATTCATTTATCCATTTTGAAGCATGCCCACATCACTCTACTTGAAACTGTCTTCCAATCAAGAAGTTTATCTTCATGTTTGGTGTTGAATGCTATCGCTACTCTTTTCTTTCCTTTATTGCTTGAATATCACATCCTATATTTAGTAAGATCTCACCTGAGTTTGTATTCTTTGTCTCAGTAATGGTAATTATGTTTATTTAGTAGTTTTCCAGTTCTTCTGCAAGTTTGATTTCCTTTCCATTAATACTCATATTGGTGGTTCGTATCTTCAGTTTTTCTGACACTGAATTTATTATTTTTCTTCTAGATATCGCAACTATTAAACAGTATTAGCATCTAAGGAATATGTTTGATCTAATAATTTGTTTAATTTGTTAAGCTGGCTTGGTGTAGGATCTCTGCCGATTATGCTTTATGTAGTCTATCTCGTAGTAGATTGTAGTAGGTCGCTCACTTCATGTCATGGTGGACAGTTTACTCCCCTCAGATTTCCCCACCAATGCAAGAATACCCCAGGATTCTATTATTTCACCCACTCTCTTCCTCTTGTATATAAATGACATGCCCTCACAGACTTCCAATCCTATCCAGAGCTTAGCTGATGACAGCATACTTCATTCCTCCTTTTTATTTGACAAACCTGTTAGTGTTCAGGTATTAGAATCCTCAAGATCTACCAAGACGACGGACCTACACTCAGATCTTCTAGCCAATTGGGCAAGGTTAACCTTATAAACTTCAATGCCACCAAAACTCAGTCCTGCCTGATCTGTTGCAAGAAAGAGCTTGTATCCTACCCCCCCTACCTTCAGTAATACTGAGATATTCAAACACGATCAGATTTCTCTTCTTGGAATGACCAGCACCTCTGATCTTTCCTGGCAACTATAGCTTCTGCAGCTGACAAAAAACTTGGTGTACTCGTTCGCACAAGACACTACTTCACACCTGCTAACTCTATACAAAATCCAAATCCACCCAGCCATGAATATTATTCCCATATGTGGGGTACTGCACCAAAATGCTTTCTACGATTGCACGATTCTATCCAGAAGAGGGCTAATTAATGATCCCTCTCTCACAGACATTCAGTTTCTGCCTTGTGCCTCTTCTACAGATGCTTTCATTGACGGTGCTCTGCTGAATTGGCCACTATCATTCCTCCAAAATCATTAAAACAAGAGCCACTGCTAACCAACATCCTTTTACAGTCCATCATGAAACTCACCAAACCAACTTCACTGCCTCCTCTTTCATTCCATCTACTTCTGTCCTTTGGAACAGTCTCCCCACTCTTCAACAAAGATTACAACCCCAGCTGTTCAAGCAAAATGTGAACAGACTCCTCCTCTCTTCTATTCCTCTTGCCCACACATGACACTAATGTGCTATAGGTCTTGTAGCCTTTCGTGTGTGGATCAGATATTAAAAAAAAAAAAAAAAAAAAAAAAAAAAAAAAAAAAAAAAAAAGAGTAAAACATAAGTTTGCAATTATAGTCAACAATATCCATCAAAACATTGCATTCACTTTGTTGGATTTTGTTACAATGTTAGTATTTTAGTGCAAAGACTAGAAAAATCTGTGCAATCTGAAACCATAGTTTGTTAGCTTTATCTGTGCACAAATCCTTGTCATTTTCTACACCTACCATGAAGTTTAAATGAGGCGCAAATGCAAAATTTGGAACTTTTGACAATTCATTTAATACACCGTTGGTAAAAGGTCGGTTAGTCATATTTATGAGCCATTTGTCATGAACAGAATTGGGTGACTGTTGAAAAAACTGATTGCGTCTTTGTTCTAATATTTCAAACTTATGAATCAATTTCTGTTTATAAGTTAGTGAGCGCATCTGGCTGAGGGAAGAGAAATTCTACAAACCAAGTTGAAATGTTCAGAACTGAGATCATTCTTCTGTAGAATTTTAAGTTCATATAGTTTAGTGAAAAAAGAGATTCTTAGTATCATATATCCTCTCTGACAGTAGAGCCTTGCTAGATCTTTGGTAAATCTTCCAAGCAGAACAAGACTTAATAGTCTCCTTCAGTGCTTTTTTTCTGGAAAAAAAAAAGGTGCCGGTACTCACCATTAAGATGTTATTACACCAACTTCCACACTTTCAACATATCCTCCGATATACCCTCATCGTCTCTAGATTGCTTCTTGCTTTTGCATCAACTGCAGAATGATGACCTCGGAGCAGCCATAAGTCCCATCTTTGCTAGTGTTGAATTGAGTGAGAGGAGGTCCTGCTATCCTGATGAACATAGTGCAGAAGTTGTGCGTACAAGCAAGAAGACCTAGATGAAGTTACTGTAAGATTCATCTGAGAAAAACCCCTTACACATTCACTGGAAGATATTGCAATTATGCCCAAAGTGTGCTTTATAGGAAGTAGTATGTCCGGGAACTTTATTTTCTTGAAGATATTCACGGAAACCACGAACTTCATTTAAGCAAAATTTGCGGCCTAACTTTTTAATTTCGGCTTCACCAAATGTCAGATGTTTCCCAGGATTTTCTGGCCAATATTTGGAATCTAAAATCTTAGCACATTCAGGCAAATCAGCATCATCTCCTTCAAGCAGACACTTTCCAAAAACTTCTTTCAGACTTTTATAGTAAGCAGGTGAACTTATTGCAGGACTGTGTCTTTCATTTTTGTGAGTTCAATCCCTTTGAACTTCATGTTCTTCTGACTTTGAAAAGAAATACTGTAGTAAGGACCAGGATTTTCAATTATTTCTTCAAAAAGTTGAACTGTATTCTTTATCTTCCTGTCTGCTTTGTACAAGTCAAGATTTCTCTCTTGTAAATCTAGACTTACTTCACTAAGTTCTTGGAGAGCATCACACACAAGGCCCAAATCAAGAACAAACTTGCATGACGTTATTTTTCTTAAAAGGCCCTCATAAAGAAAGCAATCTGTTTTGCTTCTTCTGCCTCCAGAAAGTGATGGGAGAGCTTCAAAGTCCTGCCACACTGCAGAAACAGTGCAAAACCAGAAGCAACCCAGCGAGTGCTTAAAATTCTGCCAATTGCTAGCACAAGGAAACTTCTCTTACATTAGCCTCCTTACACCATTACGGCTGCACCATCACAAGTTACAGACAATAAATACTCCATTTTACGTAATCTTTAGATAACCTTAACACTCAAGATGACTAAATAAAAAGTTTAGAATTCCTCTAGCAGTTACATCTGATAATTCAATCAAATCTAGGAAAAGACTCTGAGGAGCCGAAAGTTCAGGAAGAACTACATGAACAATAACAATCAATGTTGTTATTCACAGTTGACGATTCATCGATAAGTAACGATATTTTGTTCTTGGAGTTCATTATATTGTCTATTAATGTTTTTCTCATTTCATTTGCGATGTGGCTCACAATGTTAATGCAACCATTTGCAGAATGAAGAATATATCCCACGTCTAGGCCATTAAGGTCCTGTAAATTTATTTCATCTTCAAAGTTATGTTAAATGATTGATTTCTCCTCGCAACTTTGTAAGCGGTTTGAAACACTTTTTCCTGTTACATCTTTATTATGAGACAAAGTATTTAGGAAAACTTTCTGTAATGTTTTGTTTTTTGCTTCAGATTTTATTTTTTGGCACTATTTGTGCGCTGCACTCTTATGATCATAAATCTTTTTTCTTAATGACATTAACTGTTGTTTGCGAGATTCTCCAAATGCCCACTCTGCTGAAATGTTCGTTTCCAAGTGTTTATCGACAGCAAGACTTCCAACATCACGACACACTTTACAGCCCAACATTTTATTCTTGACATACAGCCACTCGTTTCTCTCGTAGAAGTCATTTTTCTGCAAAAGACTCCAACATTCGAGGCAATCATCAGAATCTGCTTCCTTTTGACCACGTGGATCTTCGGTCTTGGTTTCATGATCCCCTTCACCAAGTGTATTTTTAGTGCTAGTTTTCTGTTTTACAGGATCACAAGTAGATTCAACAATTTCTGCTTCTTCAGCCTTCCTTTTTTTTACTTATTGGCATACAGTAACTACTTATTTTACTCATTTTGAACAATGATTGCACTGATTTAACTTAGATTAATTCAAAACTCACGTGAACACCTGCCTGTTGCAGAGTGAATATAGAACTGACAAACTGATATTGGAAGCAATCAGAAATGATAACTAATATTTAAGGAATTGACAGCGTATACTAGAAATATAGATTAAATAAACTTTAATATATACATTCCGATATTTTGGCGAACGTCACGTTGCCATCTTCTTGGGAACTTACTAAAAGACACGTGCACACAAGTACTAATAACAGCAAATGAGACTGAAGCTAGCGTTTCCTAAAGTCCTGATGGTGCCCCCTGGCGGGCTATATTGGTAGTTCTTGGCCTTTGGGCTGAAGTTCTTCTGATAAAAGTTTCCCAAATTTGGGGCAGTTTCATGCATCCAAATTTGTTGAGGTTTGGCATGTTCCTAAGGGCCAAGGCTGATTCCATGAATAGTCTTTCATACTTGAACTTGCTGCGGTGTATTACTGTGGCTTTCTTCCATCTTATTCTGTGGCGAGTATCCAGAGCGTGGTCTGCAAGCCCAGAGTGGCTGTACTGGTAAAATCGGATGTAATCCTTGTGTTCTGAGATTCTGATATTTGCTGTCCTGCCTGTTTGGCCAAAGTAGGACAGTTTATAGCTGCAAGGGACCTGGTATACACCAGGTAGGTCTAGGGGAAGTGGTTGGTCTTTGGTGGAGCGGATAAGGGATGCCAGTTTTCTATGTGGTCTGTAACAAGTGGTCAAGTCATGTTTTTTTAGGATTTTTTTGATTTTTTCCGAGGTGCCTCTGATGTAGGGAATCGTGATAGATTTAGAGTAATCTTTTTTGTGAAGGGGAGGGGGTGGTGGGTTGTGGATAACTGGGTTAAGTATTTTTTGGAGGGGGTAGCCGTTGGCTGAGAAAGTGTCACGGATGTGATTTAGTTCAGTGGTTAGGGCTTGATCATTAGAACAGATTATTTTTGCCCTGTTGAATAATGTTTTAATAACTCCATATTGTTGTGAGGGGGGGGGATTGTTGGTGAATGTATCTGCCTGTATGGGTGGGTTTTCTATAAACTGAGAAAACCAAGGTTCCACCAGGTTGGCGGGTGACTAGTGTGTCTAGGAAGGGGAGGTTATTGTTTTCCTCTTTTTCCAGGGTGAATTTGATTCTAGGGTGTTGGTTGTTCAAGTGTGTTAGGAAGGAGAGGAGTGAATCCGGGCCATGTGGCCAAATAGCGAAAACATCATCAACGTAGCGAAGCCATATGGTAGGTTTTTGTGGGGCTGAGTTTAAGGCTTTCTCTTCAAACATCTCCATGAAGAAGTTGGCCAAGGGTGGGGAAAGTGGTGAACCCATGGCTGTCCCCTCTATCTGTTTGTAGAATTTTCCTGCCAAACGAAATAGCCTGAGTTCATTGTAAACTGAAATAGGGCTGAGATATCGGGAGGAAATTTAGCTTGGATTAGCTCTAAGGTTTCTTTGAGGGGGGACATTCGTGAATAGGGAGGAGACATCAAAACTGACCATTATGTCATTATGTTGGAGTGTAAGGTTTTCTATACTGGCTATGAAGTGGGCTGAGTTTTTTATGTGTGATGGTGTATTGCCAGTATAGTGTGAGAGCGCTTTGGCTAAATGCTTGGCTAGTTTGTAAGTGGGGGAATCAATGCCATCCACTATGGGACGTAATGGCACATTTTCTTTGTGTATTTTTGGGAGCCCATATATGCGGGGGGGGTCTAGAGTTATAGGGTTTTAGTTTGTTGGTAATCTCCACAGGCCAAGAAGTGACCTTCTTAAGGAGCGTATGGAGTTTTCTAATTTGTGAGTTGGTGGGATTGTAATCAATGGGGAGGTAAGTGGAACGATCTAATAATAAAGCCTTGAGCTTACCTGTGTAATCTTTAAGATTAAGTACCACAGTGGCATTTCCCTTATCCGCTTTGGTGATCACTTTTTTTTGTTTCTTTTCAATTCTTGTAGTGCCTTGTATTCACTACTGGATATGTTGGTTCTGGATATGTTTGATTCCCCCACTTACAAACTAGCCAAGCATTTATCTGTATAATTAGTATACAGATTTATCAAAATCTGTATACTAATTTCTAGTATACGCTGTCAATTCCTTAAATATTAGTTATCATGTCTAACCAGCGTATAAGCCTCTCAACAAGAACAATCAGAAATGAACACAACTTCCTGTTTCTGGTTGCGTACCAACCTATGAAACAGAAAAGCAGGGTACCAACTTATGAGTAATCAAAACTGAAAATTCAATTCCTGAACACAGTACCATCTACCGCAATATTTATAATACTATTTATCTACACTAATATTTTGCTGTCAATAAATCGCAAATTTTTAAACACTTAAGAAAAAAGGTGCCGGTAATGCGTACAGTTACATACTGCTGAAAAAAAAAAAGCGCTGGTCTCCTTCATTTTAATAAAAGTAGAAATTAAACCAACGTTATGGCATCATTTTAGAAACGTGAGTTTGTTACGTAAATGAGATTTTGTTAAATATAGCCTAGCAAATATTTTGACATATTACCAGTAATCTTCACAGTAAGAATCAGTTACTAGCTATTTAATAGGGACATACACGGTAGACATAATACAATATTTAAAATAACAGCTTCACACATGTAAAATAAAACTAGAATTTATTAAATACTCCTATATGTTTCACTCAGTTATACCTTGAGCTTCATTCAAGGAGAAAGCAGAAGAATTGGTTACAACATTTAAATTATGAACATAAGAGCGAGTTACACAGCATGTGTATACTTCATGTCTTGGATGCAGCTGTACAAGTAGGAGGAAACACTATTCAAGTTTCAGGGAAATAAGTCTAGTTATGTAATAAAAAAAAAATACACACACACACACACATACATACATATATGTAAATAACAGTTAACAGCAATCATTTCCCAAAACTCAGAGATGGACATACAGTCTGTTTGCTTAAGATTAGGATGATGGCATAGCACCTTCACATGATTCAAGAAATAGATGATCATATTTAAACCTATTGTAGTGCAACATCTTTTTCTTCAAGAGCCTAAAACGATGAGGAGTTTTTTTATGTAGTTTCTCTGTTTACAAATATTGTTTGTAAACAGAGAAACTATTTCAAATTTAAGGGGGGGGGAGCATTCATTTCATTTAAGGGAGAAAAATGCATAAAAGTGCACCCCTCCCTATAAACGGTTGATGAAGCTTCACTGAACTTTCATCAAACAACTGTTGACAAGATAAAATGTAATTTTTTTAAAAAAAATTATTAAAATTATATACCTATATCTGGAACTCTCAATGGAACTACATTGATGAGCATGTATTACATACGAACTTCAATTTGACCTTCAAGTTATGCATAGATATTATATTTGGGGTTTTAAGGTGCATCCACTTGTTTTTTGATGTTATATCTGTTCATTTAATCTTTATTTTATTTTATTTTAATATTCTTTAAATCTGAATCAAAGAGAAGACAAGTGACCAGTGGTGTACCACAGGGCTCTGTAATTGAGGCGAATTTGTGCATTAATAGTAGAAGGATTGATCTGAGGAGGAATATCCAGCTGTTTGTCCATAATATCAAACTTGGACAGGAAAATAGTTAATAAAGGTAATGCAGAAATGCAACAGCATAATCAAAGACAGTAGTATAGACAAATGATAGTTGCTGGTTCAATGTCAAAGTGTGAAACTAGTGTATTACATAGATGGATTTGGACTGAATGAAACTGATGAAGCTAAGAATTGGGGGATGATGGCAGACAGTTGATTAAAGAGGAACTTCAACTACTGGTTGCAAAAGTGGGTAAAATAGCTCAAAGGATCACTTGAATGTTAAGAAAAAAATTGACAAGGAGATAAGGAAGTCATTGCCCCCTCTTTGTAGGGTTTGATATAACCACTGGACTACTCTGCACAGATCTGGTTGCCCGGGTTTCCTGGAAATATGAAAGTGATAGAGAGGATCTAGAGGCAAGTGCCCAAAATGATGGCTGGAGTGCTCTCTATGAGAACAAACTGCATGTTTTCTGGTTCAGTTGATAAGCAATGATAAAAACATAAGTTACTAAAGGAGTGGATGTTGAACAAATTTTTCAGTACATGCCAGAAGTTGTGTAATGGGCATGAGGGACTAAATGTTTTGCTTGGAGTATGGTGAATATGCAGAATTGTGTGAATAATGAATGAGTGTAGACATCCTGCAATGAGTCTTCAGACTGCATGGAGATAATCATAATAATGATTCAATGACACTTGCCTGAAAGATGACTTTAAACATACTCGACCAGATTAAGTTCAAGGTAGAGATTATAAAGTTATTATAATATATTGCAGCTGAATATTTCAGCATAATCTTAAAACCAGATATTTGGTTTTTAGAAACAGAAAATGGAACTAGAGTATACTTGATGAACAGTATTATTATTTTATCATTTATCATTTTGTGTTTCTTCAATTTTAGGAGGATAAATACCACACTGAAAACTTTTCAAGACTAAAAAATCCACAAAAGGAAAGATTTATAATAATAAACTCTTTCAATGATATTTTAAAACCCATGATAATTTTTGGAACCTTCTTCAGCTCGATCCACTGGTGGATCAAGCTGAAGAAGTTGATCCACTGGCAACTCAAGTGGAGTTGCCTGTGGATCAACTGCCTCCATTCAGTTCTGTCTAAGGCTATGTTCTCCTACAGCCTGAGGTGTCCTCTCAATCTGTCCAGTCATTGTTGTTTAGGTCTTACTTATTTTGTCTGGTGGCATCATCTCCAGCAGTCTCCTTCTCACATAGCTAAATTATATGAGATTTGAAAATGAATGGCTGATGAAAGCAGGAGTAAAGCTTCTCTAGTATCTATTGCATCTGTTAACTGCAAGTATTCTCTAGTGTGTGTTTTGTGAGAGGAAGCCTAATACTAGGAGGAAAAAAACCTGCTGGCTCATTATAAGTAGGATTATTCACCTTTGGCTGGAAAAGCACTTAGAAAAATCTTTGCAAGTTAGACATTTGGAATCAAACTCAGGTCTTTCCATCCAAAGAGTATCATTCTTCTGACTGCTACAGAGGCATTGTGAACATTTGTAGAGTATATTTTCAAGGCACTTTCCATACAATAAATTTACTTTAAAACACCACTATGGACACACTATGGATTCTTGCTAGGATTTTTTTTCATTATTTTGTTCTAGCGTCAGCTGTACAGAGAGTTGAGTGTATAATTAAATTTGAGTACAAACTGAAAGTTTTCACAGCATAGCTGCTTGTGCCTCGTTTAAATATCTGCTACCTTAGACAATAATGAGAAACTCACCATTTAAAACCCAATCACGTTCCGGTTGAGATTTACTTCCATGAATAGCAGTAACTGGCCATCTAGACAAAAATGACATATACATTTATTTTTATAAAATCTTATCTTTTATAGGAAGTGATTAAAATAACTTAATGATTTAAACTTAATGATTTAATCATTGCATATCTAATAATGTCACTGATGCTAATTTAACAAAGAAATATGCAACTGATGATGAAAAAAAAATAACATTTTTAAAAATTCTATTGCAATTAATACTTTTTAGTTCTTCATAAATTTACACAACTCTGTTCATAGTTTAACATAAACCACAGTACTGAGAAAAGCATAGGAAAATACTAAAAAAAATAAATAAATTTTAAACTTAAAAATTCTTCCAAAACTTATGTTGATATCAGCAACAATTTCAATTGTTTAACTTTGTGTTAGTATTATATTTGTGGTATTAACTAACACCATATTAGAATAAAAAGTTATAGATTATGATATCTGACACTTATCATTATTTTTAAACCAAATGAATGAAACAAAAGCTTCAAATGCTACCCCAAATGTTACCATAGTATTTGAGAATAAACCTTTGGCACAGGAATACTTTGACTTGCTAGAAGATATGGACACTCTGCCAGATCCATACAGTTGCCTTTTATTAGTATATTCATTAGTTTATTAATTAACACTATATTAAAATCAATTTATTAACACTGATAAAAGGCGACTATGTGCTCCTGAGCAAAGTCCATGTCTTTTAAGAAGTGCAAGCTAAAGTATTACTATGTCGAAGGCTTATTTATTCTCATAAACTCTCTAGTAACATTTAAAACTTTTATGTGTTCATTCGTTTGGTGTAAAAATAATAATGGATATCAAAGTTCATCATTTATATTTATTCTTAAACAAACTGCAGCCTTCTAAGCTCTATATTTTTGTATAAACTAAATGTATTAAGTCTGATATTTCACTGAATTCAAATCAGCATTCTCAGAGAAAAACTATACCCATCAGAAATACGAGGCATTGCAACCACAATAGAGAGAACGATTCAGACTGTACCAACAGTAGCAAAAAAAAAAAAAAAGGTAGCGTTTTTGAGGTAATTTATAGCCAATGAACTGCATATGGGCTTATAACCAATTCCAAGTCATAAACAGCATCCCAGAGATGCAGTTAAGCATGGTCATGGCTACAACTGCAGTAGTTGGCCAATATCCTTGATTATCTGATTGCCAAAACAGGAGTGCTATCCCAAATCAGCTATGATCTGACCTCACATCAGCTTCAACAACATTGGTATCTGCTTCAAATGCTTCAACTGTGTGCAGAAAGCTTCAAAGTAGTCTGCATGCCCCTATCCCCATGCCACAGGAGAGGACATCTGAAATGGGTCAGGCTCCATGTCAACTGGACCAAGACCAATGAGATAACTATTATTTACAGATGAGTCCCAATTTGCTCTATCAGACACCAGGAATTCTCTGATCTGGAGAGAACCAGGAACATGTTATTATTCCTCTAATATCCATGGTTTGGGGGGAGGCATCTTGTTGGGTGGACACATTAAACTGTATGTGTTTCCTAGAAGAAACATAAATACTGCAACTTGCAACTTATAGAGATGAGATTCTAGATGCCTATGTTTGTCTGCATGCATGTGCAAAAGAGGGGACATTTATCCTACAACACGATAATGGTCATCCCCATCAGACAAAACTTGTGGACCAATATCTTCAAGAGACTACTGTACATGTGGACTGGCCAGCCAGGTCTCCTGACATTAATTCTATTAAGCATGTCTCTAGGTAGACATGTTGTAAAACTCAATTGTAGCTTAAAAATATCAAAGCGCTTTACATCGATTTTTACATAGGTCAAATCTCATGAGAACTGTAAAGGACATCATGGCCTTTACAGTTCTCAGACCTTGTTTGTTTCTATGTATATTTTGCTAAATATTAATGTAGTTAACCCTATGGGAAGTGAATGTATTTACTGTTTTAACGTCAAAAACAAACGCAATGCTTTGCCATCAGAACTTTCCTGTGCTCTTACCATGGGTAAGAGCACAGGAAAGTTGTTTACTAGTTTTGTGAATGAGAAAGTTGCTTACAAGCTCTGTATAACACCTTTAAAGTTAGTATCTAAGAGTGCCGCTAGGTTTAGAGAAGTTTCCGTGGCCCGAAAGGACAAGCAAAGTATCAAAGAGGTCTGCTAGTTTTAGAGACAAGTTTCCGCTGCCTGGCAAAATACGATCAGAAGAATGCACAGAGGAGAACAAAGAGCGAGTTGAACTTAAAAGAAGATGAAAGAGTTGCTGAATTCTTCGGGGTTTACTACTCTTAGTGCAAAGACCCGAGATCCAAAACAAAAGGGGGCTTCCAGTCATCAGCAGAGAGTCATCAGAAGTCGGAACCAGAGTGGAGGCGAGCTAAAGGCAAAATGCGAAAAAAGAATGCCTGGCAAAACACGATCAAAAGAATGCATGGAGGAGAACGAAGAGCAGGTTGAACATAAAAGAAGATGAAAGAGTTGCTGAATTCTTCGGGGTTTACTACCCTTAGTGCAAGGACACGAGATCGCAAAATAAAAGGGAGTTTCCAGTCATCAGAGGTAATCGGAACCAGAGTGGAGGCGAGCTGCAGACCATAAGCAGAATCCGAACCAGAGCAGTGATGGCAGAGAACGAGGAGAAGCAAGGCTCCAGTTATGAAGCAGGAGAGTCCAGGTCCAGTTGCCGACAGAGCAAAAGTCCAAGCGCTGCTACCAAAGAGAACCAGATCAGTCATCAGCGGTCGGCAGTTACAGTCATCGGCAATTAGTAGCAGAAGTTCCCGAAATAAGGATCCAGAGGAGAATTTGCCCGTATGCTGAAACCTCTTGTATGTGCTATTCGAGTAGTGCAGATTGCAGTCCAAAAGCCCGCTAATATCCCAATGTGATACTGCTGTAGAAAGATATTCCTGAAGGAAGCCTAAAACTCGAGATGAAAGAAAAGCCATAAAAACTTTAGTAAAAGACTCTTGACTGAATGTGTGATAGAAAGCCTCTGTAAGTTAGTTACATCCTTTTGTATATTTTCTCTTATAATCTAGGAGATATGATGTATATGGACTGTTAAGAATTAGTTTAATAGTAATAAGAAGTGTCAATAAGAGAGTCAATTGGTATGTTAGAAGTTGATATCAAATTTGTAAAAATAAGTTAACAGAGAGTTAGCTAACCTCTTTGCCAGTAAACTAGAAGTTTAATAAGTTGAATTCGTAAGCAGAGAGTAAATAAGTTTTAGAGTTAAAGAGATTATTTAGTGTTGAAGTGAAAGAGTTCTAATTTTATGCTAAAGATTTTATAGATGGGTAGAGAAAGCAATCTCCCTGTTGTTTGATTCATGTATACTTCATATTAATGTAAATAAATGTGTTTTAATTATCTGTTAAAAGAGTGCTGCCTGGTCCCTCATTTTACAACTGCACTGTTCCTAAATAAATCAGACTTGTGAGCGGGAAACAACTAAGGCATTAAAAGCGCAGCTTAATTACTTAAGAACCACGCCTGTTTATATAATCTTTGTTGACGGAATTTACGCTAGTATGAGAGAGAGAGAGATCTACCGGAAGTTTTATTGAGTCTTATGCTGAATATCTGATATACTGATGGCACAGTCTGACAAATAAATTTTTCAGTGTTCATAGGCATATGACTAATAAATACAGAAGGTGGATAAGCATAATACGCAGTAGAGTAAGTGAGAAAGGTTACGAGAGAGAAAGCGCGCACTACTAATTATAAAGAAAAGCTATAAAGAGTAAAGATATTAAAACAATATAGACAAATATTAATATATAGAAAAATAATATAATATTCGTTACAATGCTACAGCTCTCAATCCCTTCTCCAAAACCTTGAGGAACTTAGGAGAACTTTGCAAGAGCAATGGTTGTTATTACCAACTGAACTCCTGGACACCCAAAAACAGTATGAAACATTGTTGCGAATGCAATATTGCTATGAGGAGATGACACATTCCTTATTGAGATACATTGATGACTTCATTTTGACTTCCTGTCTTCGTGTACCTATTTGTTACAGAATTAAATTATTTATTTACAATTTTTGTGAGTGTTTCTTGAAAGAAACACCATCATAATATGAGATGTGAACATCTCATATCATACCGCTTTTTACCAAATTACATAAAAATTCATTATACAGTTTTTAAGTTATCATGATTTTTCTCTCTGTTCCCTAATTTATAGAAACCAGTGTGTGTGTGTGTACTTATGATTCTTCAAAGCAAATGTTAACCATTCTTCCAGATCAACTTGCAGAAATATGACACTTTATAATATTTCTGGATGTGCAAAACAATGGAATCTGTTCTTAAAACAAATAATTGATATTTGGTTTAAAAGTGGTGAAAATATTATATTTATGCTGCACTTTAATTACCATCACCACTTTTAAAGCACCTCAGATGTAAAGGATAGGAATAATTTTATTACATTTGTTATAACTGAGTCAGGAAAATTTAGAAGTACTCAGAGTTGAAGTCAATCACAAACAAAGTGAAATATGTGTATGTGTGGTGAAAAAAAAGTTCATCTAATAGTGCTATATCAATGCAGCAAATAATTTTTCCTGAATATTATTTGCTCCAATGGCAACAATCCTCCAACTCCCAATATTGCACTTTGCCCTGATACACAAGTTCATATCCCCCAACACCTCATATCACAGATACTTCTGAAAAGATAGCTAAAATATTATCTTAGCAACATCTCTTTTAAACCATACACTAAACTAGTAAGCAACCCTTATCCATTCTTCACTAAAGAATTCTCTTTCCTCTGGTAAATCTAAAAGTGTATAAAGTGACTGCCTTCAAGTTTGTCCATTCCACACCTAAAAACTGATTAACATCTGCCTTAGAACAGAAGAAATACAAATATTATCTGTGCTTAAGAGATACTCCTGTCATAATTTTAAGACTAGATTACATGTACACACAAGGAAATAAAATATAATAAAGTTTAATAAATTTAGTTTAATCCTTTATCCAAGTGTGAGCAAACAAAGTTTGCACCTGAAAATATCTTCAGGACTGAGTTAAGGTAGTACAACACTGGGCAACTCGTGACAAAGGTGGATCAAGACCTCAACTCCTTGTCTCAGTATCTCCCATAATGAACAGTACATCTCCTTGCAGACATGTATACTGCTATGCATTAAGGCAGGGGGGCGCCATTATCCATCCCGGTTTCGACCTTTATTGAGGTCTCATCAGTGGGAGACAGGAGTAGAGATACAAAGGCAGAAGCAAGAGAGGTCATCCTTACCTATAGGAGTTGCCAAAAGGTGTGCCACCGTATTATTAAATTACTCTGGATTTAGAGAAAGATGGTGAAAGTTTATTTTTCACTTGGTTAGACTATAATAAATTTAGTTTAATCCTTTATCCAAGTGTGAGCAAACAAAGTTTGCGCCTGAAAATATCTTCATGACTGAGGTAAGGTAGTACAACACCAGGCAATTAATTGGCAAATATTTCAACTAGAAATTTTTACATCATCATCATTATAAGTGGCAGGAAGACTACTAGTACAAGGTAGAACATTAACAATGGATTATTTAAAATTGTCCAAGTTGTGCCATGGTATAAAAAAAGGAACAATGTGCTAAGTGTGAGCTGTAGTAATTGACATCATCATTCAGTCATTATCAATTAACTGCTTACTCCAAAACTCTCTGTCCATGGCTCTTCTTTCCCATATCACTCCTGCAAAACTGATGATATCATCAATCCAATGTGATTTTGGTTGGCATTGTGGTCGTTTTTCCATTGGCACTTCAGATGTTTCACTCTTCCTAGACTTTGGTTTGATTTCTTATCCATGCAATTGTGATCCAGTCTTGTGATACCGACAATATCTATTTCCATACTAAATTGTGTTGTTCTTAATTTTTGAATTTCCTTTGCATTTAGTGTCCATGTTTCACAGCCGTATGTCAATATAGGAAAAATACATTGGTTCCAAACTTTTCTCTTCAGGCATAATGGTAGCTGGCTTTTGAATATTGATTGTACTTTTCCAAATGCTTTCCACCCAAGCATTGTGAGTCTTTTAATTAATTCCATAATATTTTGTTCCACTGATATTGGGGTTGCTTAACGGTCATAGTTGTATAACTGAGAGGAGACCTCCACATAGCCGTTAAAGGAATGCAGAGAACTGACCACGGTGCACCACCTTCTTGTGGTGCACCGTGTTGGGTATCTACCTGGATACTGAATGAACGAGGATGGACTGAGAATTTGAGATTTAGCCGACCAAATTATATTCTTATTGGCTTAAACCAAAAAAAAAAAAAAAAAAATGATGGTGCAACATGACAGAATTTCATGCCGGCTTGGGCATCACCCGGTTAAACAACGAAAAGTCAGCTACTGGAACAAATCTGAAAACACATCCCAACTCAACATCACCAGAGTTCAAGATCGGTACTATCAGCATAAGAAGCCTGAATGGCAAAGAAACAGAGCTAGCTGAGGAATTAGGTAAGTACCAGATCGACATAATAGGGGTAATTGAAACAAAAAAAGAAAAAACTGCTAAGATCTTGCTGAGCAATAAATACAAAATATTATATTCAGGCAATGACAATCTAGGAAAAGAAGGAGCAGCTATAGTATTCAACACTAAATACAAGGCTAATCTTTGATGGCAGGCAGTTTCAAGTAGAGTGAGGTGGGCAAATATCAGAATGGGAAACTGGACAATGAGACATTTGTGCCTATGGTCCCACAGAAGGTTCTACTAAGGTAGAAGTGGAGGTATTTCTTGAGGCTTTAGAAAAAGCAACTGACACAATGAAAAAGGAAAAGTTGGTCCTTGTTGGGGATCTAAATAGCAGAGTAGGAAATGATTGTCAGACATACAAAAATATTTTGGGAAAATTTGAAGAAAAGAGCAAAGTTAATAATAATGGCAAATACCTGCTGAATTTCTGTTCAGGACATGGATTGGTTATTACTAACACCATGTTCCAACATAAAAATGTGCACAAATTCACATGGAGAGAAGAGGCTAGGAATAAGAAAAGTCTCATTGACTATGTTATTGTTGATAGTGATGTTTTCTCCCTGGTGCAGGACACCAGAGTGTAGAGAGGATTTGAAATTGGAAATGATCACTATTTAGTCTCGAGCAGGATAAAACTGAATTTCATATTGAAAAGAATAACATGCAAGAAAGTTTTAAAGCGAATAAAAGTTGAGCAGCTCCCAGATGTGAACTATACCCTAAAATACACAAAGATTATTGAATAAAAAATGAAAGAGTTTGAGAACAGGAACCAAACCTTGGAAATTCGGTGGCAAACATTGAAGAAAACCCTGATTAATTCAACCAGAGCAGCATCGGGTGAGGTTGTTTGCAAGCATAGAAAAATCAGAACTCCATGGTGGATGCACGAAGTTAAAGAGGCAGGTAAGGAAAAGAAAAAAGCATACCAAAAGTTCCTGGCAAATAAGTCAGCTTGTGCTTTTAGAGAATACAGAGACAAAGGTAAGAAAGCTAAACACTGTGTAAAACTAGCTAATCAAAAGTCATGGGACGACTTTAGCAAGAACATAGAAAATAAATATCAAGAAGGTGACAAGATATTCTGGAGGTTGTTGAAGAAGCTTAGAATTGGAGGAAAGAGTGTTGTAAAAGGAATTAGAGATGATAAAGGTGATATGAAAATGGGAGAAAAAAAGATATCCTTGAAGTATGGAGTAATTACTTCGAAAAATTGCTAAATGAAACAAGCAGTGATAGCACAGTGGTAAAAAACACTCAACAGGCATACAATCAGGAATAGACATCCATACTTGAAGTAGAAAAAGCCATCAAAAGCTTGAAATGTGGAAAAGCAGCAGGAGTAGATGATATTCGACCAGAAATGCTGAAGTTAAAAAAAGTCTTACAGTGTCTACACTGCAAAGTTCAAAAGGCCTGGACAGAGGGACGAATTCCCGATGATTGGCGTACAGCTCTCATAGTACCATATATAAAAAGGGAAATAAAACTGAATGTGAGAATTACAAAGGCATTTCCCTACTGAGTGTTCCAGGTAAGATTTACGCAAGTATACTTGAGAAAAGGTTGAGAAGAATTGTGGAAGGAAAGCTTGGTGAAGAACAAGCTGGATTCAGGCCAAATAGAGGCTGTCAGGATCAGATCTACACTTTACGACAAATAGTTGAGAAATCATGGGAATATAACAAAGATCTGTATTTAAATTTTGTAGATCTGGAAAAGGCATATGACAAGATGCCAAGAGAGAAGCTATTCAATACGCTACATTTATATGGTGTCAATGGGGCATTATTTCAAGCAATAATTAGTCTTAAATTTTAGTTATAAGTCAGCAGTTAGAGTTGAAGGAGGTATAGTAAGTTGATTTAATGTTAAATCTGGTGTCAGACAGGTATGTACATTATCTCCATTTTATTCATTCTCTATATGGATCACATTATGAAGGAAAGTGGTATTAAACATGATATCAAAATTGGAGATGTTAATGTCAGCTCTTTGCTTTATGCGGACAATGTTATACTTCTAAATAAATCCGCTACAAGTCTGCAAGATTCTCTGAATAAATTGAATAGCTGTTGTAATAGATATGGTATGAAGGTCAGCAATAAAAAGACAAAGACAATGAAAATAGGCAGAATCATTGAAAATGTCAACTGTGTTGTGAATGGAGAACCTGTGGAACAAGTAAAACATTTCAGCTACTTAGGCACAATTTTTACTGAAGATGGTAAATTAAATATAGAAATAGACAACGGAATAAGCAAAGCTGGTATGGTGGGAAGTCAATTGAATAAATTCATATGCAATAAGAGAGAAATTAGTCGGAACACTAAATTAGCTGTATACAAGACAGTGTTCAAACCAGTTTTAACTTATGGATCTGAGAGCTGGGTCAGAAGTAAAACACTTGACCAAAGACTAGAGACCACAGATATGAGAGTCCTGAGAAAGATTATAGGCGTGAACAGATGGCATCAATGGCAATATCATATTAAAAACGAGGATATTAGGAAAGAACTTGACATTGTCAGCAACCAGGAATGCTTTAGCAGAGCTAATCATAGGTGGTATGGTCACTTTAACAGAATGGGCGAGGAAAGATTAGCAAAACAAGTGTTCTCTGCCAGGTCGGCAGGAAAACGACCCAGAGGAAGACCAAGATATAGGTGGATTGATACGGTAAAAAGTGCCTTAAACGACAGAAATATAAGTGCTGATAATGTTGAAGTCTTGACAAGTAACAGACTGATTTGGAGGAAAATTGTAGATAGGAAGTTAGTAATGATGTAAATTTTTCATGTAGTACTATCATATCCTGTACACCCCTTGAGGGTACATGGCAGGAATTTGATGATGATGATATTGATATCTGTTGTCTTAAGTATATGTAATGGTTATTATTATTATTTGTCACCTCCAGGGAGTTCAAAGACTGATCGAGAGAGGGCATCTAACCGCAACTACACCAATGCCATCTACTGCCAACTACCACCACGACTAGTATTTCCACAGACAATCACAAACATCCATGCCCACGGCAGGATTCGAACAAGCAGTCTCTTGACTGGAGAGTGGACACGCTAACCACTCGGCCAGCCAGGCTGCCATTGACTTGTCTGATTTCATGGATACATTAATATTAGGGTTACCAAGTAATTTTATAAACTTGCGCCTGAACATAGTTCAAGTCTAAAGGTGGCGCAACACCAGGGCAACTCATTGTAAAGGTGAGTAAAGCTCTGATCACTATTCTTAGTATTTTCCATAATGTAAAGCACATCTCACTAAGAGATGTATACTGCAATACATTATGGGTGGGGTCACTACCCAGACCGGTTTCAACCTTTTTTGAGGTCTCCTCAGTGAGTAGCTAGCCCCTAAATACCAAGATTTTAGTAATACAGAGCCTTATCAACTTTACCTATACAAGTTGCTACAAGGTGTTTTTATTTTGAATAAGAATCTCTAGAGGAGATATAGATGTAAATAAGTTTTTTTACCTTGGGAATAATGTATATTAGGGTTACCAAGTAATTTTATACACTTGGTTTATAAAATTACTTGGTCTAGTCTAGCTACTAACTGAGGAGACTTCAAAAAAAGGTTGAAACCGGCTGGGTAGTGACCCCACCCATAATGTATTGCAGTATACATCTCTTAGTGAGATGTGCTTTACATTATGGAAAATACAAAGAATAGTGATCGGAGCTTTACTCACCTTTACAATGAGTTGCTCTGGTGTTACACCACCTTTAGACTTGAACTACGTTCAGGTGCAAACTTAACTGTTTGCTTACAACGGATTAGGAGTAAAAATAACCAAGTTTATAAAATTACTTGGTAATCCTAATATACATTATTCCCAAGGTAAAAAAACTTATTTACATATATATATATATATATATTAAAAAAAAATTACTGGTGTCTAATAAGAATAAGGCTTTGGTGGTCTCCATAAATAAATATTTGAACTTGAAGTAGCATAAAAGAAGCATGTTCTAGACTACAAGATTCTGTGGTCAGTGTCAATTCCATGTTGCACAAGACAGACTTCCTATTAATGATATAGGATTGATGTTCCTGGAATCTTTTTTTCCACAGAATATCCAGTGTGTCTAAAATAGGAAAGGTAGAAATTACAGGGAACATGACAGACACCAGGATAAGAAAGAGGAGATTGTTTACCTTTAGAAAATGGAAACCATGAGGAGAGTTTTGTTGAAGAGAAGTAAATGTAAGAACTAGGTTATATTTCTTTAGAATTCTTGAAATTGATTCAGAAATTCCAGAAATACGTGGAATTGGGACTCTTTATACTGTCTCCAGATTGTTGGAAGAAGGTTTATAAGAATCAAAAACATGCTGTAAAGTCTGTTTGAGAAACCATTCAGCATAATATGTTGGATGCTGAGAAGTTCTTGCTTGAGATCATGTGAGTCGAGGCATATAGTATGCGCCTGATTCTGTGATTTTGTTATCCATATCTACATCAATAATGCAAAACTACATTCCAAATTTCATAGAATCATTTGAACTATGCAATACCTCAAGGGCTCACTTCAGTGAGTATGGGCATGGCAAACCCAAGGTAAAAGATGCTGGACCATGCCTTACTTCATGTAATATACATCTGTTATTATTCTGTAGACTGGTCCCTCCCCTTCTTTCTATGCTTCTTTCTCCTCTCCTTGCTCCTTCCCCTGATGCTATTAGAGTATTCGAGGGCTAGGGTTGAATCATTCCTATCTTGTTAAGTCATTTCGTCGTATGCAGCCTTCGGTGGCTGCATAAGACGAAACACCGGCACCTATTGAGGAAAGCTAGCCTCAATAGGTGCCGGTCCCAAGCCCGGATAAATGGTGAGGGTTGATATCAGGAAGGGCATCCGGTCGTAAAACTTCACTGCCAGCTCTAGCTATGATATGAGTCAAAGAGAAAATGATATAAAGGCCAGGGCGTACCCCTTAAGCGACGCGAGGGGTGCTTAAGGGGTACGCCCTTGATACGGTAGCCCTTGTCCACTTCTCCTACAGCTGCGAGAAGTGGACGAGGGCTACCGCATCAAGGGCAGGTGCGGTTAAAGAAGCGAGCCCAGCAGGTGGAGAGGATTTGCGAGTGGGAACACTGAATGTTGGAAGCATGACTGGAAGGGGAAGAGAGGTGGCTGACATGATGAGGAAGAGGAAGTTGGACATTTTATGTGTGCAGGAGACAAGGTGGAAGGGGGGGAAAGGCAAAGGAACTGGGAGATGGACATAAATTGTTCTACTCTGGAGCGAATAACGAGGGAAGAAATGGTGTAGGAATTGTGGTGTGTGGCAGAATCAAGGGCGAAGTACTGGAAGTGGGTGGAAGGAACGACAGGATCATGCGAATGAAATTGGGTCTTGGAGAAGAGCGGGTGGTCGCATTATGTGTATATGTCCCGCAAGTTGGCTGTACAGCAGAGGAGAAAGATGAGTTCTGGAACGTGTTAGATGAAGAAATGAGGGAACTGGAAGAAAACGAGATGGTGTTTGTCGGAGGAGACTTGAACGGACACATGGGGAGACAGAACAGAGACTGTGAAAGGGTGCATGGTGACCACGGAGTGGGAATGATGAACTAGGAAGGAGAGAGGGTTGTGGACTTTGCAGTAGCGTTTGATCTGGCAATTGTGAACTCGTTTTTCTACAAGAGGGAAGAACATTTGATAACATTTAGAAGTGGTAACAATAGTTCACAAATTGACTACATTTTGACTAGAAGAAAACATCTTAAGGCAGTAACAAATTGTAAGGTAATCCCAACAGATCAAGTGACACAGCAACACCGACTGCTGTGAGCAGACTTTAAAATAAGATCTAAGATAAGAACCTCTGGAAACCATGGGATGAAGACAATGAAGTGGTTTCGCTTAAAAGAAGAGAGTGTGAGGAATCGTTTTAGGGAGAGGGTGTTAGAGAGGATATCGGATAAACTGGATGTACAAGATTGGTGGAAACATGATTCAAAAGTAATCCTGAGCTGTGCAATTGAGGTGCTTGGTGAGACATCTTGAAAGATTAGAGAGCAGAAGGAGGGTTGGTGGTGGAATAATGATGTACAAGTGGCAGTGACAGCTAAGAGGAAGGCAAAGCAGAAGTGGGATGAGTCAAGAGTGGAAGAGGACAGAGAGGTGTACAGAGAGAGAAAGCAAGAAGCCAAGAGAGTGTGGCACAGGCGAAGGCCATGGCATATCAAGATCTGTATGATCAATTAGAAACAAAGGAAGGACAGAGAAAAATTTACCAACTAGCGAAATGTAGAAATAAAGCAGCAAAGGACATCTTACATGTGAGGCAGATCAAAGACGCTGAAGGAAGAGTATTATGGAGGGATGTGGACATAAGAAACAGATGGAGAATATACTTTGAGGGACTTTTGAATGAGGAAAATGCAAGGACTCACAGAGAAGATGGGCAGCCTTCTGCGGGGATGGTGCAGAACATCAGTAGAGTGGAAGTGACAGAGGTCATGAAGAGAATGAGGAATGGAAAATCGGTGGGCCCCGCCAGGATTCCAGTGGAGGCATGAAAGGCACTGGGGGAAGAGGGAATTGACCTGCTGTGGGACCTGTTCATGAAAGTTTGCCAACAGGAAAATATACCCGAGGAATGGAGAGAGAGTACTCTTGTCCCCATCTACAAGGGTAAAGGGGATGCACAAGACTGTAAAAATTAGAGGAATAAAGTTGATGTCCCACACAATGAAAATCCTAAAAAGGGTTCTTGATGGACGATTGAGGAAGGAGGTGGAGATTGCAAAGGAACAATTTGGCTTGATGTCTGGTAGACCAACAACAGATGCTATCTTTGGGTTACGGCAGATGATGGAAAAGTTTCGAGAGAAACAACAGGAGCTACATCTGGCATTTATTGATCTGGAGAAAGCATAAAATAGAGTGTCAAGGCAAGAAGTCTAGAGGAGTCTGAGGGAGAAGAAGGTTCTGGAGAAATATGTCAGGTTGGTGTGGGAGATGTACAGAAATGTGAAGAAAGTGTTTGGACCTGTCTGGGACAGACAGAAAGTTTTCAAGTAACAGTTGGCTTGCATCAAGGGTCAGCATTAAGTCTGTTTCTGTTTAACATTGTGATGAAGGTGGTGAGAGAAGATGCGCCTTGGACAATGTTGTATGCAGATGACATCTTGCTTGTGCAGATTCAAGAGAAGAAGCGGGAACTAAACTGGAAAGATGAAGAAAAGTACTGGAAGAGAGAGGTATGAGACTGAGCAGAAGTATGACAGAATATATGGGTTGCACCGTGCGCAGCAGCCAGGAGACAGATCTGGAGTTGGAAGGAAATGTCATCAAGAAAGTTAGGGACTTTAGATATTTAGGTTCAACAGTGGAAGATGGAGGAGCTGAGAAGGAAGTGGGATGTAGGATACAAGCGGGTTGGAGGAACTGGAGGGAGATGGCTGGAGTGTTATGCGATAAGAGGGTGCCGATCAATCTGAAAGGCAAAATATATAAGACAATAGTGAGGCCAGCTATGACATATGTTATAGAAACTGTGGCCCTGAGGAAAAATAACACAGCAGGATGGAAGTAGCAGAGATGAAAATGCTTAGGTGGATGTGCAGTGTGACCAGAAAGGATCGTCTGAGAAATGACTATGAAAGGGGAACAGTAAAAGTTATGAACTTAGAAGTGAAGATACAGGAGGCAAGGTTGAGAAGGTTTGGTCATGTGATGAGGAAGGAGGACGAATATGTGGGAAGAAGGGGCATGCAGATGGATGTGCAAGGAAGGCGGAAACGTGGGCGGCCAAAGAAGAGATGGAGGGAGCTGGTAGAAGAGAACTTGAAGATGAAGAACTTGGATGTGGTGACACCCCAAGACAGGAGGATGTGGAGGAGACTCATCATCAACAGTGACCCCACTTAAGTGGGAGAAGTTGCAGAAGAAGAAGAATCTGTAGAAGCATTTGTGGGGGAACCTACCTGCTACAAAATCCTTCTCCCTTCAATTTAATATAACTGTGCTGAATTTCAGAGGAACTTACAGAAATATAAGAAATATCTATGTTCTATATTGTATTGTTCAGCTGATGTTAACCAAAGCAATATAATCTACAGACTGCATTATTCAGATGATATCTGCAACAGAATCCCAATCAATTTTTTTCTTTTAAACTGGATCCAAAAAATTTGGCTTCAAATTTGATAGGCTGAGTTCTGCTGAATACAAGCTCATCATCATCATCAAATTCCTGCCATGTACCCTCAAGGGGTGTACAGGATATGATAGTACTACATGAAAAATTTACATCATTACTAACTTCCTATCTACAATTTTCCTCCAAATCAGTCTGTTACTTGTCAAGACTTCAACATTATCAGAACTTATATTTCTGTCGTTTAAGGCACTTTTTACCGTATCAATCCACCTATATCTTGGTCTTCCTCTGGGTCGTTTTCCTGCCGACCTGGCAGAGAACACTTGTTTTGCTAATCTTTCCTCGCCCATTCTGTTAAAGTGACCATACCACCTATGATTAGCTCTGCTAAAGCATTCCTGGATGCTGACAATGTCAAATACTTATTTCATAATATCCTCGTTTTTAATATGATATTGCCATTGGTGCCATCTGTTCACGCCTCTAATCTTTCTCAGGACTCTCATATCTGCGGTCTCTAGTCTTTGGTCAAGTGTTTTACTTCTGACCCAGCTCTCAGATCCATAAGTTAAAATTGGTTTGAACACAGTCTTGTATACAGCTAATTTAGTGTTCCGACTAATTTCTTTCTTATTCCATATGAATTTATTCAATTGACTTCCCACGATACCAGCTTTGCTGATTCTGTTGTCTATTTCTATATTTAGTTTACCATCTTCAGTAAAAATTGTGCCTAAGTAGCTGAAATGTTTTACTTGTTCCACAGGTTCTCCATTCACAACACAGTTGACATTTTCAATGATTCTGCCTATTTTCATTGTCTTTGTCTTTTTATTGCTGACCTTCATACCATATCTATTACAACAGCTATTCAATTTAGTCAGAGAATCTTGCAGACTTGTAGCGGATTTATTTAGAAGTATAACATCATCCGCATAAAGCAAAGAGCTGACATTAACATCTCCAATTTTGATATTAGGTTTAATACCACATTCCTTCATAATGTGATCCATATAGATAATGAATAACAGAGGGGATAATGTACATCCTTGTCTCACACCAGATTTAACATTAAACCATCTTCCTGTACTTCCTTCAATTCTAACTGCTGACTCACAACTCAAATAAAGACTAAGTATTGCTTGAAATAATGCCCCATTGACACCATATAAATGTAGCGTATTGAATAGCTTCTCTCTTGGCACCTTGTCATATGCCTTTTCCAAATCGACAAAACTTAAATACAGATCTTTGTTATATTCCCATGCTTTCTCGACTATTTGTCGTAAAGTGAAGATCTGATCCTGACAGCCTCTATTTGGCCTGAATCCAGCTTGTTCTTCACCAAGCTTTTCTTTCACAATTCTTCTCAACCGTTTCTCAAGTATACTTGCATAGATCTTGCCAGGAACACTCAGTAGGGAAATACCTCTGTAATTCTCACATTCAGTTTTATTTCCCTTTTTATATATGGGTACTATGAGAGCTCTACTCCAATCATCGGGAATTCGTCCCTCTGTCCAGGCTTTCTGAACTATGCAGTGCAGCCACTGTAAGACTCTTATACCACCATACTTCAGCATTTCTGGTCGAATATCATCTACTCCTGCTGCCTTTCCACATTTCAAGCCTTTGATGGCTTTTTCTACTTCAAGTATGGATATGTATTCCTGATTGCATGCCTGGTCAGTGTTTTTTATCACTGTGCTGTCATCACTGCTTGTTTCATTTAGCAGTTTTTCAAAGTAATTACTCCATACTTCAAGGATATCTTTTTCTCCTGTTTTCATTTCACCTTTATCATCTCTAATTCCTTTTACAGCACTCTTTCCTCCATTCCTAAGCTTCTTCAACAACCTCCAAAATATTTTGCCACCTTCTTGATATTTATTTCTATATTCTTGCCAAAGTCCTCCCATGACTTTTGTTTAGCTAGTTTTACACACTGTTTAGCTTTCTTACATTTGTCTCTGTATTCTGTAAGAGTAAAAGCTGACTTATTTGCCAGGAACTTTTGATATGCTTTCTTCTTTTCCTTCACTGCCTCTTTAACTTCCTGTGTCCACCAGGGAGTTCTGATTTTTTTATCCTTACAGACAACCTCACCACATGCCTCTCTGGTAGAATCAATCAATGCAATGTTTTCTTCAGAGTTTGCCACTGAATCTCCAAGGTCTGATTCCTGTTCTCAAACTCTTTCATTTTCTTTTCAATAATATTTCTGTATTTTAGTCTACAGTTTACATCTGAGAGCTGCTCAACTTTTATTCGCTTTAAAACTTTCTTACATGTTATTCTTTTCAATATGAAATTCAATTTTATCCTGCTCAAGACTAAATAGTGATCACTTCCAATTTCAAATCCTCTGTACACTCTGGTGTCCTGCACCAGGGAGAAAACATCACTATCAACAATAACATAGTCAATGAGACTTTTCTTATTCCTAGCCTCTTCTCTCCATGTGAATTTGTGCACATTTTTATGTTGGAACATGGTGTTAGTAATAACCAGTCCATGTCCTGAGCAGAAATCCAACAGATATTTGCCATTATTATTAGCTTTGCTCTTTTCTCCAAATTTTCCAAAAATATTTGTGTATGTCTCACAATCATTTCCTACTCTACTATTTAGATCCCCAACAAGGACCAACTTTTCCTTTTTCATTGTGTCAGTTGCTTTTTCTAAAGCCTCAAAAAATTCCTCCACTTCTACCTTAGTAGAATCTTCTGTGGGACCATAGGCACAAATAAGTCTCATTGTCCAGTTCCCCATTCTCATATTTGCCCACATTACTCTACTTGAGACTGACTGGCATTCAAGAAGATTAGCCTCGTATTTTGTGTTGAATACTATGGCTACTCCTTCTTTTCCTTGATTGTTATTGCCTGAATATAACATTTTGTATTTATTGCTCAGAAAGATCTCACCAGTTTTGGTCTTTTTTGTTTCAGTCACCCCTATTATGTCGATCTGGTACTTATCTAATTCCTCAGCTAGCTCCATTTCTTTGCCATTCAGGCTTCTTACGTTGATAGTACCGATCTTTAACTCTGGTGATGTTGAGTTGGGGTTTGTTTTCAGATTTGTTCCAGTAGCTGACTTTTCGCTGTTCGCCCTGGTTCCCTGGCGAAAACAACGGGGGCCTTGTTTAACCGGGCGACGCCCCAGCCGGCACGAAATTTTGTCATGTTGTACTATCATTTGTTATTTTGGTTTAACCAATAAGAATACAATTTGGTCGGCTAAATCCCAAATTGCCAGCCCATCCTCGTTCGTTCAGTATCAAAGTAGATACCCAACAGGGTGCACCACGAGAAGGTGAGGATTGGACATTAGGTCAGAAGCCCTGGTCGGTTCTCCGCATTCCTTTAAAGGCTATGTGGAGGTCTCCTCTCAGTTATACAGCTTTTTCAAGCTATGGACCAATAATATTCAACTCAGAAACAGATACAGAAGCTTTAATTTTGGCTTAGGTCACCATGAATTTTAACCACATGCATCCAATAAACTACTGTTAAGCCAACAGGAAGAGAGGACTTTAATTCTGTTTTTCCATTGCCAATTTGAATTGGATTTCACTATACACAATGAACTCTGTATTACCCTTACCTTAATTAACCAAAGGACTAATTTAGAGCAGGCTAGCTCCTCCTTTATATTCCGATTTTAGTGTGGTAAAGATTTGGTTAAATATAAAATTTGCCAATGTTCCATTTTCAAAGAATCATTTGTGTATAAAGCAATCCTAAAAAGCTTTTAATAACAACTGGTGGAATGACTTATTTGCATCTGCGGTAAAACAAATTTTGGTGAAGCGTTACTTTTGTTTATGTGTATGTTGACTACTGTTCTCTTTTTATTCTGATGAATTTAAACCTCTAATGACATTAAAAAAACCATACTGATCCCTCAAAATATTTCCATTCTCATCAAATCCAGATTTGAATTCTCTCTAATACCTTCACTAATATACACACACACTAGCCTATAGTTTGACACTACTGACTTAGATTCTTCCCTTATGCAGTGGCACTATTTCCCTTTTTTTCCACTCTTCTGGGAGTATTCCTTTTGTCAGACTTCTGTTCAACCATCAAGTAAAGAGCACTGGTAGCTCTTTTGCACATTCCCATACATGGTGATATCCCATTCAGTCCTACAGCCTCATCCCATGGCTGTTTTGTCTAAATCATATAATCAGAAAATAAATTTGCTTGTTCAGAATTGAAATATGTATTGATTAGTACGGAATCTACCAAAAGTCAGCTAAATAAACTAAACAAATTATTATATAAATTTATTTATTATTTACTAAATATACATACATATATATTTATATATATATTACCCCCCCCCCCCACTCAGAACATACCATGTAAGGCCTCACAGAATCTATGGTGCACCTACATAGAAATAATTGTCCTCTTAGACATACTGTTGATTCCATAGGCAGTTATACAATGGTGATCCGAAAAGTTCCCGGTCTCGACCATAGATGGCAACACTATTGCCAAGATTTAAGTTGGTACATCTGTCATAAGTATTCATGTGAAATTGCAAGTCATTCTTCTATCAAGTAGTTTGTTTCATACAGCTGTCTGAAGCAAAAGTGTTGTCTGTATCCCTTTGAAATGGATAAAATTGAGTATCGTGCGGTTATAAAATTCTTTGTAAAAGAATGTTTAACACCAAAAGAAATGGGCTGCGGAGTTTAAACATGGGCGTAGCCTTAAAGATGATCCACGTGAAGGACATCCAAAAAGTGTAACAACACAAGAAATCATTGATCAGGTGCACGATATGGTATTGAATGACCGGCGATTCAAAGTGCGTGAAATTGCTGAGACTATAGGCATAATCAAAAGAACGTGTAGGATATATTTTGCATGAAGAATTGCAAATGAAAAAACTTGGCACAAGATGGGTGTCACACTTGCTTACAGCAGATCAAAAATGCACTTGCATGAAAATCTCTGAACAGTGTTTGGAGCATTTTAACAAGAATAAAACTGATTTTGTGCATTGATTTATTACTATGGATGAAACTTGGATTCACCATTACACATCAGAATCCAAACAGCAGTTAAAACAGTGGAAAGAAACCAGTTGTTCAGCGTCAAAGAAGACAAAGTCGGTTCATTAGCAGGAAAGATCATTGCATTGGTGTTTTGGGATACATTTTGTTTATTAATTATCTTGAAGAGGGTAAAACAATAAATGGCGAATATTATTCCGATCTTTTAACCAGACTAGTGAAAAAAATTCATGAAAAAAAGAACCTCATCAGGACAATGCATCTGCCCACAAAGGTGTTTTGGCAATGGGAAAATTAAGGGATCTGCACTATGAATTGTTAGAACATCCACCTTATTTCCCAGATTTGGCTCTGACTTCTATCTCTTCCTAAAACTCTTCCTTGCTAGTCAGCGTTTTTCTTTGAATCAAGAGGTGATTGCAGCTCTTACTGAGAACCACTACAGGGACAGGTTAATGGCACATAAATGTATTAGTAATGTCTATCTGACATTATAGACTAATTAAAATTTATGATCAGTTCTAAATATTTCACCAAAAAGATAAACCTTACAAACAAGTTGAAAGCACTTCAATATGTTCACCTATATCATTAAATTTGGCTAATTTTTAGGAGAAATTATTGATGCTAATTTGAATGAACTGCAGATACACAAGTACTTATAGAAGACTGGAAAAACTAAATGCCTGTGTGAAAGGGTTCACGGACAATTCATCATGGGGAAAATTCATCGTGCAAACTACTGATCACGGAAAAAATTCACTGAAAATGTTATTCACTAGAAAATTGAAATGATATTGCATTGATACTGATATATGAAAAGTAAATGCAGTGCAAGATAAATTTCACAAAATATAATTTTATTATGTATCTATATAATAAAATAACATATATTATTTTATATATATGTTTATATATAAAAAATAAATATAGATACATAATATATTTATTATGTATCTATATAATAAAATAACTCTGCACAGTTAGCTGAGTGGCTATGAGCTTTACAACCATATTGCCTGGGAACGGAGTGTCCTGGGTTCAATTCCAGTCACTGATGTGAGGAGCTTAGGATCTTTCTCAGATGTAGCCAAGTTAGCGGGTCTTGGGCATGGACTGCAGGGTTTTTCTCCTGCAAGCAGGCAAACTGGCCTTGAGAACATGATGCCTTTACAGACATGGGATACACTGGGAGGCATAGGGCCAACCACCTTATCCTCATATAACAGTTGCAGTTATAAGGAACAGAAACCTCGACATCGTAAAGGTAAAAGAGGGAAAGATTAAAAAGAAGATCTATATATTATTTATTTAGATTTAATTAGATTTTCATAATATTTTTATTCTTATACAGTGAAAGTAATATTTTATTGATCGGTGAGTGTCCTAATTTCTGTTTTGTCTTACTTTGATACTAGAGGTTCTGTTGATGGAATATTAATATTTACAAAACTGGAATAGGGTGGTTTAGGGAGATAGGGCATCATATTTAAGAATATTTATTCTGCAAACCATTTACTGTTTTTCTGCACACTTAGACACTCATCCAGATGTGATATATATATACACACACACACACACACACACACACACACACACACACACACACACACACACACAGTATATGCACATTTTATCTGAACTAATTCAGAAGATGAAGTGTTTTGGTTACTGAATAGATGTGTATTTTGAATGACTCCACTTTTCCTACATAGGAAAGATATGTTATATGCTGTTATCGTTTAACAGCGCTAGTTTAAGATCATGGGTGCAGTTTTGAGTAATTATATTAAAGAAAATGATAATAAAATTACATAAATGCTATCATGATGATGTATATCAGCATTAGCTAAACTGCCATCTATGGCTGCAATACTAGTCTTTACCTTTTCCTCCAATGCATATTTTCAGATGAAGAAATTCACCTCTCACCTAATAACAATTATAAACATCCATGCATGTTGTGAGTTTTGGATCCACAGCTTATTGGTGGGAGAGGGTATGTTATCTAGTTGGTTGCTCATCATCATGGTTTATTTACAATTTATAAATAGAGAAACAAATTAAATAAACAGAAATCAGAAAAAGTTCATTATTATATGTAGCTTTCCAGGCATCTCTGTTTTGAGCCAGTTGAGTTATTTCTTGTGTGTGTGTGTGGAGGGGGGGGGGGAAGAATCTGTGCTGATAAGGTGGTTAATATACTGCCAGAATTGTTTAGTTGGTCTTCCTCTCCATCTTTGTCCATTTGAGGGGGAGGGGGGGGGGTATAAAAATAAGATGTCAAATTATGGAGAAGGAGCATGTCTCAGTTGATGTTTGCATTGGGTTTCAATCAAGGGTTTTTGGTCTGCCACTTTAATAAATCTTAAGAAGATTATATTAAAGCTATTAATAGTTTTTATATTTGTTGGGTGGAACCGTTCCATGTTTCTCCATGATATAAGTAGATAGCCTGAGAGGTTGCTTTCGATATATTTCTTAGATTTCCTGTGTTGACTGAGAGATTTATATTTTCTAAATAATATGTCATTTACAGTATTATTTATATTTGAGCCTAAGTATTGGAAGTATCTTCTACTTTTTCTAAAGGTTGATTGTGTTCTGTAATGATGGAACCTTGTACTATATTTGTGAGTATTTTAGTTTTATTTCATTAACTGTCAATCCAAATATTTTTGCAGCTTGGCATAGTTTGTCAAAGTGTTGTTATGCCTCGACTAAAGATGAGTCTATTAATACTATATCATCTGCACAGCTGAGGTTGTTAGCAGGTTGAGTCAGTTGTTAAAGACATGTTAAAGATATTTCTGATTACAGTTTACTTTTGAATGGTTCACAAGAGAAATAATTAATTACATCTTTCACTTTGAGAGCATCCATCTATATATTCTTTTTTCAGTAAAAAAGACTAAATATAAAATTTTAAATTTCTTAGTGTCATAAAATACTAGTATTGGAGGAAAAGGTAAAGACTAGTATTGAAGCAGCAGATTTACTTATGCTGAATTACATCGTTATGATAGCATCTACGTAATTTTATTATCATTTTCTTTAATATATTTAATATCAATATCTTAATATTAAATATATTTCATTTAATATAATTACTCAAACTTGCACCCAGGATCTTAAACTAACTCTGCAAACAATAGCAGTGTGCAAGATGTCTTTACTATGCAGAAAAATGCAGATTTTCAAAATACACGTGTAATCAATAACTGAAACATGGTACCGTCTGAATTAATTCAGATAAAACATATATCACACCTGGATGGATGTGTAAATGCACAGAACAGAAAAATAGTCAACAGTTAGAAGAATAAATATTCTTAAATATTGTGTTCTCCCTAATAACTATTCTAACTATTAATAGAATAGTTAATAGGAATAATAGAATATTATTCCTATTAACTATTATTATTAGTTGGATATAACTATTATCCCTAAATATTCTTAAATATGGTACTCTTTCTCGTTAACCATCCTATCCCAGTTTTGTGACAATTAATGTTCCATCTACAGAGCCTATAGTAAGAAAGAATATTAATAACTTTATATGGAATAAAATATTTCACAACGCTAAGTATAATCGAAATAATAAATAATACATACATTTTTTTTTTTTTCATATATGGAAATGATATGAAATAGGATTTCAAATTTCTTGCAAAGAATTTTCTTGCGATGAATTATCCCGACACAGTGTGAAAGTGAGTGGAGTATATTATTGAGAGAGGAGTCATCAATCAATATAATCCTTTTTTAAGGGCAGCACCAAAGATGTGAGAGCAATATTCAATGGTCAGGGAGATTTGTGATTTATAAAAATGGTTAAGAGCGGTTTGGAGTTAAAATGCAGAGAGAGAGAAGAAGAAATTAAATCTTCTTTTTTTTTGAGAAATAATGCAGAGCCGTGTTTTACTAGCATTGAAATTGACAAGGTTAATGAATGTTTTGAAGATCAGAATTTCAAGTAGTAGAGGTTAAAGTGTTTTATGCTTTGCAAGGTTTGTCAAATGAAAAGCACAAATACAGTGTGCTGTCGTAAGCAAAACTGTGTACTGGAGTGGCAGTCAACTGAAGTAAATCATTTATATATAGAAGGAAGAGGATGGGTGTAAGAACAGAACCTTCTCAGCATTAGTTAGAAGATAAGGTGCCATCCACCGTCACTTCAAGTAATGTGCAGTCAGAAAGCTGGCTATTCAATTGCAGAAGTCAGGGAGGCAGAGACCAAATGATAGAAGTTCACTTAATAGACCTTTGTGCCAAACTCAGTCAAAAGCCTTAGAGATATAAAAGCAATGATGTGAGATTCACCAAACCATTCCATGGTGTTTGTCCAGACATGGGTGACATAGGTTAGTAGATCCCTGTTGACTGGCAGTTATGGAATCCATAGTGTCAGTCATTTATTAGAAAAGACTCTTCAAGGTAGAGTATGAGTTCAATGTTAATGGTGCCATCCATTCTTTAGAAAGAACCGAAGTAAGAGAAATCGAAAAGTAGTTTGAATATCACATTAAAAAGGACATTACGTAAGAAAACTTTTAAAAAGAATTAAAGTTCAGCAACTTTTACAGGTACACTCAACTATGCAAACATTATCAAAGAAAAAATGAAACAGAAAAAAATAACTAAACCTTGGAGGCTCAGTGGAAGACATTGATTGATTCAGATAGAAAGGCATGTGGGTGTCTTCAAGGATAGAAAAATAAGAATACCATGGTGGGCAGAAGATGTTAAAGAAGCAGTCTTGGAAAGAAAGAAACTGTAACAGAAGTTACTAGCAAATAAGTTGACAGCTGTCCTAAAAGAATACATAGAAAAATGTAAGAGAGCTAAGTTATGTGTAAAACAAGCTAAACAAATGTCATGGAAGACTTCAGTAAGAATATCGAAGATAAATATTAGAAGATGGCAAAACCTTCTGGAGGCTACTGAGAAAACTTGGAAATTGTAAAAGGAATCAAAGATGATAAAGGTGACATGAAAAGTGAATATAAGGATATCCTAGATGTCTCGAGAAACTACTTTGAAAGACTGTTAACGAAACAAGCAGTGACAGAAAAGTAGTAAAAAATTTTCAAGAGGAATGCAAACAGGAGTATATATCTACTCTATAATATAAAATAATAAGCTTTTTTTGTGTCACGTTTTTTGTCAAGTTATTTGAAACGTTTTGAAACTCAGGGGTACCCTGAGTGTCGAGTCTTCAAAATTCGAGTCATCAGAATTCAAGAACTTGCCTTCCAGTCTGCAACTTGGGGGGTTGGGAGCCGGGGGGGGGGGGGGGGGGGGGGGCTTTCGCGTTTTCAAAATTTGAGTCATCAGAATTCAAGGAGAATCAGCCTACCAGTCCGCAACTCAGGGGGGGGTTCGGAACGGAGTCCCCTAGTGTATATATATAAATATATATATATATATATCAATACTTGCAGTAGAATCAAAAGCATGAAAGTTGGAAAGGCTGTGGCAGGAGTAAATGATATTTGACCAGACATGCTTAAATATCAAGTCATAAAGGTTCTGCAGTGGCTACACTAAATTAGACGACATGGTCAGAAGGTCAAATTCTAGTTGATTGGAGCAGTTCCCATCTACAAACACCTCAGACAAATTTCTCTACCAAGTGTTCCAGGAAAGATTTAAGAATACTTGAAAAGAGGCTGAGAAAAATTGTAGAAGGAAAAGTTAGAGAAGAACATGATGGATTCTAGCCAAATAGAAGTTTTCAAGATCAGATTATCACTTTACAATAAAAAATCTGTACTTAAATTTAGTAGATCTTGAAAAGGCATATGAAAAAGTGCCCAGAGAAAAGCTTTTGAAAACACTACAGTTATATGGAACATTATACTGAGCAATACATAGTCTATATCATCATCAAATTCCTGCCATGTATCCTCAAGGAATGTACAGTGATAGTACTACATGAAAAATTTACATCATTACTAACTTCCTATCTACAATTTTCTTCCAAATCAGTCTGTTACTTGTCAAAAACTCCCATATTATCAGATCCTATATTTCTATCATCTAAGGCACTTTGTACCGCATCAATCCACCTATACCTTGGATCTTCCTCTGGGTCGTTTTCTTGCCAACCTGGCGGAATCCACTTGTTTTGGTAATCTTTCCTCGTCCATTCTATTTAAGTGACCATACCACCTGAGATTAGCTCTGCTAATGCATTCCTGGATGCTGACAATGTCAAGTTCTTTCCTAATATCCACATTTTTAATATATTGCCATTGATGCCATCTGATCGTGCCCCTAATCTTTCTCAGGCCTCTCATATCTGCAGTCTCTATTCTTTGGTCAAGTGTTAATATAAAACATTAACACTATTAATAATATTAATAGAAATATTAACACATATATAAAATTTCCCATTTTATATATGGGCACTATTAGGGCTCTACTCCAATCATCGGGATTTCGTCCCTCTGTCCAGCCTTCTGAACTATGCAGTGCAGCCACTATAAGACTTTTATACCACCATACTTCAGCATTTCTGGTCGAATATCATCTACTCCTCTTGCCTTTCCACGTTTCAAGCCTTTGATGCTTTTTCTACTTGAAGTATGGATATGTATTTCTGACTGCATGCATGTTGATTGTCTTTTACCACTGTGCTATCACTGCCTGTTTCATTTAGCAATTTTTCGAAGTAATTACTCCATACTTCAAGGATATCTTTTTCTCGTGTTTTCATGTCACCTTTATCATCTCTAACTCCTTTTACAGCACTCTTGACTCCATTTCTAAGCTTCTTAAACAACCTCCAAAATATTTTGCCACCTTTCTTATATTTATTTTCTATCTTCTTGCCAAACTCCTCCCATGACTTTTGTTTAGCTAGTTTTACACAGTGTTTAGGTTTCTTACATTTGTCTCTTTGTTCTCTAAGAGTACAAGCTGACTTATTTGCCAGGAACTTTTGATATGCTTTCTTCTTTTCCTTCACTGCCTCTTTAACTTCGTGTGTTCACCATGGAGCTCTGATTTTTCTATACTTGCAGACAACCTCACCACATGCTGCTCTGGATGAATCAATCAGGGTTTTCTTCAAGGTTTGGTTCCTGTTCTCAAACTCTTTCATTTTTTCTTCACTAATCTTTGTGTATTTTAGTCTACAGTTTACATCTGAGAAGTGCTCAACTTTTATTTGCTTTAAAACTTACTTACACGTTATTCTTTTCAATATGAAATTCAATTTTATCCTGCTTGAGACTAAATAGTGATCACTTCCAATTTCGAAACCTCTCTGCACTCTAGTGTCCTGCACCAGGGAGAAAACATCACTATCAACAATAACATAGTCAATGAGACTTTTCTTATTCCTTGCCTCTTCTCTCCATGTGAATTTGTGCGCATTTTTATGTTGGAACATGGTGTTAGTAATAACCAGTCCATGTCCTGAGCAGAAATCCAACAGGTATTTGTCATTATTATTAGCTTTGCTCTTTTCTCCAAATTTTCCAAAAATATTTTTGTATGTCACACAATCATTTTCTACTCTGCTATTTAGATCCCCAACAAGGACCAACTTTTCCTTTTTCATTGTGTCAGATGCTTTTTCTAAAGCCTCAAAAAATTCCTCCACTTCTACCTTAGTAGAACCTTCTGTGGGACCATAGGCACAAATATGTCTCATTGTCCAGTTCCCCATTCTGATATTTGCCCACATCACTCTACTTGAAACTGCCTGCCATTCAAGATTAGCCTCGTATTTAGTGTTGAATACTATAGCTGCTCCTTCTTTTCCTAGATTGTCATTGCCTGAATGTAACATTTTATATTTATTGCTCAGCAAGATCTCAGCAGTTTTTGTCTTTTTTGTTTCAGTTACCCCTATTATGTCGATCTGGTACTTATCTAATTCCTTAGCTAGCTCCATTTGTTTGCCATTCAAGCTTCTTATGTTGATAGTACCATTCTTATGTTGATATTTAACTCTGGTGATGTTGAATTGGGGTGTCTTTTCAGATTTGTTCCAGTAGATGACTTTTTGCTGTTCACCCTGTTTCCCTGGCAAAAACAAAAGGGGGGGCCTTGTTTAACCTGGCGATGCCCCAGCTGGCATGAAATTTCATCATGTTGTACCATCAATTTGTATTTTGGTTTAAGTCAATAAGAATACAATTTGGTCGGCTAAATCCCAAATTGCCAGCCCATCCTCGTTCGTTCAGTATTCAGGTAGATATCCAACAGGGTGCACCACGAGAAGGTCAGGATTGGACATTAGATCAGAAGCCCTGGTCGGTTCTCCGCATTCTTTTAAAGGCTATGTGGAGGTCTCCTCTCAGATATACAGCTTTGACCCTTAAACACCCCCTATACATAGTATAGGGGTGCTTAAGGGTTTTAAGGGGTGCTAAATATATACATAGTCTATATTTAAGTTGTAAGTCAGCAGTGAGAACTGAAGGAAGTACAGGAAGATGATTTGATGTAAAATCAGGGATAAGACAAGATGCACATTATGAAAGAAAGTGGCATCAAGCCTGATATTGGAATGGAGGTGTTAAACTTAGCTCTTTGTTTATGCAGATAATGTTGTACTCCTAAAAATGTAAATGCAAATCTCCAGGATTCTCTAACAAAAATGAATAACAGCTCTAACAAATTTGACATGAAAATCGGCAATAGAAAGACCAAAACTATGAAAACAGGGAGGAACATTGAAAACATCAACTGCATTCTGAATAGAGAACCTATAGAACAAGCAAAATATTTTGGCTAATTTAGGCACTGTTTTTTGTGAAGACGATAAATTAAATCTGGAAATAGACAATGGAATAAGCAAAGTTGGTAAGGTGGGGAGCCAGCTAAGTAAATTAATCTGGAATAAGAGAACCTAGTCAGAATACTAAACTAGCAATTTACAAGTTTTAAGGTATAGATCTGACAGTTGGGTTAGAATTAAAGCACTTGATCAAAAACTAGAGACCACAGATATTAAAGTTTATCTAAAATTAGGGGAATGAAGAGATGGCAGAATCATATTAAAAATGAAGATATTAAAATTGAACATGACACTGTTACCATTCAATAATGGGTGAGCAGAGCTAATCTAAAGTGGTATGGCCACTTAAATAGAATGGGAGAGGAAATGAAGGCAAAACAAACATTTTCCCACAGAATAGCAGGAAAAAAGAGCCAGAGTAAGACCAAAGTCTAGGTGGATTGATTCAGTCAGAAGTGTCTTAGAACAACAAAATGTTAGATACGACAATATTGAAATGCTAACAAATAATACTTATTTGGAGGAAAATTGTTAATAGGATATTAATAATAATGTAAACTTAATCATGTAGTACTGTCATAGCAGCCTGAGTAAGTATATCAGGAAATTGATGATAATGATTTGTTACCCGCACTAGTTTTTCTGGACTGCACGATTGATACCAGTGGAAGAAGAAAGTGTAAATATGTGATGTAAAGTGGGATTCAACTCTGGAGCAAAGACCTTTAGAAAAATTGGAGGGATGCCATGGGAGACTTTTTCATATTGAATTTCAGCAAAATTTTTCTAATTGCTTTTTGGGGATAGGTAAGGTCGAATGCAGGAATGTTTGGAATGGTTGAGGGATATTTACCATGATCAGCCACACATGAATTGGAGGAAAAGTATGAATCATCAGTCACAGAAAAAGCTAAGAGGTTTGCTTTTTCTGTGGCGGATGATGCAATATAGTACCATCTGCATGTAATAGTGGTGGGAGAGTATTGGGCAAAAGTTAAAGCCAATAACTTTTACTAGAACAGAAATAGATGCTGGAAGTTTTTTCACTTGGTTATACTATAAATTAAAGATACCAAGAAATTGTACTATTGGTTTAATCTTTTATTCAAGTGTAAGTAAACAAAATTTGCATGTGAGGTATCTTCACATGCTGGGCTACTTGTATATAGAGACTAATGACTTCACATCAGTTGCCTTAGAATTCCATAATCCAAAGCGCACACACCTTTTCAGGTGTGTATAATGCAATAAAGGCTAATGATATTACATCAATTACTTTAGTATCCCATAATGCAAAGCAACCCCCCCTTTTAAAACATATATAACAGTATGCATCATGAGAAGGGACACTACCCAGACTCGTTTCGACCTTTATTAAGGTCGGTCTCATCAGTGGAAGCCAGACCTAGAGAGAGACCTAGTTTGAATTAATGCAGACTTTCTTGAAATGCCATACAACATATGGATGTGTTGCTCTATAGGAGAAGAAATCTGCTCTAGAGTGTGGCCTAAGTTACCTAGAGGACAGACAATATTAACAGCATACTTATGATCACTAATGAAGAAGAGATCCAGGGTGTTTGAAGAGTAGTTGGGGTTGTTTGGTATTCTGGTGAAAATGTGAACAATTTGTGTGGCATCGTTTGTAATTCCAATTGTCTTAGCCTTTCTACATGCTTAATCTGTGCATTTGGAAGAGAGCAGCCTGCTAGTGTCGTGAAAACTGAAGGCTTTGAGGAAGATGACTTCACTAGTAGCAAAGCTGGATTGAAGAAAATAAACCTTTATGGAAGGGTAAGTGAAGAGTTCAGAGTGGTGGTTGGTATTAGCAGAACAGAATAGACGAATCTGATAGAATGAGACAGATTGAATTTTAGCCAAAGCAGGTTTGGGAAATTCCAGGTTGGATACTTTTTGACATGGTATACTGCAGTGAACATATGCAAGAATCTCATCTCTGAGTGAGTCAAAAGGAGTCAAAGAAAGTAGAGCTGGGCAAGTAGAGATAAGTACTGTTTGAGGAGGTGGAGAGTTTAGTTTCTGTGAAGAAAAGTAGGTGAAGTTTTGCATACTGGAAGTGAACATCATTAAGGTTAGAAATGAGACTGTACATATTTGTGAAATGGAATCTGGACAGTTTTGTGACTGTTTTGCTATTCACTGCATGGGTCCCACACATTCCCTACTCTCAGAGTTTGGGTTCAGGTTTCCACACTGGTTATTTGCAGAATGAATTGGATTTTCTCACTAGTATTCCTTCTTTATAATTGATTGTCATGTTTCATCTCTTCCAGTTCTTGTTGTAGTGTCTGCCTTTGTTCCCAATACATGTAGGTCAGGTCTGGCCAGCCTAATACACATGATATGGGCTAGTGAGTTCTGACGTTCTTCACAGCTGATACGAATGCAGATCTGGGTATCACAGGCCACTTTTATTAAGCAGGAAGTCTGTTCTATCTCTCCATGTAATCATGAGAGCAAAGCAAAGATACCTGATAATTTTCTTGGGTTAAAAGTTGCATTGTTCAGCAAGCCTGCAAATATTGACATTTCACATTGTGTCAGTTTCACAATGGAAATTCAGGATGATGGCATTGTACTTTTTGTTTTCTGTCAATTCATGTCTTGAATTGACGAGGCAATGAGGTCATGAAGCTTGCTGGCATTATTAGTGATAGGCATGTTAGTTTTGCTGATTGTGAATTGCTTTGAGCTTTTTGTTTTTTAATTGTGTCAGTTTTCCAGGAGAAGGTTTCATTAGACATGCTCAGAGTACTTATGGTTGGTTTAGTATTCTTCAGTCCCTTGAGAACTTTTGCTGCAATTTCTTTTGGGACAGAAGCTTGGGTAAAATCACTTCTAAAATGATATAATATCAAAGCATAATTTCCAAGTAACACAATCTAAAATGTCACCTGGTAACTTAACATAAAGATAAGATTCAACTCTTAGTATTCAGTCTTTTCCTCCAAACTCTGTTATAGACAACCAATGCAAATCTCCTGGCATCAAATACCACAAACAGTTCAAAGTATGTTTCCTCTTATTTTTAGCCAAAAAGATGAAAATATCTCTATAGTCTTCATATTAAGTCCCCTATCCCAGATGGTATCCCTCTAATTGTGCTAAGGACTTGACTTTACACCAATCCTATGTCACCGATACAAGACTGTAATACTCATTTGACATCTCTCAAATAGCATGGAAACCAAGTGTTTATCCAACCTGCCACTAAAAAAGAAAAATAAAAGTTAAATAGAGATAATTAAAGTAAAAGTAATAGTGGGTCATTAATGCTAGCTTCTTTTCCATTAAGATGCCCACCAATTAAAAAGTAACGATCAATATTCATTTGCTGGGAGAAACACAAATTGGAGGCTTAGTGGAATAAAATAGCACCAGGAAAGAATTAAAAATAATATTTAATTCTTCCAATATTTCATCTCATTCAGAGAGACATCTTCAGGGAATACAATATGAAACTTGTAACACACACACACACAAGTGTGTGTGTGTTACAAGTTTCATATTGTATTCCCTGAATACACACACACAAAGGCAAAACAAAACTAAGTGAAACACATGGACAAAACACTGGCCTTAATGCAGAGGGCACCTAACAGTCTCCAAGGCTTACCAGGCTTGATATTTGATCAACTCTGATATTGAGCTCTTCTTACCAAGCTACCATTTCATGTTCTCCTTGTGACTGGTGACTAGATTGCTAGTTGGATTTCTCTGTTGGATGTTGGGATGCTTGGGGTAGGTGGAGAGATTCAGTGTTTTTGCTTACACTCTTTCTCCTATACATCAATGACCTTCTCTCACTAAGCTCAGGTGATGTCCATGATTATGCTGATGTGTGCAGCTGATTCAGGCTATGGGATCTTCTATGGCCAATGTCTTACCTACTGATGTCCTCACTACTCTCAAAAGATGATAATCTCGTGAATTATAATGCTATCAAAATACAACATTGTCTTAATTTTCAGAGGCAAGATCTTACTTCGCTTTTCTTACTTTTGATAATATTCTGATTGCCAATGAAGATCAATTTTCTATTCTTGGATTGATTTGTTTCATCAAACCTGTCCTGGTACAAATACATTATTACATCCATAGCTTCCTCATCCTCCAACAAACTTTGAATTCTTTTTTTTGTTCCAAACATTATCCTATTCCAAAGCCTGCAAAAATCACACAACTTCAGATTATTCTGACATTTGAGGTTGTACATCCAAAACCTCCCTAAGAATTCTTAATTTTATCTTGAAGAGTGCAATCTTCTTAAAAGATACTCTCTCTCTTATGGATTCTTCAATTGCTTTCTCATAAATTGCTCTGTTTCTATAAAAATGCATTATTTCATTTTTAGAGAAACAGAACATAAGTATACTCTAATTAAGAGGGAGATGTTAAATCCCGTTTTGTTTTATTTTATAGCCGGGTACGAAACTCGTGTCGAAATCCATAGAGTTTCAATGCCGAAAAAACTATCGGCGGAACCAAGTGTAAATGATCACTTGGGTAGTACAACACTAGGGCAACTCCATCCATATATAGTACACCACTTCGGCAATTCGATAGTAGAGGTATGTAAGTTTCTGTTCACTTAAAACCTTGATATTTCAGGTCTACCTACTCACTGATGAGACCTCAAAAAAGGTTGAAACCGGTCTGGGTAGTGACCTCTTCTGATAATGTAAAACAATATATATACATCTCTTAGGAGCTGGGTTTTACATTATGAGAGAATATTAAAGTTAGTGATGGAGCTTGCTCCACCTTTGCATGGAGTTGCCCTGGTGTTGTACTACCCAAGTGATCATTTGCACTTGGTTCCGCCGATAGTTTTTTCGGCATTAAAACTCTATGGATGTAGATAGATTTCGACCCGAGTTTCGTACCCAGCTATAAAATAAAACGGGATTTAACATCTCCCTCTTAATTAACAAATTCGCCGGTAAAATAGCCTTTCGGCTTATTATCTTTGTAATAAGTATACTCTGTTTCTGCACTATGCATTTTTATTTTTTTCAGGAGTACCACTTCACTAAATTAAGCATCACCATTCCTTCTTTTTCCTCTAATCATGTAAGAATACAAGGAGCTTGGTCAATATCCATATATACACAGTTCAATTCAAAACTTACTGAACTGACTTCCCATGCTTAATCTTCGTTCCATCTACCTCTGTTTTTGGGAACAGCCTTCTCCATACTATTTTATCCTATGAATACAACCCTTCCATTTCTTCAAGAAACATTAATATATTCCTTATTTCTCTTTAATCAAACACACACAGCACTCTACTCTTATGCCATAAGTTACGTGACCTCTTGTGTGAGGTTGATAGTAAAAGAAAAATATGAAAAATTTTTAACATCAACTGCATCTTTTATAATTTGTACTTAGAAATAGTGATTCTTCATTATCAATAGTTCTGAATACTCATGTATAGTCAGTGAACTATATAAAAACCATAGTGGGAAAGTGAAGAGGGGATTGTAAAACAATGAAATTATAAGTTGTAGGAAGCAGAAAGAAAAGAGATTAGTAGATTAGCAAAATGCAGGTGGAAAGGCTCAACAAGAAATTCTCATTAGCAGAGCTGTTAGTATATCTGCTCTCCAACCACAGGCTGTGGGTCAAATCTTACCATGTTTTGTGAATAACTTGTGGTATATGAATGTCATTAACTAGTATTAGACAACCACTCTTCTTACTGAAGGATGGAAATGGCTTTAAAAAAGTTGATCTCTCTACAGCAAGGTTCAGATTAACTCTCAGCCTGCCCACAGTAATAATACTGATGCAGTAATGAAGTCTTTCATTGATATGATACACATAAATATTCCATCAATAATACTAATAGATTCTAATGGTGAAGTAATCAATAAATTATTTGAAACTATAGGTTTAAAATGTCAATTTTTCAATTAAGAAAAACATACCCATCTTTTCTCATCTGTCTTGCAAGATCTTCCACCTTCCTTTTTGTTTCAGCAAAAATCAAAGTCTGTTAAAAAATAAATAATAAACATAATGGAAATAATTATTGGTGTAAAGATATAATATATAAATTTACCACCATAATCTACCATAAATTGAAATTCAGATCATCAGTGACATCTGTACCCAATAATTTTTGATAAGCAGATTAACAATTGGAACAATTCTAAGATAAGCCTACTTAGAATTGTTTTAATTCCTAGAATTATTATTATTATTACCTGAGATCTCCAGGAAGTCAAGCCCTCATTGAGGAAGGCTGTAGATCACACCAGATGTCATACCATTTCTTAAACTAACTCACTGCTCTGTGAGATAATCTTACTCCTTTCTCAACCATCCACAAACTAACTTTCATGGATGCTGTGTTCTTTGTCACCTTCCACATAATGAAAAATTTCATAACACCCATTCAGAAATTTGTATACCTCTATCAACATTACCATTCTTTCTCCTGTTTATCAGCATCTGCAGTCAATGCTCACAATCTACATTCCATAATACCAATATAATCTTTATAACTCTTCTTTATAACCTTTCCAATTTTTATTTTTTCTTTCCTACCTTTATTTTTATCCCCTTCAAACCCAGCAAACCAAATCTGCACATAGTAGTCTACTTGGGGTCATATCAAGGCCTTGTAAAGAGGTAAAATAACCTCCTTATCCTTATACACCAATGTTCGTTTCAGCATCACAATGATCCTCTGAATTGTATTTGCAATTTTTGCTATGTAACTTTGAACTTCAATTTCCTATCCATCATAACAACATTCCTAGCTTCATTACCTTTTTGTAGCATAATCCTGCCAATATATGTCATTGGAAATCTCATCATGCCAAAGTGCATAGCTTTATGCTTACTATTATCATATTCATGCTTACTATTATATATTAGACAACTATTATCATTTGCCCATTGTTGCAGCTTAATTCAAATCATTTTGTAAGTGCAGGATATCAGTAGAATCCCAGATTGCCCTGCCTATCTTTGCATCATCAGCAAACAATTCAATATCTTATGTCAGATCCTTCTGAATATCATCAATGTAAAGATTGAACTACAATGATCCTAGAACTGATCCCTGGGATACACCATTAGTCACCTTAAATCCAGTAGATTCACACCTAGCGTATATATCACTTTCTGATATCTGTACATCAACCATTCACTGTTCCAAGTCAAGAGTTTATATTCCAATCCCGTTTCTCCATTATATGCAATGGCTTTTCATGTGTATTCTATCAAATGTCTAAGCAAATTCTCACAGTTTTATAGTGTATGTATTCATTCTTTTTATTGAACTCAACTGTAACATTGTAATAAAATATGAACAAATGGCTAAAACATGACCTCCCTTTAATAAACTCATGCTGTTTCTTGCAGAGAGTATAGTTTGCCTGTCAACATATACAGGGCCTGGTAAAGAGACAAAATAACTTCCTTATCCTTGCACATCAATGTTCATTTCAACATCAAAATTATCCTCTGAGTTGTATTTCAAAAATTTGTAAATCTAAAATCCTTTCCACCACTCTAGAGATAATGATAGATTAGTAGTTAGACACACTGGTTTCTGCATCACCTTTTGTACAACAAAACTATCACACATTCTTTCCATTTCTGTGGGAGCTTTTCTGAGTAGTGCTCAAGTTATTCAAACATGTCAAGGACCTAGCCAATTCATTTGAACATTCCTTTAGTATAAGTGTTGATATCTCATCTGCTCATATTGCCGAATTGTTATCCAGGTTATGCAACAACTCTTCAACCTCATCCTCATGCACCTCCGCTCTTCATCAATGTAATCTTAGCAAAAAATGAGCACTCATTATCTGAGCAATCTCTTCAGCTTCTGACATAAGGGCATAAATGCAGATGGTATTAATGTTATACCATCTGCATTTAGCAAAGTTACACCCTCTGTCCAAAAAGAAACCGAAATTTTCGAAAATAGAAGCAACTAGTGGCACCACCTGTTGTATCTTTTTTTGTTGTCGAAAGCAGCAACCTTCATTAGTTTTGTGTCAACTGTTTATGACATTTGTTTCACTAGAAGTCGAGTTATAGTGCCAAGAGTGACATTGTGTTTTGACGAACGGTCGGAAAATGAGTTTCAAACAGAGAGCCATGATTGACTTTTGTGTTAAACTTGGTAAACGTTTTACCGAAACGCATCAAATGCTTCAAAAAGCATACGGTGATGAATGCTTATCCCATTCTCAATTTTATGAGTGGTTTAAAGTAGTCGTGCGACACTTGAGGATGATGAAAAGCTGGGCCGTCCAAACCCGGAGCGAGTGAAGTTAGCATCCAAAAAGTGCGTGATTTCATCAAAGAAAACCCGAAACCCAATTCATCTTCAATCAATCCGTGAGATTGATTGAAGATGAATTGGGGATTCCAAAATCAACTGTGCACAACATTTTGACCAAGAGTTTGGGCCTTCATAAATTGAAGTTGCAATTTATTCCCCACAAGTTGATCGATGACCAAAAAATGTATCGAATTGAACACTGCAAGGACCTCATTGAAACCGCTCTTAGGACTCAAACATCCTTGAAACGATCGTTACTGGTGATGAAACGTGGTGTTTGAGTATGAGTCCAAAACAAAGCACCAGAGTGCTGAGTGGAGACCACCAGAAGATGGATATCCGAAAAAAAAGTCACTTGGAAAAGTCAAAAGAGTAAAGACAATGCTGATTTGTTTCTATGATTTCAAGGGCATTATCCACAAAGAATTTGTTCCGCTTGGCTAAATGGTCAATGATGAGTTTTATCTTGAAGTCTTGAAGCAATTAACAGAGAGAATTCATCATGTACGGCATGAATATCGTGACGACCGACCGTTTGTCAAAACACACTGCTACTCTTGGCACTATAACTCGGCTCTAATGAAACAAATGTCATAAACAGTTGACACGACAATGATGAAGGTTGCCGCTTTCGACAACAAAAGGATACAACAGGTGACGCCACTAGTTTCCTTATTTTCGAAAAGTTCGGGGTTTCTTTTTGGATAGAGAGTGTATTATTCACTTTTACATGCAGCATAATAATAAAATTCTTTTAGATTACCTCCAGCCTGCACAACTAATTTCTTTTCATAATCTAATTTGACTTTTTTGTGCAATGCTTATAACTTTTTTGGCCTGTACTTTATATATTTCAGAACTTCTCTCACTCTTATTCTCAAGATATTTCTTCCACGTAATGTTCTTATGGATTTCTTGATTGATAAACTTACACATCCATTTCACTCATGCCCTATTTGTTCTTCAAACTCATTCTGCTATATTTAAGCATCTTTTCCATTCAGTAACTCATACCATGGGAAACGGATGACATTAAAAAAATGAAATAGCTATAAACAAGTAGCTTACAGATATATGTGCTTTTATTGCACTGTGCAATGAATGTTTATTCATTACATTAGATTCCATGGACAACATTTATACTAAGTGAGTCACAGACTGTATAGGAAGTTACTTGTTTTATTAATATAATAGAATGCCAAATTCTTAACAGCAATGTTCTAAATAAGTAACAAAATTATTTTAGTAAAATGCAGTATGTATATGTACAAAAAATTTAATGAAGATGTATTACAGTTTCGAAACTTATAATAACCATCAAAAAAGGTGTTAAGTATGTTGCTGCACAAAATATGTGGTACTTACGCATTAAATGACATTACATATTAATTAATACACTTAAAAATATTTTTGTTTTGTGCCTCAGAAAAAAACATCTTCAGTATGGAGATAAGACTGATAATAAATATTTCAATATATATACACATAATGAAATGTATGCAATAACAATGGAAACCTTTTTCTGACATGTGCAGTCATGAAAATGCTAGGATAAACACTATTGGAACCATTTTAAAAATCATATGTATGTATGTATGTTTATATATTTTATACAGTTAAGGATAGCAACTCCCAAAACTATGGGAACTGAAAATCAGTCATTATGATTTAGGATTCATCAATGTACTAGGGCTTTAGCACTTGAATAAACAATTATATTTATAAATACTACTGTATAGTACTGGTTTCAAAAAATTTTGTAGCTCATGTCAATTTCATGTTGAGCCAATCAGATTTATAAGATTTAATATGATGAATATGAATCAGATGTTCAGAAACATGATTTTTAAACTATCTACCTGTTTGATCAAAATATAAGTAATTATATGAACATATATGTTGATATATACCCGGCGGTAACAATGGGGAGAATTTGTATTTAGAAGAAGGTAGTAGCTGGCAGATTTAGTTGTTTAGTTTGTATAAAGTTTTTTCACTGGGTTACAAAGTGAATTATAAATCTCAGAGGATGCGTCTCAATAGATTGCAGTATGGTGGCTGCTCATCTAAGCAGGACACCCAGACCAGTACCTAGGTTGTCTACGGACGATTTGGTGCCCGAATGGTGCAGAGTAGGAAGCAGCTGCCACATAGTCTCAACGTCTGCCTTGATGCTTTCATTCTAGTGGCCTCATCGCCAGAGCGATCACACCATAACAGTACGAAAGCAACTCTGGCTAGCACTGCCTTTTAATGTGCGAGGCACGAACGGTATCGTTGCAGTGGCTAGATGGGAATCTGACCTTAGAGGCGTTCAGTCATAATTCCACGGATGGTAGCTTCGCACGACTGGTCACTCGACCAAGTGTCCCCACCTGCGGTTCCTCTCATACCGAGCAGGATTACTATCGCAACAACTAGTCATCAGTAGGGTAAAACTAACCTGTCATCTTTAATATCAGGTTAGACTCTCTTGGTCATCTTTAACATCAGGTTAGACTCTCTTGGCAATGAGCTCCTGTCTAGCATTAAGAACCTAAAGACGTTCAGTCGTTAATGTCCTGTGGTACATGAACCTAAAGTTGTTCAGTTCATGCAGTTACCACAGCATGACCATACTCGCCAGTGCAATATCAATGCCTATATTATTTAGATTATTACCAGATTTTCATGCTGTCACGAACGCAATGTAAAGTGCTGGCTATGGATTTGGTCCAAAATTTGCCCAATTCCAATATTTTATACATTCGACCAAGCATATGACTATTTGTTCCCTTCTTACTCTAACTTACAGACAAGCTTAATTCTAACTTAAACTAGCTTAAAACTAGGAACTAGATTCCCTCCTACTCCTAACAGGGAACCTGGCCCTGTTGCAGATCCGAGAAGGATTGGGCCTTCAAGCTGACTTTAACGTGGGGAATTGACATCCCACCTGTGCACCTATGCACAGGAGCTTATTGTAGTGAAGTGGCTAATGACTGACCTTTGCTAAAGTTGGGAAGAGGTGAGAGTGCCCGTAAAGACTCACTGTGCCCCTATGCACACACACATCATCATCATCAAATTCCTGCCATGTACCCTCAAGGGGTGTACAGGATATGATAGTACTTCATGAAAAATTTACATCATTACTAACTTCCTATCTACAATTTTCCTCCAAATCAGTCATTTACCTGTCAAGACTTCAACATTATCAGATCCTATATTTCTATCGTCTAAGGCACTTTGTACAGTATCAACCCAACTATATCTTGGTCTTCCTCTGGGTCGTTTTCTTGCCAACCTGGCAGAGAACACTTGTTTTGATATTCTTTCCTCGCCCATTCTGTTCAAGTGACCATACTGCCTTAGATTAGCCCTGCTAACGCTTTCCTGGATGCTGACAATGTCAAGTTCTTTCCTAATATCCTCATTTTTAATATGATATTGCCATTGATGCCATCTGCTCACGCCTCTAATCTTTCTCAGGACTCTCATATCTGCAGTCTCTAGTCTTTGGTCGAGTGTTTTACTTCTGACCCAGTTCTCAGATCCACAAGTTAAAACTGGTTTGAACACTGTCTTGTATACAGCTAATATAGTGTTCCGACTAATTTCTCTCTTATTCCATATGAATTTATTCAATTGACTTCCTACCATACCAGCTTTGTTGATTCTATTGTCTATTTCCATATTTAATTTACCATCATCACTAAAAATCGTCCCTAAGTAACAAAAATGTTTTACTTGTTCCACAGGTTCTCCGCACACAATGCAGTTGACATTTTCAATGATTCTGCCTATTTTCATTGTCTTTGTCATTTTATTGCTCACCTTCATACCATATCTATTACAACAGTTATTTAATTTAGTCAGTGAATCTTGCAGACTTGTAGCTTTATGCAGACAATGTTATATTTAAAAGTATAACATTGTCTGCATAAAGAAAAGAGCTGATATTAACATCTCCAATTTTGATATCATGTTTAATACAACTTTCCTTCATAATATGATCCATATAGATAATTAATAACAGAGGGGATAATGTACATCCTTGTCTCACACCAGATATAACATTAAACCATATTCCTGTACTTCCTTCAATTCTAACTGCTGACTTACAACTCAAATACAGACTAAGTATTGCTTGATATAATGCCCCATTGACACCATATAACTGTAGCGTATTGAATAGCTTCTCTCTCAGCACCTTGTCATATGCCTTTTCCAGATCAACAAAACTTAAATACAGATCTTTGTTATATTCCCATGCTTTCTCAACTATTTGTCGTAAATTGAAGATCTGATCCTGACAGCCTCTATTTGGCCCGAATCCAGCTTGTTGTTCATCAAACTTTTCTTCCACAATTCTTCTCAACCGTTTCTCAAGTATACTTGCATAAATCTTGGAAGGAACACTCAGTAAGGAAATAGCTCTGTAATTCTCACATTCAGTTTTATTTCCCTTTTTATATATGGGTACTATGAGAGCTTTACTCCAATCATCGGGAATTCATCCCTCTGCCCAGGCTTTCTGAACTATGCAGTGCAGCCACTGTAAGACTTTTATACCACCATACTTCAGTAATTCTGGTCGAATATCATCTGCTCCTGCTGCCTTTCCACATTTCAAGTCTTTGATGGCTTTTTCTACTTGAAGTATGGATATGTATTTCTGACTGCATGCATGTTGACTGTCTTTTACCACTGTGCTATCACTGCTTGTTTCATTTAGCAATTTTTCGAAGTAATTACCCCATACTTCAAGGATATCTTTTTCTCCTGTTTTCATGTCACCTTTATCATCTCTAACTCCTTTCACAGCACTCTTTCCTCCATTTCTAAGCTTCTTCAACAACCTCCAGAATATCTTACCACCTTCAGATATTTATTTTCTATGTTCTTGCCAATGTCCTCCCATGACTTTTGTTTAGCTAATTTTACACAGTGTTTAGCTTCCTTACATTTGTCTCTGTATTCTCTCAGAGCAGAAGCATACTAATTTGGCAGGAACTTTTGGTATGCTTTCTTCTTTTCATTCACTGCCTCTTTAACGTCCTGTGTCCATCATGGAGTTCTGATTTTTCGGTCCTTCTAGATAACCTCACCACATGCCTCTCTGGCTGAATCAATCAGGGTTTTCTTCAAGGCTTGCCACTGAATCTCTAATGTTTGGTTGCTGTTCTCAAACTCTTTCATTTTTTCTTCAATAATCTTTGTGTATTTTAGTCTACAGTTCACATCTGAGAGCTGCTCAACTTTTATTCGCTTTAAAACTTTCTAACATGTTATTCTTTTCAATATGAAATTCAATTTTATCCTGCTCAAGACTAAATGGCGATCACTTTCAATTTCAAATCCTCTGTACACTGGTGTCCTGCACCAGTAGGAAAACATCACTATCACAATGACATAGTCAATGAAACTTTTCTTATTCCTTGTCTCTTCGCTCCATGTGAATTTGTGCACATTTTTATGTTGGAACACGGTGTTAGTAATAACCAATCCATGTCCCGAGCAGAAATCCAACAGGTATTTGCCATTATTATTAGCTTTGCTCTTTTCTCCAAATTTTCCAAAAATATTTGTGTATGTCTCACAATCATTTCCTACTCTGCTATTTAGATCCCCAATAAGGACCAAACTTTCCTTTTTCATTGTGTCAGTTGCTTTTTCTAAAGCCTCAAAAAATTCCTCCACTTCTACCTTAGTAGAACCTTCTGTGGGACCATAGGCACAAATAAGTCTCATTGTCCAGTTCCCCATTCTCATATTTGCCCACATTACTCTACTTGAGACTGACTGCCATTCAAGAAGATTAGCCTCGTATTTTGTGTTGAATACTATGGCTACTCCTTCTTTTCCTTGATTGTCATTGCCCGAATATAACATTTTGTATTTATTGCTCAGAAAGATCTCACCAGTTTTGGTGTTTTTTGTTTCAGTCACCCCTATTATGTCGATCTGGTACTTATCTAATTCCTCAGCTAGCTCCATTTCTTTGCCATTCAGGCTCCTTATGCTGATAGTACCAATCTTGAACTCTGGTGATGTTGAGTTGGGGTGTGTTTTCAGATTTGTTCCAGTAGCTGACTTTTCGCTGTTTGCCCTGGTTCCCTGGCGAAAACAATGATGGCCTTGTTTAACCGGGTGATGCCCAAGCCAGCATAAAATTTTGTCATGTTGTACCATCATTTTGTATATTGGTTTAAGCCAATAAGAATAAAATTTGGTCTGCTAAATCCCAAATTGCCAGCCCATCTTCATTCATTCAGTATCCAGGTAGATACCCAACAGGGTGCACCACGAGAAGGTGAGGATTGGACATTAGGTCAGAAGCCCTGGTCGGTTCTCTGCATTCCTTTAAAGGCTATGTGGAGGTCTCCTCTCAGTTATATAGCTTTGGCCCTTAAGCATCCCTGTTACTAATATAGAAAAGTTAAATATCTCAGTTTACTAAACTGCAGTCCAGTCTCTAGATCAGAACATCCAGACTATTTAATATTCATTTTGCCCACCTATGTAGTGTGGGTTTTCAACTGCTCAGTCTGGATCAGAGCATCCAGACTATTTAATATTCATTTTGCCCACCCATGTACTGTGGGTTTTCAACTGCTCATGAATGTGAAGATCATAAAGCATAGTTCACTATACTGATAAACAGTAAATTGAGCTCAACACATAGATTAAAAACAACATGAATATTCAAATTTGCAACTCTTCATTTTGGATTAATAACCAGTAGAAAAAGAAGAGAAAATGCATTCTACACTAAAAACAACAAATCTTTACTAATAGGTAAAACAGAACTGGTTTTCTATTTTTAGTTTCAATTACAACCATCTTAAATCTAAAAATAATTAGGAAAGCATGTTATCTGCCATAAACATTCAGCTGAATTTTAAAAAAAGCACTGTAACTTAATAAGTTCACAAAATTATTCACAAATTGCTTTTAGATTTTAAATGTATAAAACAAACTAACAAATGAAATGGCAAACGTTTTTGAACAGTAAATTTTGATAGTGACTAATCCCGACAGGTTTGGACAGCATACCAATACTAATGAAATTAAGTAATATTTACTCAAGTGAGTAAATATTACTCAAGTGAGTAATATTTACTCACTTGAGTCGTGCTAAGATATATCAACTAGGTGTTTGCAGCATGGCGCACAGTGCTATGTTGGATGAAGAGTTAGAGGTTCATGAAAATGAGCTTAAAGAGCTCTTACATAACCTGGATAAGAATTTGTCAATAAGGACAGATGGAATATCGGTCCATTTGCTAAAGGAATGTTCAGATGAATTGGCTAGGCCTTTCACACATTTGTATAACTTGAGTCTCAGTTCAGGAATGATACCACAGGAATGGAAGGAATGTATGATAATTCCATTGCACAAGGGTGGTGAAAAAACTGATGTGTCTAACTACCAACCTGTTAGTATGTCTGGTGTGGTAGTGAAGATTTTAGAGAAGTTGGTAAGAACTCGCATACAGAAATGGGTAGACAAGCATTCTATACTCTGCAGGGAATAGCATGGGTTTACCAAAGGAAGGTCATGTTTTAGCAATTTGCTCATATTTTATAACAATATTACAGCGAGTTGGATAAAGGGAATGGATGCACTATGATAATGTTGGATTTTTTCTAAGGCATTTGATAGGATACCGATAGGATGTTGTGTAAACTGGAGAATATGGGATTGGAACATTATCTATTGACTTGATCAGGGGATGGTTGAAAGACATATCAAAAAGTGATATACGGTGGGTGTGAATCTGCCAGATTTAAGGTAACCAGTGGTGTACCTCAAGGTTCAGTCCTTGGGCCATTATTGTTCAATCTATACATTAATGACATCAAGCAGGGTCTATCATCAGATTTGCAATTGTTTTTGATACAAAGATAGGCAGGGCAATTAGGGATGATATTCAGCACTTGCAAAACTATTTGAATAGACTGAAAATCTGGGCAAACGAAAATGAAGGATAAGGAAGTAATTTTGCCTCTTTATAAGGCTTCGATAAAACCACACCTGGATTACTGAGTGCAGATTTGGTCTCCCGGGGATAAAGAAGCTGTGGAAAGGGTGCAAAGAAGAGTTACAAAGATTATATCCGGATTAATGGGATTTAGATTATGAGGATAGATTGCGAGTATGTGGATTGTAGACTTTGGTTAACAGGAGAATGAAAGGTGATATGAAAAGAGGTCTATAAACTTTTGAATGGGTGTTACAGCATTTCAAATGATGAAATTTTTCATTATATGGAAGGCAGGGAGAGAACACGGGGGGGCATCCATGGAAGTTAAGGTTGTTCTCAGTCAAGAAAGGGGTAAGAGCTAGATTTTTCTCCCAGACAACAGTGAGTGGAATAATTTGCCCTTAAGGGTAGTGAGTGCATCTAGTGTAAATGAATTTAAGGGAAGGTATGATAGCTGGGTTGGGTAATTTACAGCCTCCCTCGATGAGTCCTTGACTCCCTGGAGGTCTCGGATAATAACAATAATAATAATAATAAAAGTTAAAAGACTTGCTCACTTAACTAATATACTCACATATGTCTTCTTCTTTCAGTAAACAAGTTTCCTTAAACACATCTTTCTTCCATTTTTGTTGAAAGAGGCATGAAGTATAATTGCTCAGACAACAGGAATACATTTAACTGAGCAGTTCCAACTGCACTTGCAATAAAAGGAACCTTACTCCAGATTTCATATTGCTCGTTGAAATATATACCACTTGCTTCTCATATACAAAGGATTGATGTATTCCTTCAATTATTAACTTCATAGTTCCTTCTTGAGAGTAGTTAAAGGTGAATATAAAAACTTTTTCGAGATCAGAGAAGTTAACTTGGTAGTTCATTACGCTTTTCGGCTCCTTTCTTGTTTGCTAGCATTGTTACCTAGTGACAGCTATTTTAAAAACAACTAATACACATGCCTGTTAATGAGATTGATTTTGGTAACAAGCAAAACTCTAGAGATAACATGGTGGCTGCCATTACCACAGTGTTTGTGCATTGTAATAGCATGTGGCATGAGAACACCACTATGAACAACATACAATAATATACATGCAGCGTTATTTTCATGTAACTACCTAAAAGAATTACAATATGGTAAGTAAAATTTACTACCTAAAATTACATTTAAGTCTCCTTTATTATGCTATTAGGCTTTCCCATATGGTGGTACTGATAATACTAGCATATACAACTGCATTAATAAATGCGAACACGCACACATTTTTAGAAATTACTTTATCATATAACAAAAATGGATTCCTCATTAATGAAATTTTCACTCAGTATATATATTATTATTATTACGGGCAACTCCAAGGAGTCCTTAGACTCATCGAGGGAGGCCCTAAACATCATATCAAGAACAACTATTCTGCATTCACACAGTATCAATCATACTTTGCTTTGAATTCATTTACAGTCATGGCACCCACAACAAACTCTGGCAACTTATTCCATTCCACATATTCATCACTCTCCAAGTAAAAATCCTAGTTCTAATGCCCTTGCTAACTACATTCTTGCTCAGTTTTCATGGATGACCCCTAGTTTTCCCATCACCAGACCTGTTCTGAAAAATTTCCACTGAATTAATCTTGTAAAAACCCTTCAGTAATTTGAATGTCTCAATCATATCACCCCTTTTCCACCAATCAACCGATTTCTGTAACCCACAGATCTTCAACCAGTTCTCGTAAGGTTCATTCCATAGACCAACTATCATCTTGGTCACTCGTCTCCGGATCCTCTCAACCTCCTCCCCATCAAGAAGAAACCCAGGAACCCAGATCTCGGCACAGTAGTCAAGATGGTGTCTTATCAAGGCTCGATACAGAGGAACAATAACTTGCTTATCTCTGCTTGTCAAAGTATTCTTCAGTAACCAAGTGATCTGATGAGCAGATTTAGCCACTTTTGCGATGTGCCCCCTAAACTTCAACTCCCTATCCACCAACACACCTAAATCTCTGGCTTTGTCAACCTGCTGGAATACAGTTCCACCAATGTGCTATACTGCTGCTAATTTTTTCACCCCATAATGCATAACCTTACACTTTGCTACATTAAACTGACATCCATTCTCATTAGCCCAGGCTGCCAATCTATCCAAATCATCCTGCAAAATTTTGACATCATGTGCATTCACTATTGCTCTACTCAACTTTGCATCATCAGCAAATAAATGAACAGGTCCTCTCTGATCCTTTCCTATAGCATTAATGAACAAATTAAATAGCAGTGGTCCAAGAACAGAACCCTGCAGCACACCACTAGTAACAGGCCTTCTTTTGGACTCCACTCCTGAATAAACTACTCTCTGATAACTCTCCATCAACCACCCTCCTATCCATCTCACCAACCCTATATCCATCCCCAAGTGCTGCAGTTTACTGATTAGAATAACATGTGGTATCTATCCTGTCAAAGGCCTTAGCAAAGTCCAGAAGTATCACTGTAAATCCATTACCCTTATGCAGTTCAGCCGTCACTGTATTATAAAACGTGAACAAGTTACTGAGGCATGATCTACCCTGCACAAAACCATGCTGTTGTCCATACAGTATCCCATTTTCATCTATCCATTCCTATATTTTGCTCTTGATTAATATCTCCAAAACCTTGACAACGATTCCTGATATGCTGATCAATCGGTAATTTGCAACAGCAGTCTTGGAACCTCCTTTATGCAATGGAACTATCCCCCCTCTTTCCACCCCCTCGGGACTAACCCAGAGCTGAGACTTAAATTAAACAATATGGTCAAGGAAACTGACAATTCCTTTGCCGCTTCACATAAGACTCAAGCTGGTATACTATCCAAATCCCACAGAAGTATTTACATTAAGGTTCTGTAATATACTATTCACTATTCACCTCCATTTCATTCACTTCAATTCCTGTACCAGCCATTCAGTCTCTCATTCCTGCAATATCACAGCCTGGATGATATACTCTTGCAGAGCATTTGCTTAGTAATTCTACTATTTCAGCTGATTCAGTTACCTCCTCGCCATCGGCATTCCTTAGAATCATTCTGCCTATATACATTTTTTCTTTTACTTGCAGCATATCTAAAGAACTGTTTGGGATTCCACTTTAGCTTGCATTGCTAATTTCCTTTCATAATCTGCTTTTGCTTTTCTTCCCACACTAGTTACCCTTCTGGCCTGTGCTTTGTACTGTTAGTGTGCCTGCAGGTCACCTTTCTCCTTAAATTTCATCCAAAATTGTTTCTTTTTTTGAAGCTCAAGCTTAATGGTGTTATTCATCCATATAACTCCCACTTGATTTACTCTCCGGACTCTAGGCATGCAGTTAGCCATTACCTCCCTCAAATGCTCCTTAATCACTTCCCATGTACTATCAATCAACATCCAGCGCTTGCAGTTTAACAGGCCATGGCACCGATCCAAGCAATCTCCTAAGCCTGTCATACTTACCAGCCCCGTAATTCCATATATACCCTCTCTTAATTGAAAATTCCATACATTTAGCCACATCCCAGGTCAAGACCTTATGATCACTCTCACCAATTGGTGGCAATATGGTCATATTCATAATAGTCAATTTCTCAGATGCAATTACTAGGTCAAGCACTCTTGAACCCCTAGTATATTCCATTACATGCTGTCTCAGGTAGTTATCCCTTAGTAACTGCATAAAATTCATTTCCCTCCTCCCATTTGTCCTCTCCTCCCTCCAATCAATGTTACCATAGTTGAAATCCCCCATAATAATTACCTGTCTTCCACTCATTGAGTCTAATTGTCTATGTATACTGTCTCCATCATCTATTCAATCGCCTGGTCTATAGCAGCACTAAACTGTAAATTTTATTCTGCTGACCTCAATCTCACACCAGATAGCCTCAAATGATATCTCTCCACTGTTTTCACTATCCTGAAGTTGAACTTCTATTCTCTTTGGCTACACTTCATCAGCTATCATCAATAACACTCCTCCCCCCATTCTTTTCTCTCTGTCTTTCCTGAACACACTATATGTCTCATACATCTTACATTCTATCCCACTAACTATATCATCTTCTGTTAGCCATGTCTCACTATACCTCTCATACACCTCACATTCTATCCCACTAACTATATCATCTTCTGTTAGCCATGTCTCACTATGCCAATAACCTGTGGCCAGGAAGAACTAACCAAGGCCAAAAATTCCTCCTCCTTATTCTGAATACTCCTGGCATTAGTGTACATAAAGTACAGAAGTGCGCTAGACCCACCCCTATTTTGACCTTATACTAACTATCCCATTTTGTTTGTTATCCTTCATCCTAACTCATGCATATTATACACATTCTTAGACTCAATTGCCTCATTGATGTCTGCATGTCCATTTAACAGCATCCCCATCCTCCCTAAAAGCTCTAGTTTCCCTGATACTGCACATCCACTTTCACTTCATTCAGCAACAATTTTTCCAGTCTCTGAACACCAAATCCATTTAGATGAAAACCATCCTTCTTGTATAAGTCCTTTTGCCAGTCAAACTCTCTCCACACCACTCCTCCTCCTCAACCATACTCTGTCATAACTCTTTTCTCTTTCCTTGTGCTACTGCTAGTAATTCTTTCGAGTCCTCTCTCAGAGCAAATTTTTCACCTTTTAAATAATTTGTTCCGGCCACTACTATCATTTCTTTCACCTTATGCTTCAGTGCTCTAATAGCCTCATTTACATTATAAATTTTCACACCCAGAAAGCACGATTTTATCAAACTCTCATCTATCATACCTTTTACTACTGAATCATCATATCATACTCGCTTCTTAATTTTTCTTTCACTCCCGATCATGCTCTCATTTATCTTATCATGCATTTGCTTCTTTTTGTTAGCTGATCCACTTGGTAGACATTTTTGTAATCGCTCCAGCTGCCGCTTCACCCTATATCTCACTCCGCACAACTGCACTATCTCCCTCATTGCAGCTAACTCTTCATTTTTTTTTTTTATCAGTCAAACCATTCTCTCGCTCTGCACTTTTACTTTTACCATCAATTGTATCACTTTTAAACTCACTCTCTATGCTATCTGGCATTACATCACAATTTTCTATTGCATTCTGACTTTCGTCCACTATGTCAATCTCGCGACCTGAGACACACTTCAGATCCTTGCTTTCATGACAAATAATACTGTAAAATATGAACATAATAAGTAAAATGATTATGTGAGATTTTTACTGTCCATTAATGTGGAATCTGTGTGTGTGTGTGTGCACGCGCGCGTGCATACCTAAGATTCCACATTAATGGACACTAAAAATCTCACAATCATTAGATATCTCTCTCTCACCACACACACACATATAAAGCATTCACTGTATATTTATATTTGCATTCAAATAAATTATGACATACGTGTATAGAGGCTTAAGTGCTGTGAGGACATCTGGAGGCTTAATGGATTTTTTACAACACTCAAAAAGAATTAAAATAGAATTTAATACTTCCTATATTTTGTCCTAGTCACTAGGACATCTACGGGGATTACAAAAACAGTTAATGTAACATACACACAAATAATAAACAATACTGAGCCCAACCACGTGGGTGACACTAAACTCCTATCTAGTTGGAGCACCCTCTAAGGGCAGTAGTAGGTGGCCTGGAATGTAAGGTGCCACCTCTGGTGATGAGTGTTTCCCAAATCTTCGGAATCTTAATACAACCGTATTTATTCAGATTTGGTTGGGTTTTGAGAGCTGCTGCTGCTTCCAAGAAAAGTCTCTCTTTCTTGAATTTGCTGTGGTGGAGCATGGTGGTTTTCTTCCAAGATACCCTGTGGGTGGTATCCAAAACATGGTCAGCCAAGCCTGAATGGCCATAGTTGTGTTTGCAGATGTAAGACTTGTGTTCCTCTAAGCGGATGGATGCTGATCTGCCTGTCTGTCCAAAGTATGCCAGCTTGCAGGAACAGGGTACTTTGTAAACCCAGGCAGAGAGAGAGGAGGGAGCTGATCTTTCGTAGAACGGATAAGGGTAGCAAGTTTGCAGTGGGGCTTATATGCTGTGTGTAGGTTGTACTTTTTTAGTATCTTGGCTATTTTTTCGGATGTGCCACGGATGTAGGGTATGGTGATGGCATTTTTAAATTCTTGTTGATAAGAAGGATGGGGAATGGCGGAGGAGTTGATTATTTTTTTGATACTGTGATCACTGTAGCCATTGGAGAGGAAAGTGTTGTGTACTGGTTAAGCTCAGTAGTGAGGGCGGTTCCACTGGAACAAAGATTGTGGGCTCTCTTGGTAAGAGTTTCAATAATGCCAAATTGTTGAGAGGGATGGTGGTGGGAGAGTTTGTGAATGTATCTGCCTGTGTGAGTGGGTTTTCTGCATACAGTGAAGGCAAGTGTATCATTAGGCAGGCGTGTGACTAAGGTGTCTAGGAAGGGTAAGCAATTGTTCTTTTCCTTTTCCATAGTAAACTGGATTCTTGGATGTAGGCTATTGAGATGACTGAGGAAGGAGTCTAACGTGTCTGGGCCATGAGACCAAATAGAGAACACATCATCTACATATCTTAGCCAGATAGAAGGTTTGAGTGGGGCTGAGTCTATGGCTCGTTTTTCGAAATCTTCCATATAGAAATTGGCAAGGGGGGGGGGGGTGAGAGGGGGGAACCCATGGCGGTTCCCTCTATCTGCTTGTAGATTTTGTTCTTCCAAGAGAAATACCCAGAGTTAATGGCAAAGGAAAAGAGATCTAAGATGTCGCGGGGGAAAACGTTTTCTAAGAGAGATAAGGTGTCAGTTAAGGGAATATTGGTAAACAAAGAGGAGATATCAAAGCTTACCAATATGTCTGTCTTATTCAAGGTTAAATTTTCTGTGAGGGGTTTAAAGTGGGTAGAGTTTTTATAAAGGATGTGGACCTTCCGGTGAGGGGGATCAGAGAGTTGGCCAACTGTTTAGATAGTCTATAGCAAGGTGCATTGGTGGTATCTACTATAGGCCTGAGTGGGGAATTGGGTTTGTGGATTTTTTGTAAACCGTAAATTCAGGGGGGACGGGAGCAGAAAGGTTTAAGTTTTTTCGTGACGTCAGGGGACCAGAAAGATACTTTTTTAAGTAACATTTTTAATTTCTTAACTTGTGTTTTTGTGGGGTCGTGTTCTAGTGGGATGTAAGTAGCGCGATCGCAGAGTATAATGTTCATTTTACGATTGTATTCACTGGTGTTAAGAACGACTGTGGCATCACCCTTATCCGCTCTAGTGATGACGATACTTTTTTCTTTCCGTAGTTTCAGGAGAACAGTGCGTTGGGCATAAGATAAATTACTTTTTGGCGGCGATGAATGAGCGAGGATGTTAGCTACGTCAAGTCGGATGTTGTTGGCTATCTCCAACGGTAAGCAACCGATCCCCCGTTCGATGTTAACCATTACATCAAGCACCGGCACTTCTTTCGGAGCGATGGCAAAATTACGGCCGAGGCAAAGGGCACTGACGGCATTGTCATTGAGTCTTTTGGAAGAGAGGTTTATTACTGTATGGAGCGGATGAATTTGTGGTTTGTCTTTAACCAGGTTGTTATATTTCTTGACGTGTTTATTTTTTATTTTTTGAAATTCTCTCTGTGCGGAAGTTTCCGAAATACCGGAGAGAATCGACCAAAGTTCAGGGTTAAGAACGGTGGAGAGCTCTGAATATAAGGAGCCAATGGCGGTGTTTGGTAAGTCAAAACTACGACTATCTAGGCAACTAAATAGGGTGGCCTTCTTAAAACGATGTCGGGATACAAGAGTGATACCGAACTGCGTTAAAATGAAGATAAATTTCCATTCCAAAAAACCGCTTCGTATATATAACAAGGCCAGCCTGGCATTACTACGCGAGCAAATCGCCTCTACTCGTGCTACACTCTCAGTGACGAACGCCACCATTGGCTCCTTATATTCAGAGCTCTGCACTGTTCTTAACCCTGAACTTTGGTCGATTCTCTCCAGTATTTCGGAAAATTCCGCACAGAGAGAATTTCAAAAAATAAAAAATAAACACGTTAAGAAATATAACAACCTGGTTAAAGACAAACCACGACCACAAATTCAACCGCTCCATACAGTAATAAACCGCTCTTCCAAAAAACTCAATGACGATGCCATCAGCGCCCTTTGCCTCGGCCGTAATTTTGCCATCGCTCCGAAAGAAGTGCCGGTGCTTGACGTAATGGTTAACATCGAACGGGGAATCAGTTGCTTACTGTTGGAGATAGCCAACAACATCCGACTTGACGTAGCTAACATCCTCGCTCATGTATCGCCGCCAAAAAGTAATTTATCTTATGCCCAATGCACTGCTCTCCTGAAACTACGGAAAGAAAAAAGTATCGTCATCACTAGAGCGGATAAGGGTAATGCCATAGTCGTTCTTAACACCAGTCAATACAATCGTAAAATGAACATTATACTCAGCGATCGCGCTACTTACATCCCGCTAGAACACAACCCCACAAAAATACAAGTTAAGAAATTAAAAATGTTACTTAAAAAAGTATCTTCCTGGCCCCCTGATGTCATGAAAAAACTTAAACCTTTCCGCTCCCATTCACCCCCGAATTTACGGTTTACCAAAAATCCACAAACCCAATTCCCCACTTAGGCCTATAGTAGATACCACCAATGCACCTTGCTATAGACTGTCTAAACAGCTGGTGAACTCTCTGATTCCCCTCACCGGAAGGTCCACGTCCTTTATAAAAACTCTACCCACTTTAAACCCCTGACAGAAAATTTAACCTTGAATAAGACAGACATATTGGTAAGCTTTGATATCTCCTCTTTGTTTACCAATATTCCCTTAACTGACACCTTATCTCTCTTAGAAAACGTTTTTCCCCCCGACATCTTAGATCTCTTTTCCTTTGCCATTAACTCTGGGTATTTCTCTTGGAAGAACAAAATCTACAAGCAGATAGAGGGAACCGCCATGGGTTTCCCCCTCTCACCCCCCCCCTGCCAATTTCTATATGGAAGATTTCGAAAAACGAGCCATAGACTCAGCCCCACTCAAACCTTCTATCTGGCTAAGATATGTAGATGATGTGTTCTCTATTTGGTCTCATGGCCCAGACACGTTAGACTCCTTCCTCAGTCATCTCAATAGCCTACATCCAAGAATCCAGTTTACTATGGAAAAGGAAAAGAACAATTGCTTACCCTTCCTAGACACCTTAGTCACACGCCTGCCTAATGATACACTTGCCTTCACTGTATGCAGAAAACCCACTCACACAGGCAGATACATTCACAAACTCTCCCACCACCATCCCTCTCAACAATTTGGCATTATTGAAACTCTTACCAAGAGAGCCCACAATCTTTGTTCCAGTGGAACCGCCCTCACTACTGAGCTTAACCACGTACATAACACTTTCCTCTCCAATGGCTACAGTGATCACAGTATCAAAAAAATAATCAACTCTTCCCCCATTCCCCGTCCTTCTCGTCAACAAGAATTTAAAAATGCCATCACCATACCCTACATCCGTGGCACATCCGAAAAAATAGCCAAGATACTAAAAAAGTACAACCTACACACACAGCATATAAGCCCTACCGCAAACTTGCTACCCTTATCCGTTCTACGAAAGATCAGCTCCATCCTCTCTCTCTCTCTGCCTGGAGTTTACAAAGTACTCTGTTCCTGCAAGCTGGCATACTTTGGACAGACAGGCAGATCAGCATCCATCCGCTTAGAGGAACACAAGTCTTACATCTGCAAACACAACTATGGCCATTCAGGCTTGGCTGACCATGTTTTGGATACCACCCACAGGGTATCTTGGAAGAAAACCACCATGCTCCACCACAGCAAATTCAAGAAAGAGAAAGACTTTTCTTGGAAGCAGCAGCAGCTCTCAAAACCCAACCAAATCTGAATAAATACAGTTGTATTAAGATTCCGAAGATTTGGGAAACACTCATCACCAGAGGTCCCACCTTACATTCCAGGCCACCTACTACTGCCCTTAGAGGGCACTGCAACTAGATAGGACTTTAGTGTCACCCACGTGGTTGGGCTCAGTATTGTTTATTATTTGTGTGTATGTTACATTAACTGTTTTTGTAATCCCCGTAGATGTCCTAGTGACTAGGACGAAATATAGGAAGTATTAAATTCTATTTTAATTCTTTTTGAGTGTTGTAAAAAATTATGACATAATAACAAAAACTTGGTTTTAATTTTTGTCAAAATTGGCAGGTCATACTATTTTTCCATGTTTATTTCTGAACTCTCAATTTGTTTGACAGTGCACATTTTCCTTAAAAGGAAACAAAGTTTTTGGTTTAATTACTTATGTAATCAATATCACATGAAAAGCATTTCCAGAAAACTATAATAATGGGGGAAAAAAACAATTATACATGCATCAAACTCTTAGAAAAAATTTTATATGCTTCTTAAATACCTTATTTTCTTTTTCTGTCATTATTTCTTCTAACAACTTCAATAATCTATGAGAATTAAGCAAGAAAAAATGAAAGAAATTAGTGAATATGAATTACATGTGTTAAAATCAAAACACTCATGTCACATCTCTCCCCCATCCCCAGATATCAGCTAAATAATCTGATAAAAAATATTAGTATTCTATGAAAATATCAATAACAATCTATTTACTTGTTACATATATTTCAGTGGGGTGCGTAAGGGTCAAAGCTGTATAACTAAGAGGAGACCTCCACATAGCCTCTAAAGGAATGCAGAGAACCAATCAGGGCTTCTGACCTAATGTCCAATCCTCACCTACTCGTGGTGCACCCTGTTAGGTATCTATCTGGATACTGAATGAACGAGGATGGGCTGGCAATTTGGATTTAGCTGACCAAATTGTATTCTTATTGGCTTAAACCCAATATTAAATGATGGCACAACATGACAGAATTTCATGCAGGCTGGGGCGTCGCCCGGTTAAACAAGGCCCCTCTTGTTATCGCCAGGAAACCAGAGCGAACAGCGAAAAGCCAGCTACTGGAACAAATCCTGAAACACACCCCAACTCAATATCACCAGAATTGAAGATCGGTACTATCAACATACGAAGCTTGAATGGCAAAGAAATGGAGCTAGCTGAGGAATTAGATAAGTACCAGATCGACAAAATAGGGGGTGACTGAAACAAAAAAGACCAAAACTGGTGAGCTCTTACTGAGCAGTAAATACAAAATGTTATATTCAGGCAATGACAATCAAGGAAAAGAAGGAGTAGCCATAGTATTCAACACTAAATACGAGGCTAATTTTCTTGAATGGCAGGCAATTTCAAGTAGAGTGATGTGGGCAAATATCAGAATGGGGAACTTGACAATGAGACTTAATTGTGCCTATGGTCCCCATAATCCATAGGCACAATTAAGATATCCACAGAAAGTAGAAGTGGAGGAATTTTTTGAGGCTTTAGAAAAAGCAACTGACACAATGAAAAAGGAAAAGTTGGTCCTTGTTGGGAATCTAAATAGCAGAGTAGGATAATGATTGTCAGACATACAAAAATATTTTGGGAAAATTTGGAAAAAAGAACAAAGCTAATAATAATGGCAAACACTTGTTGGATTTCTGCTCAGGACATGGACTGGTTATTACTAACACCATCTTCCAACATAAAAATGTGCACAAATTCACATGGAGAGAAGAGGCAAGGAATCGGAAAAAGTCTCATTGACTATGTTATTGTTGATGGTGATGTTTTCTCTCTGGTGCAATACACCAGAGTGTACAGAGGTTTTAAAATTGGAAGTGATCACCATTTAGTCTTAAGCAGGATAAAATTGAATTTCATATTGAAAATGAAGAATATGTAAGAGAGTTTTAAAACGAATAAAAGTTGAGCATCTCTCAGATGTGAACTGTAGACTAAAATATACAAACATTATTCAAGAAAAAAATGAAAGAGTTTGAGAACAGGAATCAAACCGTGGAGATTCAATGACAAGCTCTGAAGAAAACATTGTTTGATTCTGCCAGAGAGACATGTGGTGAGGTTGTCTGCAAAGATAGAAAAATCAGAACTCCACGGTGGACACACGAAGTTAAAGAGGCAGGGAAGGAAAAGAAGAAAGTATATCAAAAGTTCCTGGCAAATAAGGCAGCTTGTGCTCTTAGAGAATACAGAGACAAATGTAAGAAAGCTAAACACTGTGTAAAACTAGATAAACAAAACTCCTGGAAAGACTTTGGTAAGAACAGAAAAAATAAATATCAAGAAGGTGGCAAGATATTCTGGAGGTTGAAGAAGCTCAGAAATGGAAGAAAGAGTGCTGTAAAAGGAATTAGGGTTGACAAAGGTGATTTCAAAATTGGAGAGAAAGATATCCTTGAAGTATGGAGTAATTACTTCGAAAAATTGCTAAATGAAACTAGCAGTGATGACAGCCCAGTGATAAAAAAACACTGACCAGGCATGCAATCAGGAATACATAACCATGCTTGAAGTAGAAAAAGCCATCAAAAGTCTGAAATGCGGAAAGGCAGTGGGAGTAGATGATATCAGACCAGAAATGCTCAAGTATGGAGGTATAAAGTTTTACAGTGGTTACACTGCATAGTTTAGAGGGCCAGGATAAAGGACAAATTCCAGATGATTGGAGTAGAGCTCTCATAGTACCCATATATAAAAAGGGAAATAAAACTGATTGTGAGAATTACAGAGGTATATCCCTACTGAGTGTTCCTGGTAAGATTTATACCAGTATACTTGAGAAATGGTTGAGTAGGATTGTGGAAGAGAAGCTTGGTGAGGAATAACCTGGTTTCAGGCCAAACAGAGGCTGTCAGGATCAGATATTCACTTTGCAACAAATAGTTGAAAAGTAATGGGAATATAACAAAGATCAGTATTTAAGTTTTGTAGATCTGGAAAAAGCAGATGACAAGGTGCTAAGTTAGAAGCTATTCAAAATGCTACAGTTGTATGGTGTCAGTGGATCATTATATCAAGCAATAGTTAGTCTTTGTTTGAGTTATAAGTCAGCAGTTATAATTGAAGGAAGTACAGGGAGATGGTTTAATGTTGAATCTGGTGTCAGACAAGGATATACATTATGAAGGAAAGTGGTATTAAACCTGACATCAAAATTGGAGATGTTAATGTCAGCTCCTTGCTTTATGCAGATGATGTTATACTTCTAAATAAATCCACTACAAGCCTGCAAGATTCCCTGACTAAATTGAATAACTGTTGTGATAGATATGGTATGAAGGTCAGCAATAACAAGACAAAGATAATGAAAATAGGCAGAAGCATTGAAAACATCAGCTGCATCATGACTGGAGAACCTACAGAACAAGTAAAACATTTCAGCTACTTAGGCACGATTTTTAGTGATGATGGTAAATGAAATATGGAAATAGATAACAGAATCAACAAAGCTGGTATGGTAGGAAGTCAACTGAATAAATTTATATGGAATAAGAGAGAAATTGACTCTGATTGATTAGAGTGACGAGGATATCGTCATACGACTCCAGGGTGAAAGGCTAATTTCAGGGAAGAAATTCAAGTACCTTGGGTCAGTTGTCGAGAGGAATGGTGACCTGGATGAGGAAATACAGCACCGAATAACATGCGGTTGGATGAATTGGAGGAATATGAGCGGGGTCCTGTGCGACAAGAGAGTGAGTTGGAAGAGGAAAGGAAAGCTCTATAAGATGGTTGTGAGGCCGGCGATGCTCCATGGTGCGGAGTCGTGGCCTATAACCAAGGCACAGGAGAGGAAGATGGAGGTAGTGGAGATGCGGATGTTGAGATGAATGAGTGGTGTGACAAAGAAGGACAGGATAAGGAATGACTACATCAGAGGGACGGTAAAGGTGGGACCAATTGGCAAGAAGATACAAGAAAGTAGGCTGAGGTGGTTTGGACATGTTGAGAGGAAGGGTGAGGAGTATGTTGGTAAACGAGTGGAGTATATGGAGTTGGAGGGAAGGAGGAAAAGAGGTAGGCCCAAGCTCAGGTGGAGGGATAAGATGACAGAGGATCTTAAGGAGAAAGGATGGAGTCCGGAGGATGCTCTGGACCAGAGAACTTGGAAGAGGAAGGTTAAAGATTGGTGCGCTGACCCCGTTTAACATGGGATAAGGCAGAGTGAAAGAAGAAGAAGAAGAAGAGAGAAATTAGTCAAAACATTAAATTAGCTGTCTACAAGACAGTGTTCAAACCAGTTTTAACTTATGGATCTGAGAGCTGGGTCAGAAGTAAAACACTTGACCAAAGACTAGAGACTGCAGATATGAGAGTCCTGAGAAAGATTAGAGGTGTAAATAGATGGCATCAATGGCAATATCATATTAAAAACAAGGATATTAGGAAAGAACTTGACATTGTCAGCATCCAGTAATGTGTTAGCTAGCTAATCTCAGGTGGTATAGTCAGTTAAACAGAATGGGCTAGAAAAGATTAGCAAAACAAGTGTTCTCTGCCAGGTTGGCAGGAAAAAGACCCAGAGGAAGACCAAGATAGAGGTGGATTGATATGGTAAAAAGTGCCTTAGAAGATAGATATATAAATATAAGATCTGACAATGCTGTAGCTTTGACAGGTAACAGATTGATTTGGCAGGAAATTGTAGGTAGGAAGTCAGTAATGATGTAAATTTTTCATGTAGTACTATCATATCCTGTACACCCCTTGAGGGTAAATGTCAGGAATTTGATGATGATGATAATATATTTCAGTAGTTGAACCATTTATAAATATTGTTCCTTGATAATCTCTGTAAATTAAAGATGCCAAGAAATTATATTCTTGGTTTAATCCTTTATCCAAGGATATGCAAACAAAGTTTGCATGTGAAGTAATTTCACAATTTGGCAACTCATATACAGAGGCTAATGAATTCACGTCACTTGCCTTAGTAGATATGAGGAGACCTCAATTAAAGTCGAAACTAGTCTGGGCAGTGATCCTTCCCATAATGCACAGCATTATACATGTCCCTAAGGATATGTGCTTGGGATACTAAGGCAAGTGATGTGAAGTCATTAATCTCTCGATACAAGTTGCCCAGTCATGAAGTTACTTCAAGTGCAAACTTTGTTTGCTTACACTTGGATAAAGGATTAAACCAAGAATATAATTTCTTGGCATCTTTAATTTATAGTATAACCAAGTGGAAAAACTTTCAACTTGATAATGTCAGGTTTTTTGTGATTTTTTTTTTGTTGGGGGGGGGGGGGGATTGGAAGTGATGGTTTGATTCAGTCTGTATTTTGTATCTGTTGTGATTGATTTGCTTGTTTTGCAGGACTAAGAAAACATGAGTTTCTGGAGCAAAATGTCCACTCCACATGAAAGAGAGAGAGAGAGAGAGAGAGCAAGTATAAAGTACAGTATTATAAATTAAAGATACCAAGAAATTATATACTTGATTTAATCCTTTATCCAAGTGTGAGCAAACAAGTTTGCACCTGAACTATTTTCTTGGTATCTTTAATTTAATAGTATAACCAAGTGGAAACACTTTCAACAACTATCTCTAATCCAGAGTATTTTAATAATAAGGTGTGACACCTTTTGGCAACTATGTAAAAAAATGACTTCTGCATTACTTCAGCCTTGGTATCACCTCTGGGTCTGGCTCCCACTGATGAGACCTCAATAAAGGTCAAAACCGGTCTGGGTAGTGACCCTGTCCATAACGCATAACATTATACATTCCCGTAAGGATATGTGCTTTGCATTATGAGATACTAAGGCAAGTGATGTGAAGTCATATACCTTTACCATGAGTTGCCCCAGTCCTGAAAATAGTTCAGGTGCAAACTTGTTTGCTTACACTTGGATAAAGGATTAAACCAAGTATATAATTTCGTGGTATCTTTAATTTATAGTATAACCAAGTCGAAACACTTTCAACAAAATAGAGTACTTTGGGAGCCTACAAAGAGAACAGATAACTGGACATTCATTTTAGTAAAATTATAGAGACTAGAACTGTATTAGGAATAGTTGTTATTCCTAACATAGTTGTAGTCTTCATAATTTTACTCAAATGAATGCTGATCACCGTGTGTCACTAAAAGAAAAGATAACTGGACAGCACTATTTTTTTTTTATCTTCAATCTAAACAAAAATAAATGATAGAATTAAAAAATTAATATACAAAAGAAAGTGCAAAATAAAATTTGCACTGTAAACTGTCAATATAATTATAGCTAACATGAAGTAGTAACAATTACAGTATGACAAGCATGACAAGGCTGAGTAAACAGCAGAAGGATTATTTACTAGGGAATGATTGGGAAGCCTCCAATAGTGGCTGGCATTCAGAACTGTTTTACTCATGTATCTGGAAATAGGTAGAGACCCCTACAAGTGTGTTCAACATTCCTATGAGGCTGTCACTCATGCAGCATATGTGAAGAAGGGTAGCGAGTAGAAACTGGAAACTTTGCTCTGAGAACCAAACACGACAACAGTCACTTCAGGATCCCATAAGCCACAGGGTGAAGAAAATCATCTAACACTTAGGTGCTTAGTTTGGCATTTATTCCTAGCTAGGAAGGCATGCATTAGTGGTGACAATATTTTTTGAATACTACTGTTCTGTTACTGCTTGTTTCATTTAACAATGAAAGAATTTCCAAATACCTTCAATTTTAATGTCACCTTGATAATCTCCGATTTCTTTTACTCCTTCCTTCATTTCTAATAGCATCAAGAACATCTTGTCCCTTTCATTATTATTTATCTCTATATTTTTATTAAAATCTTCCCATGATTCTCATTAAGCAACTTTTACACAGTCAGCTGTCTTGAACTTTTTTTGGTATTTTCAGGTATCTGATGACCAAGGCTGGCTCTACCGACGGTGCAAGACGTGCAGTTGCACGGGACAACAAAGTTGGCATAAACTATACGAAAAATAATGGAGAAGGGGCGGCAAAATATGCTACTGCACGGGGCGGCCCTGCTGATGACCTATTTGCCAGAAACTTTCAACACAGTTTATTCTGTTACTGGACTGCCTGTTTAACTACTTTAGTCCCCCCATGAGGTGAGGAGAAGTTAATACTACTTCAATGGAGATTTTTTACCATATGGTAATGAAATTGTGAACTCTTTCCTGATATACATCCCATCAATATGAAGCTCATCCCGAAAAAGGGCAACCTCTCAGTCCTAGATCCCCTAATCATCTGTGAACCTAAGTGAAAACTATCCTTCAGTATTATATTACAAATTCAGCATATATGTACATCCACATTCACCAACAAGCTGAAAAATAATCACATCTCTCACAAAGCTAATCCAAAATGTGGCGAAGGGGCAGAAAAATATACTTTGGGTCCAGACCATTTAAGTATTTCTGGGAAAAGAGAAAGTTCTACAACAAGGCCAAATAGCTTGCACTAATTATAAGAATAGGCTAGATAGTAAGTTATTATGTCTATGCACAAATGCCAGGAGCATCAGAAACAAAGGGGTTGTGTCCATTGTTTTATTGAATATGATGTGGCCTAAGATTGTTGGTATTAACTGCGATTCAGTGTAAATGGTATATAATTTTTAGGAATAACAGAAGAGATAGGAAAGGAAGAGGAGTATTATTAATGATATCAGATGACTTAAGTCAAGTTGGGGGGGGGGGACACAAGAAAACAATGATGGTAACAATTCCCCATTCAACAGTGGGTTTGAGTCTATCTGGTGTGTGAAGAGAGGCTAACAAAATGAAATATATGGTGGGGTGTTGCTACAGACCTGGTGGCTCAGTTGCAGGGAACGAAGAAATGCATAGCCTTATGGATACCAAATGAGTGATCATTATGGTTGACTTTACTTTTCCAAACATTGATTGGGTAGATGAGAAATCTCATGATAAGAAAGAAGAGGAACTTAATGAATTGTTGCAAGAGAACTTTCTCAAGCAGCATGTGAAAGAAAGAACTCGAAGTCAAAGAGTGTAGGATTTGCTCATAGCATCAGAAGGGGGTCTCTGTTAAGAATATGGCTATTTTACCAACAGTTGGTGACAGTGATTATGCTGTGCTTTCTTGGAAAGTATCTAATTGTATTGACGTTCCAATTAGAACAGGCTACATGTTGAACTATAAAGCTGGAAATTATGACCAACTTGGGAGAATACTATCTTTGGTCCTATGGTATCAGTTACTGAATGGAAAAAATGTCAGCAATGCATGGGAATCTTTGAAAAAGTGCTTAAACGAGACAGTATCTGAATGTATCCCTAGTGTTCGAAGAATAAATAGCTTGGGAGTCAAATGGATGTGCAACCTTATTAAGCAAGAATTACATAAGAAGAAGATGATGTGGAAATAATATTGTAATAATAAGAGTGAGAGGAGTTATGAAATATATAAATCTCAGGACAGAAAAAGAAAAGTAACAAGTATTGTGCGGAAAGCTAAATCGGAGTATGAAAAGAAATTGGCTATGAAAACTAAAGGCAATCCAAAAGAATTTTATCGTTATGCTGCCGCAAGCAAAAGAAAGAATGAATGTGAAAGAATAACCTTATTGAATGCAGATGGTACTCGAGTGTCAGAAGCTAATGAGATTGTTCAGTTAATGAGTGCTCGCTTTGCTAAGATATATCAACCAGGTGTATGTAACATAGTGCACTGTGCTACTGCTACATTAGATGAAGAGTTAGAGGTTCATGAAAATGAAGTTGAAGAGCTGTTGAATAATCTGGATAAGAATCTGTCTATAGGGACAGATGGAATATGAACCCATTTGCTAAAGGAATGTTCAGCCGAATTGGCTAGGCATTTCACATGTTTGTATAACTTGAGTCTCAGCTCAGGAATGATACCACAGGAATGGAAGGAATGTATGATATTTCCATTGCACAAGGGTGGTGCAAAAACTGATGTGTCTAACTACCGACATATTAGTATCTCTGGTGTGGTAGTGAAGATTTTAGAGAAGTTGATAAGAACCCGCATAAAGAAATGGGTAGACAAGCATTCTATACTCTGCAGGGAATAGCATGGGTTTACTAAAAGAAGGTCATGTTTTAGCAATTTGTTCATATTTTATAACAATGTACGGCCAAACTGGATAAAGGGAATGGATACACTGTGATAATGTTAGATTTTTCTAAGGCATTTGATAGGATACCACACGATAGGCTGTTGCGTAAACTGAAGAATATGGGACTGAAATAAACTCTTAACTGAGATCAGGGGATGGTTGACAGACATCAGAAAGTGGTATACAGTAGGTGTGAATCTGCCGGATTTAAGGTGAGCAGGGGCGTACCTCAGGGTTCAGTCTTTGGGCCATTATTGTTCAATCCATACATTAATGACATCAGGCAGTGTCTAACATCAGATGTACAATTGTTTGCCGATAATGTGAAAAGAGGTAGGTCAATCAGAGATGCTACTTACAAAACAATTTGAATAGGCTTCAAATTTAGGCAAACGAAAATGGCTTTCAGTATGTTAGCAGGGTTATGCTACAAGAAACCGAGGAAGCAAGGGATCTTGGTGTATTATTATTATTATTCAGGCCTCCATGGAGTCAAAAGACTCATCGTGGGAGGTCCTTTCTAAGAAACACAAGTCTATCAAGGCTCATCGAGGGAGGTCCCTCCTAGGAAACCCAAAGTCTATCATACCACTCCTTAAATGTAGTGACCATTCTCGCTCTCGCCACTCCATCAGGCAATGCATTCCATGGTTCAACCACCCTCCATGAAAAGAAACCACTCCTCACCTTCTTTCTCACAGTTTCCTTTTGTAACTTCCAGGGATGACCCCCTTGTCATCACTCCTTCCCACTGTTCAACCAAGTAAAAGAACTCCCCAGTGTCAACCCTGTAACCACCTCTCAACAGTTTAAAAGTCTCAATCATATCACCCCTCCTTCTTCTATTCACCAAACTCTGCAGTCCACACTCCCTCAGCCGATCCTCATAAGTAACATTGTGCAGTCCCAACACCATCTTTGATATCCGCCTTTGTACCCTTTCCACAGTTAATTTATCCCCTTCAAATCCTGGGGACCAGATCTGAGAACAATAGTCTAAGTGTGGTCTGATCAGTCTTATACAATGGAATGATAACCATTTTATCTCCGCAGGTCAGTGTCCTTCTCATTATTGCAGCAATCCTCTGCATTACCTTCTCTACCTTTGCAATATGCCCCCTAAATTTCAGGTTTCTATCAATCATCAAACCCAGATCTCTTGTCTCTCCTACTTCCTCCAGTTTAACTCCTCCCATAGAGTGTGCAGCGTCCCATTGATGTGTCCCAAACCTCAAGACCTTATATTTTGCTGCATTAAACTGACACCCCCATTCATTTGCCCATCTATCTAGCTTATTCAAATCCTCTTGCAGGGCTACCACATCTGCACTATTACTAATAACCCTTTCCAGCTTCACATCATCCACAAACAACCGAATATCCCCTTGCAATCCACGGACAATGTCATTGATATAAAGGTTAAACAATATAGGTCCCAGTACTGAGCCCTGTGGAACCCCACTTGTAATCTTCTGCCTCTTTGATATTGCTCCACCATACACAACTCTCTGATACCTATCGGACAGCCAATGCTGAATCCAGTTGACCAATCTGACATCCAGACCCATGTGCTGCAACTTAAATATCAGCTTATCATGTGGCTCAAAGCCTTTGCTAAGTCTAGGAAAATGACAGTATATGCCTTTCCCTCATCTAATGCTTTTGTAACTTTATCATAAAAGGCTAGCATATTGCTAAAATTACAAATTCATGCTGACTCTCACTGATAACATTACCCTCATCTGTCCAATGTTGTATATGGTCCCTCACTACTTTCTCCAAGATCTTACTAACTACTGATGACACACAAACTAGCCTATAATTAGACACCTCCAGTCTGCTACCACCCTTATGCAATGGCACTATCTTCTTACCTTCCTTCCATTCCATTGGCACCTTTCTCGCAGCCAGATTTTCATCGAAAAGCCAGGTCAAGGGCACCGTCAGTTCTTTAGCACATTCTCTCAAAACTCGTGATGAAATACCATCCATTCCTACAGCTTTACTAACATCCAGAATACTCAGTATGTGGAACACACTCTCCTCCTGCACCTCTAAACCTCGAACCTGCTCTATCCCTCTAGTATTCAAACTGACTCCTCCAGGATGAAATACTCCAATAAAGTATTCATAGAACAATTCCACTATGTCCTCTGCATCAGTCACTCTATTCCCATTTTTATCCCACAATGTCATTCTTCCACAGTCATTTCTCCTCCTACTGGCCACATAGCTAAAAAATTCCCTAGGATTTTCCTTGGATCTAAGGCCCAATCTCCTCTCATATTCCAGTTTCGCTTTCCTTACCACACTAGTCACTCTTCTGGCCTGTGTCTTATATTCTTCACGCATCCTCTCTTCACCTGTCTCTTTATATCTCTTCCATAGCCTCTTTTTCACATGCAATTCCTGTTTAATATTGTTTGTCATCCACTTTACTCCAAATTGTGTCCTCTTTTTCACTCATGGAATACAGCTTACCATTGCTGCTAACAAATATTCCTTCACAATTTCCCAAGCACTAATAATATCCCAGCCTTCCAATTCCTCCCTCCATGAAACTTCCCCAAGTTGACGTCTAAGACTATTATAATCACCTGCTTTATAATTCCACATACATTCCTGTCTCTTTGATACTCCTGCATGTCTATTCATTTTCCAAGTCAAAACCATACAGTCACTCTCTCCAACTGGTGGGAGAGATGTCATCTCAGTTATTATCAGCTCTTTTGATGCTAGTACCAAATCCAAAACTCTTGGATATTGGTAGATAGGAATCTGAAGTTCAAAAGTCACATAGCAAAAGTTTCAAATACAACTCAGAGGATAATTACGATGTTGAAACGAACCTTGACATGTAAGGATAACGAAGTCATTTTGCCCGTTTATAAGGCTTTAAGAAGACCACACCTGGATTCCAAGCAGATAAAGAAGCTGTGGAAAGGATGCAAAGAAGAGTTACAAAGGTTATATCGTATTATGGGATTTAGATTATGAAGACAGATTGCAAGTATGTGGATTACAGACTCTGCTTTACAGGAGAAAGAGGGGTGATATGACAGAGGTCTATAAACTTCTGAATGGGTGTTATAGGATATTGTCTGATGAAAATTTTTGTTATATGGAAGGTGGGAAGAGAACACGGGGGGGGGGGGGCATCCATGGAAGTTAAGTTTGTTCACAGTCAAGAAAGGGTAAGAGCAATGTTTTTCTCTCACAAAGCAGTGAGTGAGCGGAATAGTTTGCCTTTAGGGATACCGAGTGCATCTAGTGTGAATGAATTTAAGGGAGGGTATGACAGCTAGTTTGGTTGATTTATAGCCCCCACACCTCAATGAGTCCTGGACTCCCTGGAGGTCTCAGAAACAATAATAATAATAAAATAGCCATATATATATACACGTGAGAATTTCTCAATGTTTTGTACCCACTATTCTCGTGTGTGTGTGTGCGAGAGAGAGAGAGAGAGATAACTGATTTATTCAGCTGAGAGACATTTTTTAAAATATAGATTAAATGAATATAAGCCAAGAGATTAAAATAGAAAAACTATTTTAATTAAGTAAACTGCACTACTAGTTTCATCTTCTTAGATGACTTCTTTGGATGCATAACATGAGAGAACTACCAACAAGCATTGTGAAAGAAAAAAATCTATACATTAAAGTGTTAATGTATTAATGTTTGAAGCTGTTATATGTAATAGTATTCTCTTTGTTGTTGGGTGTGTACATGTGTTCAAGGTCTCATTATTATTATGATTTGACACCTCCAGGGAGTTCAAAGACTCATCGAGGGAGAGTGTGACAACAGCATCGAATGATTGGTCCCCTTCCAACTACTAACCGTGCTCAAACTTACTTAACTGAGCCATTAGTAGCAGAGGCTCTACCAATCGACCAACCTTTGCCGGCATTCATGCCGGCAAAAGATTTGTCGATTGATGAGAGTCTGAGAGATTATAGCTAAGGTGAGTGTTGCGATGTATTTGATTGTGGATGATTTCTGTAGATTCTACAATTCTTTTTTCCAGTCATCATAGCAATGAACGATATTTTCCGATTTGTCCCATATGACTGGATGAATGATAGAGTTTTTGTCATTAGCATCAGCAGAATTCAGGATATGGTTCGACAGAGCACTTGCTCTGGTTCTATCATATGTGACATCTCTTTTATGTTCCTCTAAACATAATTCAATGGATTTTTCCATCTGGCCAAAATAAAGCATGTTGCAGTTGCACTAAATGCAGGATATTTCAGGTTGTTGTGTTTTTGCTTGGATGTACTGAGCAAGGAACAGAAGTAGAGGAGTGAAAGAAGTTCAGATGTTATATTTTTTAAAAGAACTTTGGCTAATTTTGGCAAAATGGAACTGATATATGGTAGGTATATGTAGCCCCTTTTCACTATTTCTATCTTCAATATGGTGAGGGACTACTATTTAATCCACCTCCTCGCCATATTGAAGATAGAAATAGTGAAAAAAGGCTACATATCCCTACCATATATCAGTACCATTTCACCAAAGTCTATTAGTAGATGATATGGACAAGATTAAATTAAATGATGTAGCATTGTTTAGTACAGCAGAGGCTAGAGCAGCACACAAGTAGTTGAGGACAACTTAGCATATAGTATAAATACAATTGTACGTACAAAGATCAAATTAAGTAGTTAGCATTCACATAGAACACAAGGTTGGAGGTTATAGCAGTACATAAATAGTTCAGGTCATTTATTAAATAATATATATGTACTAAAATTTAATTGAACAATGCAGTATCTACATATGAGTAAAATTACAGCAAAGTTGTAGCAGTACATAAATAGTCAAGGGTAAGTAATAAGATTATGTGTATGTACGAATTGAGTGATGTGGGATATGCTTATAGAAAAAATATCATACAATTTGTTTGAGTCCGACAGCATTTGTCTGAGTGTAAAAGGTATGGTCAGATGAGTAAACGTGCTATTACTTTCTTGTGTGAAGCACCGCAATTCCACCAGAATATGATTAATGGTGAGATGAGTGTTGCAGTCCTTGAACATAGGTGGATTATCAGCCCTCGGTAAATATGAATGGGTCAAATAACTGTGGCCAATGTGGAGCCTAGCTAGAACTATTTCTTCTCTTGTTCCTACATTGACTAAACTGCCAGTGCCTAATTTCAGGTTTATTCTCATGCAGTTTGCTTGTTAGTGCTTCCTACCAGGAGTGCTGCCATTGGACTTTTAACTTTGATTTTATTGTTTGTGTGTTGTCTGTGTATGGAACGGTCAAACAAGATGTTGACAAGGAATGAGCTGATCTAGCAGCTGCAATGTCATTTCCCTTAATCCCAATGTGGCTGGGAATCAAACAAAACTGAACATCGAAATTAAGGATCTTTATTTTGTATAACAGTTGTAAGATCTCAACAAGCACTGAGTGAGGATTACACACCAGAGAAGAGATAGCCTGTAAAGAGCTTAAAGAATCTATATAAATTATGCACTTTTGGTAGGAGTTTTGTTTTATATGTATAAGTGAAAGATGAATGGCATGTAACTCTGCTGTATAATTACTGCAATCAGATGGGATTTGATTGGAGACCACGATATTAGGAAACACAGCAGAACTGCCAACAAAGATCTCTGATCTTGAACCATCAGTATAGGTTTGCTGTTGTAGATTGTTTTATTAAATCTTTGAGTTCAGACTTCTTCCTGATTTCTGTGTGTCTTACGTGGTCTATTTTATTTATATTGCACATTCTTCTTTCTATTGCACGTTGAGTTGTTAATTAAGCTTTGTTCTTCTTTTAAAGTTGTGTTCCATGTTTCACTGCCATAAGTTAATGCTGGTAGGATGTAACTATTAAAAAGGTGGGCTCTTATTTCTATATATATGTTTTGGTTGATGATTGCTGATTTTATTTTGTTGAAGGCTATCGAAGCAGCACTTTTTCTTCTTGCTATTTCATTTGATATGTCATTATTCATTTTTATGGACTGTCCAAGGTAGATGTAATCTTCAACTTTTTTTGATGGTGGGGGATTCTAGAGTGATTGTGTAATCTTTACAGTATTCATTTTTCATGCATTTTATTTTGTCTGGATGTATTTCCAATCCAATTTTTTGGCAGTTTCAGCTTATGTCATTCAGCACTCATTCTAATAGTTTGGGGGAGTGAGATATTAATACCACATCGTAGTGAATAATAGGATATTTAACATTTCACCATCATAATTTATTCCACCTTTCATGGCAGTTTTTTCAATGATGCTGTCCAGAGTACATGTGAAGAGATTAGGTGATAAGACATTGCCACGACGTACTCCTCTACTTAAGTTAATTTTAATCAGGTGATAGAAAAGAGTGATATTTGTTGTGCCTTCTTTGTAGATATCTTTTATGAGCTGGATATATGCTATTTCTACTCCTTGTTCTATTAAAGCTTGGAATACTGCATTATGTTCAACAATGTCAAATGCCTTTTTAAAATCTATAAAAAGAAGACAAAGTGAAATCTGATATTCTCTGCATCGTTCTTGTTAGTTGAGTAATAGTTTGAATGTGGTCTATTGTTGAAAAGTCTTTTTTTTTTTTTTTTTTGAAACCGGCCTGTTCTTTGCAGCTATTTTCATTGATGGAGGTTTGTATTCTGTTTAGGATGACTCTGGCAAATATTTTGTGTGTGTGAGATAATAGACAAATGGGTCTGTAATTACTTATGTCTTCCTTATTATCTTTTTTATGCAAAATTATGGTCTTTGATGTTTTCCATTCAGTAGGTGCTTTCCTTAATTGTATATATCGAGTAAATCTTTCTGCTGGAGCTTTAAAGAGTACTTGTCTACCCATTCTTAACTCATCGGATTTTATACCGTCAATTCCTGGTAATCGGTCATTTTTCATATGGTGGATAGCCATTTTTACTTCTTCAGGTAGGATAGATGGCATTTCCAAATTTTCATCTGTTACTGGCACTGTGACTACCCGTTTGGATGAGTAAAGGTTCTCATAAAACAATTTTATTATTTTTTTCCATTTTGCCTTTGTTTGTGTGTCTGTTTCCTTGATTGTCTATGAAGGCTGATGGTAATGGTTACTATAGACATTTCTTTTTCTACTTTTTTTAGGCTACTATGGAGCCTAGCTGCTTCTGCCAATTTTGTCATTCTATACATATTATAGTCGTCTTTGATCTTCTACCTCAGTTGTTTACAGATAATTTTATATTCTAAACGGACTTTTCCTGTATCTTTCAGTCCTCTTCTTTACTTCGATAGTTCTATCGTTCTTGCTGATAGGTGTTCCCTGGTCTCAGGAATACCTATCAGCAAGGAGGAAGTTCATAGAAGGATCTTTCTTTGCAGTTCAATAAATTATCATTAAAGTTTGTTAAATCTTCGTCGATGTCGTTTTTTTAATTTCTAGTCGGTTTCTAAATTTTTCTGGATTTATTTTGTTTTGAGCGTTTTTTTATGGTTGGACTGTGCTCATATGTATTCTTCATTTTTTTAATGTATTTTGAGGGTGGCTGTTATTGGGCGGTGGTCTGAATGAATATGACTTCAACATTTTTTATTATTGTTTTGCAATTTGTTAGAATGTAATCAATTTCATTTCTTGTCTCTCCATTTGGGGATTGCCAAGTCCATCTTTTTCCAGTTCTCTTTTTTAAAGAAACTATTCATAATGTAAAGCCTTTCTGCTTCAACAAATTCTGTCAGGAGTTCACCTTGTTCGTTTCTTTCCCTACGGTCCAATGTATTTTTCTTTAATAGATCCAGTACCAATCTTTGCATTGAAATTCCCACACATTATAGTAGTGTATGTTTTTTTTTTTTCTGTAATGTTTCTTGTAGGTGTTCATAGAAGTTTTCTATTTCTTCTTTGTCAGTTGTTGAAGTAGGTAAATAGACTACTATTATTTTTATTGTTACTGATTTTCCTATTTTTAATTTTAGTGTTCCTAGTCGTTCAGAATGGATTGTGCAAGAAATAATATTTTTAGTTAGCTCTTGAAGCTCAAGCTTTTGAAGCCTGTTGGCTCTTTATTTCAGTTACTTAGTTTTTAGTTAGCTTTTCGTTTATGATGAAGCCAACTCTTCTAGCCCTTGTAACATTATCTGCAGCTCCCAGGAAAATTTGGTTCCCATTGTTCCATTTTGCAGTTAATTCAGAGCTTCTTCGGGTTTCACAAATAGCAAGGACATCAAATTTTACGTTTTGCATTTCTCGAAACAGGAAATCAATATGGGAGTCAGAAGACAGAGTTCGAATGTTGAAAGAACCAATAAATAGGGTTGAATTTCCAGATGGTGGTCTACCTTCTTCTGCGGGATTCTTAGTACCCCATGCTCTTGCAGATTTCTCACCACCACTTTGGTGGGATTGAAAAGAGCCGTGCAGGACTGGAGGCCTTTTTCTTCTTCAACTTGCTGGCATCTTTACGGTAGTCTATAGCACTTTTCCTGACCATGGTTCTGAAGTGTGCCTTTGATCCATGGCTCCTTATCATTATTCGGAGCTGACCACTTGGGCTCCCCACCAGCTGAGGGAAGCGCTTGGTAGGGGTGAGGTACCGCCCAAGTCTAAATTTCATAATTAGATCTATTGTCATCTGTTATCCAACTCCCGAGTTACTAACTGGTATCTGAAAGATACCAAAAGGAAACCTGGAAGACCAGCCTTAAGGTGAGAAGACCCAATGATTAAGAAAGTCGGAAGAAAATGGAGAAGAAAGGCCCAAGACAGGAACAGCTGGACTCTTTACGACCTGCAGTCATGGAGAAATCCTGACTGAAATCACAGGTCCATCAAGGTAATCCACCTCCCAAGATATTCAAAACTTTTACATTCTCTATTCTTTGTCTGTTCAAAGTGATTTCCATCCCATCATTTCCTTTCCTTGAAATCTTCATCACTTTTGTCTTTTGAATGTTTATTTTCATTATATCTCTCATTTCCAACCCTGTTCAGTCTATTCAAAATTCTTTGCAAACCTTCCTCTGTTTCGCTCATAAGTACAATATCATCTGCATATCCTATATTATTTATCAGATGTCCATTTATCTTTATTCCATCCTTCAGATTTTCCAAGGCCTCCTCATCATCTATTCACTATAGACATTAAAAAGGAGTGGGGACATCCCACACTCTTTCTTATGGGAATCCATTCAGTATCCTCTCCTTCAAATTTAACCCTGGCATCTTCTGAACAACAGTCTGATAATTTTTTCATCTATTCTTATTTTATGCAAAATATCATATAAAACAGAGTGATTAACATTATAGAAAGCTTTTTGTAATCCACAAAACATAGATATAAATCTTTATTGCACTCGATCGTTTATTCTCCATAGTGCTGTAATAGCCTCCCTGGTTCCCCTATATCTCCTGAAACCAAATTGTGCTTCATTTAATTCTCTCTATTTCATCTGTTCCATTCTTCTATATATTATGTTGATTAGGACTTTTGCAACGTGGCTAATCAAGCTGATAGTTCTGTGCTTATTGCAATCCATCGTTCCTGTAGTCTTGGGAATAGGAATAAAAATAGATCTTACGAAGTCTTTAGGTATTCTATCCTCCTTCAGACTTCTATTAAAGATGGATAGAAGTTTTATTTCTTCCTTTCAGGCTTCAGCAGTTCTCCTTGAATAACATCCACTCCCGGAACTTACCTATCCTTTATTCTTTTAATGGCTGCTTCGGCTTCCCATTCCTTAATTTCTGGGGTATCATCATTTTCTATCTGATCACGTTCCAGATTATCTTCATCTCCATAAAGTTCTGTTACATACTCCTTCCACCTTATCATTTTTTTTCAACAAAATCTTTCCTCTTTCATCCTTCAAAGCACCACTTTTTGTCCTTCTCTTCTTCCTTGAAATCAAGTTCAAGCCCTCATAGGCCTTTCTCATTTTCCACTGGCTCAATCATTTTCCTTCCAGACCTGATTGAGCCAATCTTCCTTTGCCTTTTTAGCCAAAGGAAGATTGGCTAAAAAAAGGCAAAGACCTTTAGCACATTCCTTGATTTTTTTAAAATTATGCCATCATAAATACACTTATTAATGCCTAGATTTTATAGGATCACATGCTACTTGCTCCACTCAGCAACTTACACAATACACATATATATATATCACAAATCTTAATTACTAATAATTCATTTGCCAGTAATGAAAGTATTTCTAATCACGCTAGCTCTTTCCTTTACAATTCTCATTATCACATGGCTTAAACGATAGTTCACATATTTACACCTTTAAGTAATTCAAATATACCAAACAAATACAGCATTCTCCTTCATTATTGTTTTCTAATATATCCTAAAACAAACATATTGTTTCACCCCACGCAGATTTAGTTACAATGAAAGAATCATTATGATACATAGCACATCCACCAAAATGCAGGCACAAAATTTTCTTGGGACATCACTATCCTGTCCACCCCTTAATGATATATATATATATATATCTATATATCTATCATAAATTAAAGATGCCAAGAAATTATAATTAATTAATAATATAATTATATTTATAATATAATTAATATAAGAAATTAATTTATAGTATAGTAAGTGAAAAAACTTCCAACGATATATATATATATATATATATATATATATCAGGAATATGTTTAAGAACATTTTAAAAAAGAAATAAAATTAAGCAGATTTTACAGACAAACGGGTGACTCAGCTATGAAAACATTAACTGAAGAAAGAATGAAACAGTTGAAAAATATGAAACAAACCTTGGAGTCTCAGTAGCAAGTTCTGAAGAAAACATTGACTTATTCAGTTGGGAGTGGAGTGGGAAGTTTGGTGGAGAGGTTTTTTTTTTAAATTTTATATATATATATATGACTTGTAGTGCTGACTCAGAATTGGATATGTTCATACTTTTTATATACTGACTGAGATCTGAGAATTAGAATACATAATGAAATTTATTGAAATACGCAACATGTTTCATCAGAGTGGCTGACTTCTTCAGGCATGATAGAATATATTAGCTTTGTATGTTATATCACGCCTGAAGAAGTTGGCCACCCCGATGAAACATGTTGCGTATTTCAATAAATTTTATTATTTATTCTAATTCTCGGATCTCAGTCAGTATATAAAAAGCATGTATATATATATGTGTGTGTGTGTGTGTGTGTGTGTGTGTAGAAATTATGTTAAAATGTTAAAGATACCAAGCTATTTTAAACCTGGTTTTACTCCCTTTCCCAAGTAAGCAAACAGACAAGTAAGTCAAGTTTGCGCCTGCAAGTATTGCAAGTCTAGGTGACCCCACACGCAGTGAAAGTCAAGGCAACTCGTGGTAAAGGTGAATAAGCTCTGATCACTATTCTTAATATTTACCCTTAATGCAAAGCACATCTCCTGGAGGAGATGAAAGATGCTATGTATTAAAGGCAAGGGGGCCACTACCCAGACCGGTTTCGACCTTTATTGAGGTCTCATCAGTGGAAGCCAGGCTAGAAATACCAAGATTTTAGTAAGCTCTGTATTACTAAAATAAAGTAAGCTCTGTATTACCTACTTGATCAAAAGAAATGAAGAAATTATGAAAGAATTAAACCAAGAATCAGTAATAGAAAAAATTAAAAAATATAAAAAAATAAATTGATGGAACACATTCAAAGAATGAAAATAGAAAGATTACCAAAACAAGCCATTAGGAAAAAGAAAACCAGGCCTATTTCGGCCTTAGAATTCTAAGGCCGAAATAGGCCATGCTATGCCTAAATTCTTGATATGCATGATGAGGCTGTATGATGTATATAAGCCATCAAAAGCCTGAAATGTGGAAAGGCAGCAGCAGTAGATGATATTCAACCAGAAATGCTCAAGTATATAGGTATAAAAGTTGTACAGTGGCTGCACTGCATAGCTCAGAAGGCCTGGACAGAGTGACGAATTCCAGATGATTGGAGTAGAGCTCTTATAGTACCCATATATAAAAAGGGATATAAAACTGAATGTGAGAATTACAGAGGCATTTCATTATTGAGTGTTCCTAGAAAGATATATGCAAGTATACTTGAGAAACAGTTGACAAGGACTGTGGAAAAGAGAAGCTTGGTGAAGAACAAGATGGATTCAGGCGAAATAGAGGCTGTCAGGATCAGATTTTCACTTTACGACAGAGTGTTGAGAAATCATGAGAATATAACAAAGATCTGTATTTAAGTTTGTAGATCTGGAAAAAGCATATGACAAGATGCCAAGAGTAAAGCTATTCAAAACGCTACAGTTATATGGTGTCAATGGGGCATTATATTAAGCAATACTTAGTCTTTATTTGAGTTGTAAGTCAGCAGTTAGAATTGAAGTACAAATTTTTCCTGATAGAATGAGGTTACCCTGTTTTTGCTAAGCGCAAACTTAAGAGATGGGATGCTTCCAGCGCCTTGCTATTAATGGAACCCATGGCCGAAACTATATCTTTCCCATGATTTAATGTTCCTTATTTAATTAATTTAAGTCTGTCTGTGGACTTAAAAGCCTATAAAATTGACTAATAACTTCAATAATTACTAATTATTCAGTCTCAATATCACTAATAAATAAATTTTTGGTGAAATGCATAGAATTTTTCATAAATATTGCAAAAAATGAAACTTATCTTTACTCCAGTGATTCTAATACTTATACTGATGATATACAGTCAATTAATATAACTAATCATCATAATATGTACATGATCTGCATGATAAAGAAAAATAAATAAACCGCAACAGAATATTAATGAGCATGCAATATTTAAACTTGCAAGAAAATACACTGATAAAAAGTCTATCCTACATGGCTGATAATGAGCGACAACGCTACTTTTTAACTGGTGATCTAGATCAGTGCTTCCCAAACTTCTGGATGTCGGGGCCCCCTTTGCAAAAATTAAAATATTTCACGGCCCCCCTCGAAACAAAATCTTAATAGAGAGATATATTATTATAATATTTATTGTATTTATATTCAATACAAAACATACACAGCGAATATTGCAAAAATCAAATGCTTATATTACATTTTTTGCCTCTTACCGTTTGGTTCTGAAGACGATGCAGGCTGTTCTGGTAAAATATGAAATACTGTCCTTTTTTTTTTTTGAGTCTGTTTCTGCTTCTTCTGATTGTTCGCGGGATTTTTTTTATTTTTTATCAGCGACTTATCCATCTCAGGGTTAAATTTTTTAACGTAGAATAGATCAAATAATATCACCACTTACCGATACTGGCACACCACAGACTGAATAACATGAAATTAGTGAATATTACCTGAATAAGGGAATCCCCGGACCAGGAACATTTTTCTCTTTTGTGACTTTTCTCCGTTTAAGGTAATTAAGCCTAACGCGAAACAGACAGCAAAGGCAGGTTATTAAAACGTGCATATGATTGGTGCGATGTTAACAAAAGATCGCGCAACCGAAAGATAAAAGCATAGCTGACAATTGGGTTGAAATGCTAACTCTCTTCAACCTAATTCCATTTGTGAAACTGCCATAACATTCATTATATATATATTACTTAGTTTTAACACTTTTACGAATTTTAACACGTTAGATTGAATTTTATTGCTGCCTTGGGAAATCGAACTCACACACATCTAATTAATAACAATAGTTTTTAGTTAGATACTGTGTTTGCCTATGCAACATATGGTTTTGTTTCAGTCTATACAGCATAGTTTCTGTATGAGGGGGACATGTGCTTCATTAATTAGTGTGTTTTTATCCCAGTTGTCTCTAATTGCACTATTTGTTGAGAAATATATTACACAGACTCCTCATACCTTATTCACTGGCATAATAAAAGTACTTGAGTTTATTGCCTCTGCAGTATAGTGGCTGTTAGGGAGGGCTTGTTGTTTACCACTGCAAGCCAGTTACTATCTCCCCACATGAACTTGTTTAAGCTTTTTTTCTTTAAGTTTTAATATACTTCAAAAGCTTAAAACTTTTAAGTTTTAAGCTTTTGAAGTATATGCGAAACTTTTATTGGTAACAGAAAACTAGCTCGGATGACAGTGATAATATAAAACGAGTTTTCATATGTATATAAAGTCAATATCAACAGTTCTTGATATTAAAATATAAAAAATAACAAAAAAGAAATAATAAATAATAAAAGTTAAATACGTTTCTTTTAAAATCAAAAAATGTACTTAGTCTTAAAACATTTTAAATTTGTTTTCATTATTTCATGCCCCCCCCCCTCAACAAAACCTACGGCCCCCAAGGGGGCCGCAGCCCACAGTTTGGGAAGCGCTGGTCTAGATCACACTGAAGGGGTGTGCTAGTGATGGAGAGCTAGCATGCATAAATTTTCCTAACTGCTATCTTAGATCATGCAGGGTGTAAGTGGGAGTCAGCTAATGTGCATCTGTTGGCTTCCTATCAAGGATGGGCAGCTGGCAATCACTTAGAACAATATCAGTCTAAGTTGATGCTGTTTCTTAAGAACTGTTAAAGTTAATATAGGACATTCATGAAGGTAACAGCTCATTATGAGCTTAAAAAGTTAATTCATTCCACCACCACTGCATGTTTCATTTAGCAATCTTTCAAAGTAATAACACCAGATATCTAGAATATCTTTATTTTCAGTTTTCATATCTTTATCATATATGATTTCTATTAGAGTACTATTTCCTCCATTTCTAAGCTTTTTTAATCACCTTCAGAATATGTTGACGCATTCCTGATATTTGTCTTCTCTATTCTTTCCAATTTTCGAATGAATTTTGTTCAGCTAATTTTACATAGTGCTTCACTTGATTATATATATTTTTCTGCATTTTCTCAGAACTGAAACTGATTTACTTGCCAAGAATTTTTTTATATGATCTCTTCTATTCCTGAACTTCCTCTTTACTCTCCTGACTCCATCATGGACTCAGGAGTTAACAATTTAACAATAATATTTAACAAATACTACTATTAAATATTATTTGTGTATTTGCATCTACAGTTCACCTCTGAAAGCTGCTTGATTCTTTTTACACCTTTCTTTTCTCAATTTTATCCTACTCTAAATTGTGATCACTTCCAATTTCAAATCCTTTGTATACTTTTGTGTCCTGAAACAGTGTGAAGACATCACCATCAACAATAACATAGCCAATGAGACTTTTCTTATTTTCTTGTGTTCACCATGTGAATTTGCACACTTCTTTATGTGGGAACGTGATGTTAGTAATGACTAGGCCGTGTCACAAACAGAAATCCAGCAGGTGCTAGGCATTATTATTATTACATTTGCTCATCTCAAAATTTTTCCAAAACATGTAGTAATCATTTCCTACACTGCTATCCAGATCCCCAGCAAAAACCTTTTCTTTGTGTGAGCTAATTTTTCTAATGACTAGAAAAATTATACTACTGCTACTTCTTCTTTAGAAGAGCCTTCTAGGAAAATAGGCAGAAATAAGTCATCATCATCAAATTCCTAACATACAGAATATGATAGTACTAGATGAAAAATGTACATCATTACTAACTTCCTATCTACAATTTTCCTCCAAATCAGTCTGTTACTTATCAAGACTCCAACATTATCAGATCTTATATTTCTGTCTTCTAAGGCACTTTTTACTATATCAATCTACCTATATCTTGATCTTCTTCTGGGTTGTTTTCTTACCAACCTGGCAGAGAACACCTGTTTTGCTAATCTTTCCTCACCCATTCTGTTTAAGTGACCACACCACCTGAGATAAGCTCTGCTAATGCATTCCTGGATGCTAACAATGTCAAGTTCTCTTAATATCCTCGTTTTTAATATGATATTACCATTGATGCTATCTGTTCATACCTCTAATCTTTTTCAGGACACTCATATCTGCGGTCTCTAGTCTTTGGTCAAGTGTTTTACTTCGGATCCAGCTCTCAGATCCATAAGTTAAAACTGGATTGAACACTGTCTTGTATACAGATAATTTAGTGTTAAGACTAATTTCATTCTTATTCCATATGAATTTATTCAACTGACTTCCTACCATATCAGCTTTGTTGATTCTGTTGTTTATTAAAATATTTAATTTACCATATTCACTAAAAATCGTGCCTAAGTAGCTGAAATGTTTTACTTGTTCCACAGGTTCTCTATTCATAATGATTCAGTTAATGCAGTTGACATTTTCAACAATTCTGTCTATGTTCATTGTCTTTGTCATTTAATTGCTGACCTTCATACCATATCTATTACAACAGTTATTCAATTTAGTCAGGGAATCTTGCAGATTTGTACAGGATTTATTTAGAAGTTAATGTCAGCTCTTTGCATAAAGCAAACAGCTGACATTAATATCTCCAATTCTGATATCATGATTAATACCCCTTTCCATCATAATGTGATCCATATAGATAATGAATAACAGAGAAGATAATATATATCCTTGTCTCACACCAGATTTAACATTAAACCATCCTCCTGTACTTCCTTCAATTCTCACTGCTCACTTACCACTCAAATAAAGACTAAGTATTGCTTGATATAATGCCCCATTGACACCACATAAATGCAGCGTATTGAACAGCTTCTTTTTTCACACCTTATTATATGCCTTTTCCAGATCAACAAAACTTAAATCCAAATCTTTGTTATATTCCCATGATTTCTCAACAATTTGTCGTAAATTGAAGATCTGATCCTGACAGCCTCTATTTGGCTTGAATCCAGCATGTTCTTCACCAAGCTTTTCTTCACAATTCTTCTCAACCGTTTCTCAAGTATACTTGTATAGATCTTGCCAGGAAAACACTGAGTAGGGAAATACCTCTGTAATTTTCACATTCAGTTTTACTTCCCTTTTTATATATGGGTACTATGAGAGCTCTACTCCAATCATCAGGAATTCGTCCCTCTGTCCAGGCTTTCTGAACTATACAGTGCAGCCACTGTAAGATTTTTATACCACCATAGTTCAGCATTTCTGGTCGAATATCATCTACTCCTGCTGCCTTTCCACATTTCAAGCCTTTGATGGCTTTTTCTACTTCAAGTATGGATATGTATTCCTGACTGTATGCCTGATGAGTGTTTTTTACCACTGTGCTATCAATGCTTGTTTCATTTAGCAATTTTTTGAAGTAATTACTCCATACTACAAGGATATCTTTTTTTCTACCATTTTCATATCACCTTTATCATCTCAAACTCCTTTTGCAACACTCTTTCCTCAATTCCTAAGCTTCTTCAACAACCTCCAGAATATTTTGCCACCTTCTTGATATTTATTTTCTATGTTCTTGCCAAAATCCTCCCATGACTTTTGTTTAACAAGTTTTACACAGTGTTTAGCTTTCTTACATTTGTCTCTGTATTCTCTAAGAGCACAAGCTCACTTATTTGCCAAGAATTTTTTATGTGCTTTCTTCTCTTCCTTCACTGCCCCTTTAACTTCCTACGTCCCCCATGGAGTTCTGATTTTTCTATCCTTGCAGACAACCTCATCACATGCCTCTCTGGCTGAAGCAATCAGGGTTTTCTTCCAGACTTGCCACTGAACAGGAACCAAACCAAGGTTTCGTTCCTGTTCTCAAACTCTTTCACTTTTTCTTGAATAATCTTTGTGTATTTTAGTCTAGAGTTTACATCTGAGAGCTGCTCAACTTTTATTCGCTTTAAAACTTTCTTACATGTTATTCTTATCAATATGAAATTCAATTTTATTCTGCTCAAGACTAAATAGTGATCACTTCCAATTTCAAATCCTGTGTACACTCTGGTGTCCTGCATTAGGTAGAAAACATCACTCCAGTAGATTGATGAGGCCAGGGATTTGGGAGTGTTGGTGGATAGGGAGTTGAAGTTTAGGGTTCGCATTGCAAAAGTGGCTAAATCAGCTCATCAAATCACTTGGTTGCTTTGCTGTAAAATACTTTAACAAGCAGAGACAAACAAGTTATTGTTCCTCTGTATCGAGCCTTGATAAGACCCCATCTAGACTACTGTGCCCAGATATGGGCGCCAGGGTTTTTTCTTGATGGGAAGGAGGTGGAGAGGATTCAGAGATGAGTGACCAAGATGATAGCAGGTCTATGGAATGAACTTTATGAGAACAGGTTGAAGATTTGTGGGGTACAGAAATTTGTTGATAGGTGGAAAAGGGGTGATATGATTGAGACATTCAAAGTACTGAAGGGTTTCTATAAAATTAATTCAGAAGATATTTTTGAGAATAGGACTGGTGGTGGGAAGACTAGGGGCTATACATGGAAGCTGGGCAAGAATGTGGTTAGCAAGGGCATTATAGCTAGGTTTTTTACTTGGAGAGTGGTGAATGAGTGGAATAAGCTGCCAGAGTCTGTTGTGTGTGCCATGACTGTCAATGAGTTCAAGGCGAGGTATGATAGATACTGTGTGAATGTCGAATAGTTGTTCTTGACATGATGTTAGGGCCTCCCTCGATGAGTCTGTCGACTCCCTGGAGTTGCCCGTGATGATAATAATACTAATAATAACTCGATCGACTGAATGAAAAACTAAAAGAAAAGGAAGTTGTCTGGTCAGTCGAAAGGGTGTTGTTTTTCACCAATGATAACACACTCTCATAGTGCAAGAATCATTTGTACCAAGACTGAGGAACTTGGGTGGGATTCTACACCCTCTGTATTCTCCCAATCTTGCAAGATTTTATTAATGAAAAATAATCGATACATTTGAAGCATTGAAATTGGGCCTATGTGACTTCTTTGCCTCCAAACCTCTAGAATTCTATAGAAATGGCATTATGAAGCTTTCACAACATTGAAAGAGTGTTATTGATTCAAATGGAAAATATACACTTGATTAGATTAGCAAGTGATTTATCTTTTATATCTTTCAGAACTTAGTTGTTGAAATCTTTTCCACTTAGTTATATGATAAATTAAAGATACCAAGAAATTATAAAGGCTTAATCCTTTATCCAAGTGTAAGCAAACAAAGTTTGCGCCTGAAGTATTTTCAGTACTGGGGCAACTCGTGGTAAAGGTGTTATGACTTCACATCACTTGCCTTGGTGTCCCATAATGCAAAGCACATCTCCTTGCGGACATGTATAATGTTATACAATATGGGAAGGGTCACTACCCAGACCAGTTTCCCTGTTTTAGTGCGGGGTTACCGCTCCAAAAACTCGTGTGATCACTCAGACCACCCAACAATGAGCGACCTAGTGATCATTTAACCATCCCAACAGATCCAAATCCCTGGATGCTCAAAACTCCCTAAGGCAAAAACTCTGCTCCCCAGGAATCAAACCACCAACCATTTCGATCTTTATGGAGGTCTCATCAGTGGGAGCCAGACCCAGAGTTGATACCAAGATTGAATTAATGCAGAAGTCACATTTTCATGTACAAGTTGCCAAAAGGTGTCAGACCTTATTATTATAATACTCTGAATTAGAGACAGTTAGTTGTTGAAAGTTTTTCCACTTGGTTATACTATAAATTAAAGAGACCAAAAAATTATATACTTGGCTTAATCCTTTATCCAAGTGTAAGCAAACAAAGTTTGTGCCTGAAGTATTTTCAGGACTGGGGCAACTTGTGGTAAATGCGCAAACTTTGTTTGCTTACACTTGGATAAATTATTAAACCAAGTATATAATTTCTTGGTATCTTTAACTTTCAGAAGTTAATGCTAAGAATGACATTAATTTTGGGAATGACCTGATACTTCTTATGTTGATGGTGCTAATCTTGAACACTGCTAATGTTGAATTAGGTTTTTTCCAGTAGCTAATTTTTCGCTGTTGAGCCTGATTCTCTGAAGAATCTAGCAAGGATCTCGTTTAATTGAGTGATGTTCCAGCTAGCATGAAATACTATCATGCTAGCTGGGATATTGATCTTTTGTACAATTTTGTGCGATGTTTTATTTTGGCCAATAAGAGTACAATTTGGGTGACTAAATCCCAAATTACCAGCACATCCACATTTGTTGAGTATCCAGGTGCTGAGTAACCTAATGCACCTATTGACCAGGTGCATTAGGTAACAAGCCCTGGTCAGTTCCCATTTGCTTTAATGGTTGCACGAAGGTTTATAATATTCCTTAGCTAGCTATCAACAGAATCTAAAGCCTTTTTTTGAAGTTGATGAAACACACGGTAATGGGTTACTGAAATTCCACACATTTCTCAAGGATCTGCCTCGGTGAAAATATTTGTGCTATGCAGCTTCTTCCCCTTCCTAATCCATTTTGCTCATTTCTAAATTGTTTGTCAACCAGGTGCCCTATCATGTTGAATGTCATGATGTAGAGGACCTTACATAGACTAGACAATAAACTAATTCTCACAAACTGCACCATCTCGTTTCTTAAAAATATGTATTATTATACTTTTGGTGAAGTCTTTGGGACTTTATCACTTTGACATAAACTGTTCAGTCACCTATATAGGAGGTGGGGAGAGTAGTCTTCTCACCTCACCTCCTTTATAATTTCTGCAGTAATCTCATCAACTTAGTGATTTATGATCTAACTTTAGATGGTATAATGGACTGATATCAAACTGAGAAGTAGAACTATTCTGTTTACTAAGGATTACTGGGTCACAAGATTATCAAAATGTTCTGTCCACCTTGCCATGATGCATCTTGTTCTTCAACAGTATCTTTTAATGACTTCACTCCATTCTCTCCCCCTCTCTTCCTACATAATTTATTAATAACTTCATATATATTTTAATAAAATTATGAATTGCTGTATCTTCAACAAAGGCAAAGGATCCAGAATCCTTTCCTTTAGTGTTACACAGTGATCAGCATTCACTTTAGACATATTATGGACTCTACAACAGTGTTATAAATAACTGTTTTAATTTCCCGACCACCATATTAAGGTCATCATCTGGAGAATACAGACACAAGTTGAATACATTTCAAACAGTATGCTAAAGAGACCATGATTTAATCAACGGTTATTCTACTGGCATGACCTCTAGTGAAAATAGAATAAAATAAATAAATTAATTAATTAAAAAAAAACTACATCAAACTTATATTCTATTTAAGATAACATCAGAGAAACATTCTTTCATATAGATAGTTTTCTTACAGTAACAATGATGTCCTAATTTAACATGACAATTGCTATATTAGATTTAAGATTTTTTATTATTTTATTATTTTTTTTTGGAGGTTTTAGAAAAAGCAACTGACACGATGAAAAAGGAAAATTTGGTCCTTGTTGGGGATCTAAATAGCAGAGTAGGAAATGACTGTCAGACAAACAAAAATATTTTGTGAAAATTTGAAGAAAAGAGCAAAGCTAATAATAATAGCAAATATCTGTTGGATTTCTGCTTGGGACATAAACTGGTTATTACTAATACCATGTTCCAACATAAAAATGTGCACAAATTCACATGGAGAGAAGAGACAAGGAATAAGAAAAGTCTCATTGACTATGTTATTGTTGATAGTGATGTTTTCTCCCTGGTGCAGGACACCAGCGTGTACAGAGGATTTGAAATTGGAGTGATCACTATTTAGTCTTGAGCAGGATAAAATTGAATTTCATATTGAAAAAAATAACATGTAAGAAAGTTTTAAAGTGAATAAAAGTTGAGGATCTCTCAGATGTGAACTGTAAACTAAAATACACAGAGATTATTGAAGAAAAAATGAAAGAGTTTGAGAACAGGAACCAAACCTTGGAGATTCAGTGGCAAGCCTTGAAGAAAACCCTGACTAATTCAGCTAGAAAGGCATGTGGTGAAGTTGTCTGCAAGGATAGAAAAATTGGAACTCCATTGTGGACAACAGGAAGTAAAAGAGGCAGCGAAGGAAAAGAAGAAACCATATGAAAAATTCCTGGCAAATAAGTCAGCTTGTGCTCTTAGAGAATACAGAGACAAATGAAACAACGTTAAACAGTGTGTAAAACTAGCTACACAAAATTCATGGGAGGACTTTGGCAAGAACATAGAAAATAAATATCAAAAAGGTGGCAAAATATTCTGGAGGTTGTTGAAGAAGCTTAGGAATGGAGGAAAGACTGCTGTAAAAGGAGCTAGAGATGATAAAGGTGACATGAAAATGGGAGAAAAAGATATCCTTGAAGTATGGAGTAATTACTTTGAAAAACTGCTAAATGAAACAAGCAGTGATGACAGCACAGTGATAAAAAACACTGACCAGGCATGCAGTCAGGAATACATATCCATACTTGAAGAAGAAAAAGCCATCAAAGACTTGAAATGTGGAAAGGCAACAGGAGTAGATGATATTCGACCAGAAATGCTGAAATATGGTGGTATAAAAGTCTTACAGCGGCTGCACTGTACAGTTCAGAATGCCTGGAGAGAGAGGGACAAATTCCCGATGATTGGAGTAGAGCTCTCATAGTACCCATATATAAAAAGGGAAATAAAACAGAATGTGAGAATTACAGAGGTATATCCCTACTGAGTGTTCCTGGTAAGATATATGCAAGTATTCTTGAGAAACGGTTGAGAAGAATTGTGGAAGAAAAGCTTGGTGAGGAATAAGCTGAATCAGATATTCACTTTACGACAAATAGTTGAAAAGTAATGGGAATATAACAAAGATCTGTATTTAAATTTTGTAGATCTGGAAAAGGCATATGACAAGGTGCTGAGAGAGAAGCTATTCAATACGCTACAGTTATATGGTGTCAATGGGGCATTATATCAAGCAACACTTAGTCTTTATTTGAGTTGTAAGTCAGCAGTTAGAATTGAAGGAAGTACAGGAAGATGGTTTAATGTTAAATCTGGTGTGAGACAAGGATGTACATTATCCCCTCTGTTATTCATTATCTATTTGGAGCAGCACATTATGAAGGAAAGTGGTATTAAACATGATATCAAAATTGGAGATGTTAATGTCAGCTATTTGCTTTATGAAGCAATGTTATACTTCTAAATAAACCGCTACAACTCTGCAATAAAAAGACAAAGGCAATGAAAATAGGCAGAATCATTGAAAATGTCAACTGTGTCGTGAATGGAGAACCTGTGGAACAAGTAAAACATGTCAGCTACTTATGCACGATTTTTAGTGAAGATGATAAATTAAATATGGAAATAGACAACAGAATCAACAAAGCTGGTATGGTAAAAAGTTAATTGAATAAATTCATATGGAATAAGAGAGAAATTAGTTGGAACACTAAATTAGCTGTATATAAGACAGTGTTCAAACCAGTTTTATCTTATGGATCTGAGAGCTGGGTCAGAAGTAAAATACTTGACCACTAGAGACCGCATATATGAGAGTCCTGAGAAAGATTAGAGGTGTGAATAGATGGCATCAATGGCAATATCATATTAAAAACAAGGATATTAGGGAAGAACTTGACATTGTCTGCATCCAGGAATGTGTTAGCAGAGCTAATCTCAGGTGGTATGGTCACTTGAACAGAATGGGCGAGGAAAGATTACCAAAACAAGTGTTCTCTGCCAGGTTGACAGGAAAACCCCAGAGGAAGACCAAGATATAGGTGGATTGATACAGTACAAAGTGCCTTAGACGATAGAAATATAAGATCTGATAATGTTGGAGTATTGAGAAGTAACAGACTGATTTGGAGGAAAATTGAAGATGGGAAGTTAGTAATGATGTAAATTTTTCATGTAGTACTATCATATCCTGTACACCCCTTGAGCATACATGTCAGGAATTTGATGATGATGATGATCATTTAAGATTCTGGATTACCTATGGTCCTATTTATAGTTCACTTTCAGGGAGAAAAGTTAAGTGGGTAGGATTGGGATTTATAGACCATTATTATTGTTAAGATTAGGGTGTATGATAAGAATTTCACAGGCTTCCTTAAATTTATGTTCATACCATGTTTTGGTGTGGTGTAAACAACAGGTGCCCTTCCAATCAATTTTATGTAAAGTGTTCAGGGCATGATCAGAAAGGCCAGCTTAATCATAGTTATTATATTTAATGTGTCGTTTATTTTCCTTTTGTCTGACAGGGATTGTGCAACCTGTTTCCCCTATCAAAGGTAGATTACAGGTGCAATATGGTCAAAGCTGTATACCTGAGAGGAGATCTCCACATAGCCTTTAAAGGAATGCAGAGAACTGACCGGGGCTTTTGACCTAATGTCCAGTACTCACCTTCTCGTGGTGCACCCTGTTGGGTATCTACCTGTATCCTGACAGAACGAGGATGGGCTGGCAATTTGGGATTTATCAGAACAAATTTTATTCTTATTGGCTTAAACTAATATAGAAAATGATGGTACAACATGAAAAAATTTCATAGCTGCAGGGGCATTGCCTGGTTAAACAAGGCCCCCATTGTTTTCGCCATGGAACCAGAGCAAACAGTGAAAAGTCAGCTACTGGAACAAATCTGAAAGCACACCCCAACTAAACATCACCAGAGTTAAAGATCAGTACTATCAACATAAGAAGCCTGAATGGCAAAGAAAGCTAGCTAGCTGAGGAATTAGATAAGTACCAGATCGACATAATAGTGTGACTGAAACACAAAAAAGACAAAAACTGGTGAGATATTTCTGAGCAATAAATAGAAAATGATATATTCAGGCAATGACATTCAAGGAAAAGGAGTAATAATAGTATTCAACACTAAATACAAGGCTAATCTTCTTGAATGGCAGGCAGTCTCAAGTAGAATGATGTGGGCAAATATGAGAATGGAGAACTGGATAATGAGACTTATTTGTGCCTATGGTCCCACAGAAGGTTCTACTACGGTAAAATTAGAGGAATTTTTTGATGCTTTAGAAAAAGCAACTGACATAATGAAATAGGAAAAGTTGATCCTTGTTGGGGATCTAAATAGCAGAGTAGGAAATGACTGTCAGACATACACAAATATTTTGGGAAAATTTGGAGAAAAGAGCAAAACTAATAATAATGGCTAATACCTGTGGGATTTCTGCTCAGGACATGGACTGGTTATTACTAACACCATGTTCCAACATAAAAATGTGCACAAATTCACATGGAGAGAAGAGGAAAGGAATAAGAAAAGTCTCATTGACTATGTTATTGTTGATAGTGATGTTTTCTCCCTGGTGCAGGACACCAGAGTGTAGAGAGGATTTGAAATTGGAAATGATCACTATTTAGTCTCGAGCAGGATAAAATTGAATTTCATATTGAAAAGAATAACATGTAAGAAAGTTTTAAAGCGAATAAAAGTTGAGCAGCTCTCAGATGTGAACTGTAGACTAAAATACACAAAGATTACTGAAGAAAAAATGAAAGAGTTTGAGAACAGGAACCAAATCTTGGAAATTCAGTGGCAAGCCTAGAAGAAAACCCTGATTGATTCAGCTACAGAGGCATGTGGTGAGGTTGTCTGCAAGAATTTAAAAATCAGAACTCCATGGGGCACATTAAAGGAAGTTAAGAGGCAGTGAAGGAAAAGAAGAAAGCACATAAAAAATTCTTGGCAAATAAGTCAGCTTGTGCTCTTAGAGAATACGGAGACAAATGTGAAAAAGCTAAACCAAAGTCATGGGAGGACTTTGGCAAGAACATAGAAAATAAATATCGAGAAGGTGGTAAGATATTCTGGAGGTTGTTGAAGAAGCTTAGAAATGGAGGAAAGAGTGCTGTAAAAGGAGTTAGAGATCATAAAGGTTACATGAAAACAGGACAAAAAGATATCCTTGAAGTAAGGAGTAATTACTTCGAAAAATTGCTATATGAAACAAGCAGTGATAGCACAGTGGTAAAAAACACTCAACAGACATACAGTCAGGAATAATACATATCCATACTTGAAGTAGAAAAAGCCATCAAAGGCTTGAAATGTGGAAAGGCAGCAGGAGTAGATGATATTCGACCAGAAATGCTGAAATATGATGGTATAAAAGTCTTACAGCAGCTGCACTGCATAGTTCAGAAAGCCTTGACAGAGGGATGAATTCCTGATGATTGGAGTAGAGCTCTAATAGTACCCATATATAAAAAGGGAAATAAAACTCAATGTGAGAATTACAGAGGTATTTCCCTACTGAGTGTTCCTGGCAAGAGCTATGCAAGCATACTTGAGAAACGGTTGAGAAGAATTGTGGAAGAAAAGCTTGGTGAAGAACAAGCTGGATTCAGGCCAAATAGAGGCTGTCAGGATCAGATCTTCACTTTACGGCAAATAGTCGAGAAAGCATAGGAATATAACAAAGATCTGTATTTAAGTTTTGTTGATTTGGAAAAGGCATATGACAAGGTGCCAAGAGAGAAGCTATTCAATACGCTGCAGTTATATGGTGTCAATGGGGCATTATATCAAGCAATACTTAGTCTATATTTGAATTGTAAGTCAGCAGTTAGAATTGAAGGAAGTACAGGAAGATGGTTTAATGTAAAATCTGGTGTGAGACAAGGAGGTACATTATCCCCTCTGTTATTCATTATCTATATGGATCACATTATGAAGGAAAGTGGTATTAAACATGATATCAGAATTGTAGACATTAATGTCAGCTCGTTGCTTTATGTGGACGATATTATACTTCTAAATAAATCCGCTACAAGTTTGCAAGATTCCCTGACTAAATTGAATAACTGTTGTAATAGATATGGTATGAAGGTCAGCATTAAAAAGACAAAGACAATGAAAATAGGTAGAATTGTTGAAAATGTCAATTGTGTTGTGAATGGGGAATCTGTGGAACAAGTAAAACATTTCAGCTACTTAAGCATGATTTTTACTGAAGATGGTAAATTAAATATGGAAATAGACAACAGAATCAATAAAGCTGGTATGGTAGGAAATCAATTGAATAAATTCATATGGAATCCTGTCCTGTCAGGTGTCTTCTCCCTCCAGGAGATTGACTACCATGTGTCTCCACCATGTCCTATTCTGCGCCTCTCTGCTGCATCCCTCATATGAGAGATAGGTACAGTCTTCTATATTTTTCATCCACAGCAGTCTTTGTCTTCCTCTTTCCCTCAACAGTTCCTTCGAGAAATGTCCTTTTAGGCAGTTATGTCTCAGAATATGTCCACAATATCTGACTTTTCTCATTTTAATTTCTTGCATCATGCTTCTGTTGATGCCTGCCGTCTCTAGTACCTCTTCATTTGTCTTTTTTTCTTTCCATGATATTCTCATAATTCTTCACAGCATCCACATTTCAAAGGCCTCCAGTTTTTTCACACTCAGATTGGAGAGTGTCCATGTCTCTACTCCATATAATAACGTAGACCATATGTAGCATTTGGAGATTCTTAGTCTTGTTTTCAGATTTAATACTCGAGATTTTAGTAGTTTCATACTGTTGAAAGTTGACCTTGCGATTTCAATCCTTTTTCTAATTTCATCTTCTGTCCTGCCATTCTCTGTTATCAAGTGTCTGAGGTATATGTAATTTTGCACCTGTTCTAATTTATTTCCTTTTATATCAATGCATATTTTTGGTATTTTCTTTTCTCTTGAAATTATCATGATTTTTGTCTTTTTAAAGTTGAAACTGAGGCCATACTGTTCGCTATACTTGAGGGTTTCATCTATAAGAGTTTTGAGGTCATATTTGTTTTCAGCTAGAAGAACCGTGTCATCTGCATATCTTAGGTTATTAATATTTCTGCCCCCCTACAGTGATTCCTTTGAGGTTACTAATTTTATTAAATATTTCTTCTGTGTATAGGTTAAAGAGAATCGGAGAAATGACACAGCCTTGTCTCACACCTTTCTGAACTGGGAATTCTTCTGAGGTCTCTCTATTTATTCTCAAAGATGCAGTCTGTTCCCAGTAAAGATTAGTTAATAGCCTAATGTCTTTTCCATCCATGCCTATTTTTGAAAGGATTTCAATTAATTGTTCATGTTGGACATTGTCGAATGCCTTTTTGTAATCCATGAAGCAGAGGTACACATCTTTTTGTTTTTCTAGATATCTTTCTATGATGGTTCTGACGTTGAAAATACCTTCTCTTGTACCTACATTTTCCTTGAAGCCACTTTGTGTATCATTTATTTCTATGTTTATTTTTCTTTTATTTCTTTCAAGAATAACGTATAGGAGGACGTTTGATACTTGACTGATGAGGCTGATTGTTCTGAACTCTTCACATCTTGTAGCTTTTGTTTTTTTGGGAATTGGAACGAAAATTGAGTGATTAATATCTTTGGGTAGAAATCCATTCTTGTATATTTTATTGCATAATTTTGTTAGAAATTTCAGTCCTCCTTCATCGAGAGCCCTCAACCATTCTGCCAAGATGTTATCTATTCCTGCAGCTTTATGTAGTTTTAGTTTTCTGACGGCATTTTCAACTTCACAGAGTAAAATGGATGGTCCTTCAAAATCAGTCTGTTCAGGAATATCATTTCTTTGTTGTTCATATAATTTCCTTGTGTATTCAATCCATCTTTCCATGATTTCTTTTTAATCCATTAGAATATGGTCTCTTGAGTCTCTAATGACACTTGCTGTATTTGTCCTGCTTGTCATTTCTCTGATCTTTTCATGCATTTCTCTGCTTCTGTGTTTTCTATCAAAGTTTTCTATATCTATACATTTATATTTAATCCATTACTCTTTGGCTTTCCTGCATTCTTTTTTTATTTCTTTATTCATGCTTTTATATTCAGGTTTGTTCTTTAACTTTTTTCCATCAACGTCGGTATTTTTTCATTCATCCAAGGTTTATTCCTTTTCCTTTTTAATTGTGGGAGTGTATTTTCAGCATCAGTGTGCTTCACTGATGCTATTCTTGAATGTTTGCCAGTTCATGTTAATTTCATCAATTGGTGTTCTATTTTCTGTGAGAGTTGTGGTGTCAGACTTGTTAAGGGATTCTGTGAATTCTTTTATAAAGCAGTCTTTAACTTCTTGGTTGTTAAGTGAGTCTGAATTATAAGTTTCTCTTATGAATAGTTGGCTTGGTATATTAAGTTTTATTTTGATTTTTGCAATCACTGGGTTGTGGTCCGATCCTATGTCTGCTCCAGGATATGTTTTTGTTTGTGTTATTGCATTTCGAAATCTTTTGCTTATTATTATATAGTCAATTTGGTTTCTATAGATGTTCCCCACAGCTTGTCCAGGTATATAGTCGGCATATGGAATAAGAGAGAAATTAGTCAGAACACTAAATTAGCTGTACACAAGACAGTGTTCAAACCAGTTTTAACTTATGGATCTGAGAGCTGGGTCAGAAGTAAAACACTTGACCAAAGACTAAAGATCACAGATATGAGAGTCCTAAGAAAGATTAGAGGTATGAACAGATAGCATCAATGGTAATATCATATTAAAAATAAGGATATTAGGAAAGAACTTGACATTTTTGGAATGCCTTAGTAGAGCTAATCTCAGGTGGTATGGTCACTTAAACAGAATGGGCGAGGAAAGATTAGCAAAACAAGTGTTCTCTGCCAGGTTGGCAGGAAAACGATCCACAGGAAGACCAATATATAGGTGGATTGATACGGTACAATGTGCCTTAGACGACAGAAAAATATAAGATCTGGTAATGATATTACTGGAGTCTTAACAAGTAACAGACTGATTTGGAGGAAAATTGTAGATAGGAATTTAGTAATGATGTATATTTTTCATGTAGTACTATCACATCCTGTACACCCCTTGAGAGTACATGTCAGGAATTTGATGATGATGATTGATAAATATGGTAGCAGAGGGATTGGGTCTTTGGATGAGTTGAGTAAGCTCTTTAATTTTGCAGGAGGTTTAAAGGTGGCTTTAAGGTTGTATTCCGGTAGCATTCTGTTTATTTTATTTGATGTCCCTTTAATGTATGGAATGGTTACAGTTTTATTCTAGTCTAGTTTATCTTTGTTTTTAAGTGAGGTCTTGTAGAGAATTTTGTTGATAGTATTTTGGCTGTGATCATTTTTTAGGAAAGTATTGCTGATAACTTTAAATTCATCTTTAAGCACTTTTTCATTGGAGCAAATCTTCAAAGCCCTATTTTTTTTAGAGTATTAATGACACCTAGTTTTTGTGCTGGGTTGTGGTAGGTGTTTATGTCTATATATTGACCAGTATGTGTTGGTTTCCAGTAAACAGTAAAGGAAAGAAAAGACTGCCAGAAGGAAGGCGTGTGACAAGTGTATCTAGAATCTTTGAAGAGAAGTGTATCTAGTATCTTTTTTTTTATTTTATTTTATTTTCACTAGAGGATATGCCAGCAGAATAACCACTGATCAAATCAGTGTCTCTTTAGCATACTGTATGAAATGTAATTCACACAGTATGCTAAAAATTCTCCTACACAAAGTAGTTCAAAAGAACATATAAAAAACATCAAAAATCTAACCAAAAAATCATAAAAGACAACAAAATCCAACCAAGCAACTCACCAACACAAATTCTTACCAAAAAAAATTTTCCACATCCACTTCACCAACATTCATGGCCTAAACAGCAATATAAACAATGTGCATATATATGTGTGTGTGTGTGTGTATACTCTAGATGATGACCTAAATATGAAGGCTGAAACGTTGGGAAATTAAAATAGTTAAATTATAACACAGTTGTAGAGTCCATAATTTGTCTAAAATCAAAGCAAAGGATCCAGGATCTCCACACTATATTGGCAATGCCTCTAAGAGTATCATTCACAATGCATGTTGGGAAGTTGAGAAGAGGAGTGCACTTCATATGACTGTTTCCATCACAAGAGTGGATAGAATCTGCGCTAAGTTCAATTCTTTATTCCTTCAGAGAGAATGTCTAATCTTGAATCTCTCCTTATTGACCTATTGTTGCTTAAGATTTCATTGCCTCATTTACGTATCGTTCTGATCTCTGTCTTTAAATATTTGAAAGTTGATTTCCTACAACCCAACTACTCTAAAGTGAAGTCATCTTCCTTGATCACCTTAATGTCCACAACTACATCTTCTCCAATCCAACTGATCAAGCTGAAAGAGAAGGACAGGTAGTTGCTGTAAGCAATGACCTAAAGCAAACTGTTCATCTCTCAAACAGAATTCATGACAATCCTCTCCACTCACCCAAAACTCTGGATCTTTTCTAGAGGTGGGAGATCAATTTCATTGTCTAAATATGAGACAACTGCCCTGCTTACTGGGGACCTGAAGAGGTTTGGTCTCTAGAGCATGATTTCTGGACCAGGTAAAAAATAAATAATACAAAAAACATAAAAAATATAGATATTATTTCTGTGAAAATTCCCATGTTACTCCTCTTAAAAAACTATTATTTATACGACTATTTTAGCCTGTTTTCGTTTAGGAGTGTCCCTTATTTTAAATACATTGGCTTTTTACTCAAGAATTTTTAGAGCATTATAAGTTTATTTTAGAGGTAAATATATGCAGAGGGATGCTTAACGGTCAAAGCTGTATGACTAAGAGGAGACCTCCACATAGCCTTTAAAGGAATGCGGAGAACCGACCAGGGCTTCTGACCTGATGTCCAATCCTCACCTTCTCGTGGTGCACCCTGCTGGGTGTCTACTTGAATACTGAACAAACGAGGATGGGCTGGCAATTTGGAATTTAGCCGACCAAACTGTATTCTTATTGGTTAAACCAAAATAAAAAAATGATGGTACAACATGACAAAATTTCATACCGGCTGGAGCGTCGCCCGGTTAAACAAGGCCCCCGTTGTTTTCGCCGGGGAACCAGGACGAACGGCGAAAAGTCAGCTACTGGAACAAATCTGAAAACAAACCCCAACTCAACATCTCCAGAGTTAAAGATCGGTACTATCAACATAAGAAGCCTGAACGGCAAAGAAATGGATCTAGCTGAAGAATTAGATAAGCACCAGATCGACATAATAGGTGTGACTGAAACAAAAAAGACAAAAACTGGTGAGATCTTTCTGAGCAATAAATACAAAATGTTATATTCGGGCAATGACAATCAAGGAAAAGAAGGAGTAGCCATAGTATTCAACACAAAATACGAGGCTAATCTTCTTGAATGGCAGTCAGTCTCAAGTAGAGTAATGTGGGCAAATATGAGAATGGGGAACTGGACAATGAGACTTATTTGTGCCTATGGTCCCACAGAAGGTTCTACTAAGGTAGAAGTGGAGGAATTTTTTGAGGCTTTAGAAAAAGCAACTGACACAATGAAAAAGGTAAAGTTGGTCCTTGTTGGAGATCTAAATAGCAGAGTAGAAAATGATTGTGAGATATACAAAAATATTTTGGGAAAATTTGGAGAAAAGAGCAAAGCTAATAATAATGACAAATACCTGTTGGATTTCTGCTCAGGACATGGACTGGTTATTACTAACACCATGTTCCAACATAAAAATGTGCACAAATTCACATGGAGAGAAGAGGCAAGGAATAAGAAAAGTCTCATTGACTATGTTATTGTTGATAGTGATGTTTTCTCCCTGGTGCAGGACACCAGCGTGTACAGAGGATTTGAAATTGGAAGTGATCACTATTTAGTCTTAAGCAGGATAAAATTGAATTTCATATTGAAAAGAATAACATGTAAGTTTTAAAGCGAATAAAAGTTGAGCAGCTCTCAGATGTGAACTGGAGACTAAAATACACAAAGATTATTGAAGAAAAAATGAAAGAGTTTGAGAACAGGAATCAAACCTTGGAGATTCAGTGGCAAACTCTGAAGAAAACATTGATTGATTCTGCCAGCGAGTCATGTGGTGAGGTTGTCTGCAAGGATAAAAAAATCAGAACTCCCTGGTGGACACAGGAAGTTAAAGAGGCAGTGAAGGAAAAGAAGAAAGCATATCAAAAGTTCCTGGCAAATAAGTCAGCTTGTGCTCTTAGAGAATACAGAGACAAATGCAAGAATGCTAAACACTGTGTAAAACTAGCTAAACAAAAGTCATGGGAGGACTTTGGCAAGAATATGGAAAATAAATATCAAGAAGGTGGCAAAATATTCTGGAGGTTGTTGAAGAAGCTTAGGAATGGAGGAAAGAGTTTTGCTGTAAAAGGAGTTAGAAATGATAAAGGTGACATGAAAACTGGAGAAAAAGATATCCTTGAAGTATGGAGTAATTACTTTGAAAAACTGCTAAATGAAACAAGCAGTGATGACAGCACAGTGGTAAAAAACACTGACCAGGCATGCAGTCAGGAATACATATCTATACTTGAAGTAGAAAAAGCCATCAAAGGCTTGAAATGTGGAAAGGCAGCAGGAGTAGATGATATTCGACCAGAAATGCTGAAGTATGGTGGTATAAGAGTCTTACAGTGGCTGCACTGCATAGTTAGGAAAGCCTGGACAGAGGGACGAATTCCCGATAATTGGAGTAGAGCTCTCATAGTACCCATATATAAAAAGGGAAATAAGACAATGTGAGAATTACAGAGGTATTTCCCTACTGAGTGTTCCTGGCAAGAGCTATGAAAGCATACTTGAGAAATGGTTGAGAAGAATTGTGGAAGAAAAGCTTGGTGAAGAACAAGCTGGATTCAGGCCAAATAGAGGCTGTCAGGATCAGATCTTCACTTTATGACAAATAGTCGAGAAAGCATAGGAATATAACAAAGATCTGTATTTAAACTTTGTCGATTTGGAAAAGTCATATGACAAGGTGCCAAGAGAGAAGCTATTCAATACACTATAGTTATATGGTGTCAATGGGGCATTATATCAAGCAATACTTAATCTATATTTGAGTTGTAAGTCAGCAGTTAGAATTGAAGGAAGTACGGGAAGATGGTTTAATGTTAAATCTGGTGTGAGACAAGGATGTACATTATCCCCTCTGTTATTCATTATCTATATGGATCACATTATGAAGGAAAGTGGTATTAAACATGATATCAAAATTGGAGATGTTAATGTCAGCTCTTTGCTTTATGCGGATGATGTTATACTTCTAAATAAATCCGCTACAAGTCTGCAGAATTCTCTGACTAAATTGAGTAGCTGTTGTAATAGATATGGTATGAAGGTGAGCAATAAAAAGACAAAGACAATGAAAATAGGCAGAATCATTGAAAATGTCAACTGTGTTGTGAATGTGGATCCTGTGGAACAAGTGAAACATTTCAGCTACTGAAGCATGATTTTTACTGAAGATTGTAAATTAAATATAGAAATAGACAACAGAATCAGCAAAGCTGGTTTTGTAGGAAGTCAATTGAATAAATTTATATGGAATAAGAAGTGAAATTAGTCGGAACACTAAATTAGCTGTATACAAGACAGTGTTCAAACCAGTTTTAACCTATGGATCTGAGAGCTGGGTCAGAAGTAAAACATTTGACCAAAGACTAGAGACCGCAGATATGAGAGTCCTGAGAAAGATTATAAGCGTGAACAGATGGCATCAATGGCAGTATCATATTAAAAACGAGGATATTATGAAAGAACTTGACATTGTCAACACCCAGGAATGCGTTAGCAGATATAATCTCAGGTGGTATGGTCATTTAAATAGAATGGGCGAAGAAAGATTAGCAAAACAAGTGTTCTCTGCCACGTTGGCAGCAAAACGTTCCAGAGGAAGACTAAGATGTAGGTGGATTGATGTGGTACAAAGTGCCTTAGACGATAGAAATATAAGATCTGATAATGTTGGAGTCTTGACAAGTAACAGACTGATTTGGAGGAAAATTGTAGATAGGAAGTTAGTAATGATGTAATATTTTTCATGTAGTACTATCATATCCTGTACACCCCTTGAGAGTACATGGCAAGAATTTGATGATGATGGTGATATATGCAGACTAATAGAGGAAGAAATTTTGCACATACCTTGTTTGGATGTTAAGATGTCTTCGTTCTCCATACTTATGCTGTTAGGCTGTTAAAGGGGGTAGGAAACGTGGGGGGGAAGGTGGGAAGATTAAATTAGAAAATCCGGTTTTTTTTTTTAAATAATATATATACATCCTTATATATGTCCCTGCATTTTCCCAAAGAAGCAGGGATTTATGGGAAACAGGGCTGGGGGGAGAGCTTTAACGGAGTGCAAACCGTTTCGATCGTGTTATCATCATCAGAACATTTCGGGATAAGTGTCATAAAAATATATTAAAAAATCAATAGAAATAGGAAAAAAAATCCGTAACCAACCCATGGTAAGCATGTGCACTTCTGCCCTTTTATGGATGGAAGCCACATAAAAAAATAAATAAATAAAAGTTCTCTTCCAAGTAGACTACTGAGGGAGTAATTCAGATCATAATTCCATCCAAGTTTCATCTCCAGGGGAATGGCACTACAACAGTGCCAAGCAGAAAGATTTCCAAGACTTTTACTCCTCCTTTCCATGATCAAACTATTGTTTCCATTCACCAGATACATGCTGTGACAGTGTTATAGAAATTATCCATGTCAGAAATAAGGTCTTCATTCCCCACTATCTTCAAAATTCCTACTCAATGTCGAATGCATGGTGCATCATCTCCACCTTCCAGCAGTATCCCATAAACGGAACTGGCGATGGCAAGCACTGCCACTGAAAATGCATAGGTGGTAGATGTCTTTCATCACCCAGTGAAATACTACCACCTTGCTCATTAGAGACCTGAAGTGGCTGGAGCCATATCTGGTCACTAGAGAAAATGTTCTGGTTTCTGTTGCCCTCACTCTTCCCACAGTGAGAGTGATACCCTCAAAGACAACCAGTCTCACTGTAGGGGACTCAGACCCTCCCCAATTAAAAGGTACAACAGTCAAACGGTTCTGCAGGCCAGCCACTGGTTAGTACATGGGACAGAACCAGGAGTAACAAACCTGGAGGCTTCCCAATCAGCTAGTGAAAAATCCTGCAGCCACGTATTTTGCCAGTTCATGACTGAAGGGAGAACAAATACTGTGGCTGCAGGGGTAACTGTTGAGACCACGTACAGACAGGACACCGACTCCCCTCTGTGTGGGCGGTGTGTTTGCGAGTGTCATCTCTCTTTCTGCATGCCCCACTTTCTTTTTATCTCTTCATCATCAAACACAATGAACCACAACCGAAAGAAATGTGTTTTTACTGCGGATCTCAAAAATTCTCCCACACAAAGTAGTTCAAAAGAACCCATAAAAAACATCAAAAATCTAACCAAAAAATCATAAAAGATGACAGAAATCCAACCAAAGAACCCACCAACACAAATTCTTACCAAAAAATGTGCACCACCACTATCTACAGTCATCTAAAACCTGAACTACTATTCCTTTTAGAACCCCAACTGGCATCATCAACAGTCACTGTACACCTCAACTGCCCACATTGCACATTACATAGCTGTTTCTGAAATAAGAGTGGCACTTGTGCATTCGTGAGAACCGACTTAATATGTCAGAGACTGCAAATCCTTGAATCCCCACTGCTTGATCTGATTTGGCTCAAAATTTTTCTTCCAAATCAACCGGTCCTTTTCATATGCTCCCTCTCTCGCTCTTCAAATTCCATCCATTCTGACCTCTTCAACTTTCTCTCTCTAAAGTTCGAATTTTTACAGTCTAAGTACCCCAATAGTGAGGACTTCAATGTCCACAACTCATATTGGCTCCCCTTCTCCAGTTTTACCAACCAAGCAGGTAGGGATGCTGAGGTGTTTGCCATCAGCAATGACCTATCTCGGATCATCAATCTTCCCACCAGAATACCAGGCAATCATCTCCAATTTGCCAACACTCTTAACCTCTTCCTAACAAGCTCCCTTTCCAGGTATACCATGGCTGGCTGTCAGTTCTCCTCTTGGAAACTCAGACCACAACCTCATACAAGTGTCTTTTACTGCAGAAAAACAACCTACACCCAGCAGTTCATCTAATGTCCTTTGGCACTACAAGGGTGCCAACTGCCTCTGTGATCTATTCCTCCTCATGGTCCAACTACTGCTTCAGTTCTACTGATCCAAACACCTGCTCAGACCAAATAACAGAAATCATCCTCACAGGAATGAAGGCTTTCATCCCCTATTCCACTCCATATTCTCAGCCACCATCCAAGCCTTGTTCTCAAAAAAAACTGTGCCAATGCTGTAAAAGAAAAAACCTCTGCTTAGCACAACTGGTTCAAGACCAAATCTCCAGCTGCCCTCTCTACCTATACTACAGCCTGCAACAGTTGCAAAAGAATCATCACCAAGTCAAAGTCAGATTTTGAAAGGGCCAAATGCTGCAAACTTGCCTCCTGCCCAAATGGCAGTCACTCCTTCTGGTCCCTTGCCAAGACCATTGGATGCAATTTCTACCCACCCTGTTTACCACCACTCTCGCATCCAGATGGTACTGAAGTCACTCACCAAAAGATAAGGCCAATTTACTTGCATCAGCAATGTAATCACTCTTGTCTACCAATTCCTTCATTGATGACCTGGGAAAAGTTCCCTTCACTCCACAAAGAACGGCTCCCTCCATGTCTCCCACGCCTGCAACTGGATCGTGAACTTTCTCGCTGGTTGCTCACTACTTGTCATGGTAGATGGCTTACTTTCCTCAGATTTCCCCACCAATACAGGGGTACCCCCAGGGTTCTGTTCTTTCACCCACTCTCTTCTTCGTATATAAACGAACCTGCTCTCATAGACTTCCAATCCTATCCATAGCTCTGATGATGATGATGACAGTACACACACTCCATTCCTCCTTTTCATTCGACAAGCCTGTTAGTGCTCAAGTATTAGAATACTCAAGATCTACCATGACCAGGGACCTGAACTCAGATCTAGCTATATCCCAGTGGGGCAAGGTCAACCTTTGTAAACTTCAATGCCACCAAAACCCAGTTCTCTCTGATGTCTCGCAAGAAAGAGCTCACATTCCTCCCTGTAACCTTCAGTAATAATGAGACATTCAAACACAATCAGATTTCCCTTCTTGGCACGACTTGCACCTTTAATCTTTCCTGGCACAACCATATTTCAACTACAGCTGCCAAAAAACTTGGTGTACTTTTTTGCACAAGACACTACTTCACACATTCACAGCTAACTCTATACAAAGCCCAAATCTGCCCAGCCGTGGAATATTGCTCCCATATTTTGGATGGTGCACCAAAATCCTCTCTATAATTGCTCCATTCTATCCAAAAGAGGGCAATCCAGCTAATTAATGATCACTCTCTCACAAACCCAGTTCAATCCCTCTCTCATAGACGTTCAGTTTCTGCCTCTTGCCTCTTCTACAGATACTTTTATTGGCATTGCTCTACTGAATTTGACCACTATTATTCCTCCACTCTCCTCCAAACTCATTAAAACAAGAGTCACTGCTAACCAACACCTGTTTACAGTCCACCTTAAAATTCACTGAACCAACATTGCTGCTTCCTTTTTTTATTCCATCTACTTCTGCCCACTCTGCTTTCCCAAAAGACTACAACCATCAGCTGTTCAAGCAAAATGTGAACAGACTCCTCCTTTCTTCTATTCCTCTTGCCCACACATGACACTAGTGTACTATAGGTCTTGTGGTACCTTTCGTGTGTGGATTAGATATAAAAAACAAAAATAATAAAAATAAAAAATGCACCATATTTGTATAATTTACAGTTCTAATAGAACAGCATGAATTTATAGCTTTCTAAATAGGAAGCTGACTTCTTCACAACAGCTGTGACAATCACTTTTCTCCTCCCCATAAGCTGAATGACAGACTAGTGTTCATCATTTGTGACCTCTGTGTAAGTGGAGGTGACCAAGTATAAAGTTGAATGACTGCTGAAGTTTTCAGGTTATTTTGGATTTTAACTGTATACACTGCACAAATTTAATTTATTATGATTTAATTTCAAAGTTTAAACCTTAATTCCATTATCATTTTTATAATTTCATGCTCTTCTAGTTCTTTCTTATATGCCTTCCATTATAGTTTGAATTTGTACTTTCTTTCATGTTATTTGACCAGAGAAATAGTTTGTTCCTACTAAACCTTTGTGTTCTGTTGTCAAATTATGATTTCCCCAATCTTTGTTTTTTCCCCTTGATTTTCTTTTTTTATTTTCAGTGATTGCCTTAATTCTATTTCCCACCATTTCCTTTTTTTTCTTGAGTGGAGTGGATCTTTTTTTAAAAAATTCACCATAGTAAACCATCTATTAAAACAAACTATTTCTCTGGTCCCTAGAGATTTACTATAGCGAGTATCTCCTGCACTGCAATAAAGTTTACAGTTTTCAGCAGTTAATAATAAACATTACACAGAGCTACCTCATTACTAATGCATAGTGATTTCATTTCATATTTCTGCCACAGCAATGAAGCTATCAGATGGCTGGAAAGTGATGTTCAGTTTGCTATAATGAAGGTTTTGAACTTTTGCTGTTTGCAACAGTGATCTTAAAATAGTACTGGAGCTTACAAAGGAACTGTTCATAGTTTATTAAAGCTCACAGCTGCTTTATAGTGGTTTTCCCTATAAGGAATCACCAACTGAAGGCAGAAGTTGCGCTCAATGCACTCAGAAAGGGACTAGAAGAAATAACGGGCGTTTGTGTAGGATGAGGGGTTATTGGCATTTGGCTTTTTCAATGTGAGTCCTGAATTTGTTAAAGGCTTTCTAAAATGCTGAGCGAGACTGAAGCAGGATTGTTTTGGCACACTAGCTGAATGATGCCTTGGACAATGCACAAAGATTTTGAACAGAATGAGAGATGAAGACTGAAGTTCGTTGCTTCAACAAAAATTATTGTGATAACTTGATCAGAGCACGTATTTAGATTATCATCATCATCATCAAATTCCTGCCATGTACCCTCAAGGGGTGTACAGGATAGTAACAAGACTCCAACATTATCAGATCTTATATTTCTATCGTCTAAGGAACTTTGTACCGTATCAATCCACCTATATCTTGGTCTTCCTCTGGGTCGTTTTCCTTCCAACCTGACAGAGAACACTTGTTTTGCTAATCTTTCCTCGCCGATTCTGTTTAGGTGACCATACCACCTGAGATTAGCTCTGCTAATGCATTCCTGGATGCACACAATGTCAAGTTCTTTCCTAATATCCTCGTTTTTAATATGATATTGCCATTGATGCCATCTGTTCACGCCTATAATCTTTCTCAGGACTCTCATATCTGTGGTCTCTAGTCTTTGGTCAAGTGTTTTACTTCTGACCCAGCTCTCAGATCCATAAGTTAAAATTGGTTTGAACACAGTCTTGTATACAGCTAATTTAGTGTTCCGACTAATTTCTTTCATATTCCATATGAATTTATTCAATTGACTTCCCACGATACCAGCTTTGCTGATTCTGTTGTCTATTTCTATATTTAGTTTATCATCTTCAGTAAAAATTGTGCCTAAGTAGCTGAAATGTTTTACTTGTTCCACAGGTTCTCCATTCACAACACAGTTGACATTTTCAATGATTCTGCCTATTTTCATTGTCTTTGTCTTTTTATTGCTGACTTCCATACCATATCTATTACAACAGCTATTCAATTTAGTCAGAGAATCTTGCAGACTTGTAGTGGATTTATTTAGAAGTATAACATCATCCGCATAAAGCAAAGAGCTGACATTAACATCTCCAATTTTGATATCAGGTTTAATACCACATTCCTTCATAATGTGATCCATATAGATAATGAATAACAGAGGGGATAATGTACATCCTTGTCTCACACCAGATTTAACATTAAACCATCTTCCTGTACTTCCTTCAATTCTAACTGCTGACACACAACTCAAATAAAGACTAAGTATTGCTTGATATAATGCCCCATTGACACCATATAGCTGCAGCGTATTGAATAGCTTCTCTCTTGGCACCTTGTCATATGCCTTTTCCAAATCGACAAAACTTAAATACAGATCTTTGTTATATTCCCATGCTTTCTCGACTATTTGTCGTAAAGTGAAGATCTGATCCTGACAGCCTCTATTTGGCCTGAATCCAGCTTGTTCTTCACCGAGCTTTTCTTCCACAATTCTTCTCAACCGTTTCTCAAGTATACTTGCATAGATCTTGCCAGGAACACTCAGTAGGGAAATACCTCTGTAATTCTCACATTCAGTTTTATTTCCCTTTTTATATATGGGTACTATGACAGCTCTACTCCAATCATCGGGAATTCGTCCCTCTGTCCAGGCTTTCTGAACTATGCAGTGCAGCCACTGTAAGACTCTTATACCACCATACTTCAGCATTTCTGGTCGAATATCATCTACTCCTGCTGCCTTTCCACAATTCAAGCCTTTGATGGCTTTTTCTACTTCAAGTATGGATATGTATTCCTGACTGAATGCCTGGTCAGTGTTTTTTATCACTGTGCTGTCATCACTGCTTGTTTCATTTAGCAGTTTTTCAAAGTAATTACTCCATACTTCAAGGATATCTTTTTCTCCTGTTTTCATTTCACCTTTATCATCTCTATTTTCCTCCATTCCTAAGCTTCTTCAACAACCTCCAGAATATTTTGCCACCTTCTTGATATTTATTTTCTATATTCTTGCCAAAGTCCTCCCATGACTTTTGTTTAGCTAGTTTTACACACTGTTTAGCTTTCTTACATTTGTCTCTATATTCTGTAAGAGTAAAAGCTGACTTATTTGCCAGGAACTTTTGATATGCTTTCTTCTTTTCCTTCACTGCCTCTTTAACTTCCTGTGTCCACCAGGGAGTTCTGATTTTTTTATCCTTGCACACAACCTCACCACATGCCTCTCTGGCAGAATCAATCAATGTTTCCTTCAGAGTTTGCCACTGAATCTCCAAGGTTTGATTCCTGTTCTCAAACTCTTTCATTTTCTTTTCAATAATATTTCTGTATTTTAGTCTACAGTTCACATCTGAGAGCTGCTCAACTTTTATTCGCTTTAAAACTTTCTTACATGTTATTCTTTTCAATATGAAATTCAATTTTATCCTGCTCAAGACTAAATAGTGATCACTTCCAATTTCAAATCCTCTGTACACTCTGGTGTCCTGCACCAGGGAGAAAACATCACTATCAACAATAACATAGTCAATGAGACTTTTCTTATTCCTAGCCTCTTCTCTCCATGTGAATTTGTGCACATTTTTATGTTGGAACATGGTGTTAGTAATAACCAGTCCATGTCCTGAGCAGAAATTCAACAGATATTTGCCATTATTATTAGCTTTGCTCTTTTCTCCAAATTTTCCCAAAATATTTTTGTATGTCTCACACTCATTTCCTACTCTACTATTTAGATCCCCAACAAGGACCAACTTTTCCTTTTTCATTGTGTCAGCTGCTTTTTCTAAAGCCTCAAAAAATTCCTCCACTTCTACCTTAGTAAAACCTTCTGTGGGACCATAGGCACAAATAGTCTCATTGTCCAGTTCCCCATTCTCATATTTGCCCACATTACTCTACTTGAGACTGACTGCCATTCAAGAAGATTAGCCTCGTATTTTGTGTTGAATACTATGGCTACTCCTTCTTTTCCTTGATTGTCACTGCCTGAATATAACATTTTGTATTTATTGCTCAGAAAGATCTCACCAGTTTTGGTCTTTTTTGTTTCAGTCACCCTTATTATGTCGATCTGGTACTTATCTAATTCCTCAGCTAGCTCCATTTCTTTGCCATTCAGGCTTCTTACGTTGATAGTACCGATCTTTAACTCTGGTGATGTTGAGTTGGGGTTTGTTTTCAGATTTGTTCCAGTAGTTGACTTTTCGCTGTTCGCCCTGGTTCCCTGGCGAAAACAACGGGGGCCTTGTTTAACCGGGCGACGCCCCAGCCGGCATGAAATTTTGTCATGTTGTACCATCATTTTTTATTTTGGTTTAACCAATAAGAATACAATTTGGTCGGCTAAATCCCAAATTGCCAGCCCATCCTCGTTCGTTCAGTATCAAAGTAGATACCCGAATGATATAATCACGTAATCACAAGAAAGATATTTATTTAACCAAATATTTCGGTCTGGAAATAGCAGACCATCGTCGGTGGTATTACAAGAACAGTTTAAAAAAAAAAAAATATACAAGCTAGAATACTAACAATAGATCGTTGAAATTAGAACATGCCGCGTGATGTTATATCACTAAGTATGAAACGAAATATTTTGAAGTAGAAACATGATTGAATTTGCTATAAAAAAAAAAAAAAAAAAAAAAAAAAAAAAATTAATGAGTAATCTTGATTAGGCTTTCCCAGATTTTTGATATAGATATGCAGTCATTACGATTCAGGTTGGGATGATGGAGCAAGGCCTCCACGCTTTCCTTGAACAAACGTTCGAACCTATAACGGGATCTATGTAAGAGGCGCGTTTTGGACCAAAGGATGCTGTGGTCAGTTTCAATCCCGTGTTGAGCCAAACCAGACTTTTTAGGTTTATTGTGAAGAATGGATGATTGATGTTCTTGGATTCTTTTTTCAAGAGAACGTCCAGTCTGTCCAAAGTAAGAGAGATCACAGTTGCAAGGAATTTGATAAACTCCAGGAAGAGATAAAGTTGAGCGTTTGTCTTTAGGAGAAGGAAAATGAGAAGACAATTTGTTAATAGGAGAATACGTAGCTGTTAAATCATATTTCTTCAAAATTCTTGCGATAGGTTCTGAAATACCGGAGATATAAGGAATAGGTACTCGACGTATTGAATCTTTGTTGTTTTGTGGAGGATTATAAGATGTAAGAAGACGTTGAATACTTTTTTCAGAAAAGCCATTGAGTTTCATGTGTTGCTGGATAGTAGAAAGTTCTTTCTGTAGATAATCAAAAGTAGAACAATTAGTTTTGGCTCTTTTGATGAGACATTTTATAATTCCTGTTTTTTGACATGGATGATGGGCTGATTCTTTCAGAATATAACGACCTGTGAATGTTGGTTTCCTGTATACTGTAGTTGTAAGAATATTTGAAGATGATCGGATGAGGAGAACGTCTAAAAAAGATAACTGGTTGTTTTCTTCTAATTCCATAGTAAACTTTATGCGATGATGTAAGGAATTAATACTGTTTAAAAAGGAAGATAAAGTGTTTTTACTGTGAGGCCAAATAGCAAATATGTCATCTATATATCTTACCCAAAAAGATGGTAGAGGGAAACTAGATGTGAAGAGGACTTTTTCTAAATGTTCTAAATAAAAGTTGGCTAAAGCTGGAGAAAGAGGACTTCCCATGGCTGTTCCTTCTACTTGGCTATAAAATTTGTTTTGACATATGAAATAACCAGAATGTATAACGAAATCGAATAGTTTTATAATATCTTGAGGAAAGATGTCAGCAAGTAGTTTTAAAGTTTCCTTAAGAGGTACATTGGTGTATAAAGATTCTATATCAAAACTAACCATAAGATCTGTAGGTTGTAATGAGACATCTTTTAATTTTTCTAAGAAATCTGAGGAGTTTTTTAAAAAAGAACTCGAGTTGCCAATGTAAGATTTCAGTAATTTAGCTAGATATTTGGCTATACGGTAAGTAGGAGAATCAATGCAATCTACTATTGGACGAAGAGGATAGTCAATCTTATGGATTTTTGGAAGGCCATAAAATCTAGGAGGTCTTGCAAAATGAGTTTTAAGTCTTTCAATTGTGTCTTTATCCAAACTGATGACTTCATCAAGGAGAGAATTTAATTTCTTTAGTTGTCTGTTGGTTGGATTATAATCAATTTCTTGATATGTGGAGCGATCTCGAAGCAAAAGAGAAAGTTTTCTTCTGTAATTTACTGAGTCCATAACTACTGTTGCTTTTCCCTTGTCAGCTTTAGTGATAATGAGGTGATTATTTTTTTTCAAGGACTGTAAAGATTTCATATCAGAAGGAGATATGTTAGAAGGAGGAAGTTTAGCCTTAAGTAGAGAAGAAGCGACTTCTAGGCGAAGAGCATTAGCTTTATCGCTGGTTAGATGATTAAGATTCCTTTCAATGTTAACTAGGAAATCTAGATATGGTATTTTATTTGGAACAATAGAAAAATCATGTCCTTTTGAAAGGATGAGGGTTTCGCTTTTAGTCAAAGGACGTCCGGATATATTTACAATCCAATTATCTGGAGTTATGAATGGCTTGGATTGTTTAGACGAAAGAGCCTCATATTTACGGTTAAGATGTTGACTTAGTTTATTATAAGCACGTTGAGTAGAACGTTTAGCTACATTTAGAACTATGTGAGAAAGATGTGGATCCAAATTTGTGGATATATAGGTGCGTAAATCAGAAGTCTGATGACTGTGAATAGCAAGATCACGTTTAGCAGCTTTAAGTTGATTACGGATTAGAGATAAACTTGTGTTCCGGTAAATATTATGAGCTCCAGGAGATTTTATTGTTTCTTTAATCTTAGCGAAATTGGGAATAATCTTGTTGTCGCGGCACTTTTTTAAGAAATTAATCTTTGCTCGTAACCTACCTTGTATAACTGAAAGTTTTCCTAATTTACCAGTTATTTTGGTAGCATTTTCCCCGTGAACGTGATTATATCATTCAGTCTTATGTCGCAAGTATCCTTAAAACAACAAAGTAGATACCCAATTTAGATTAAGTATTTAGATTAAGAAATTAAAAACACTAGTCTGATAATGAAAAAGAGCTACAATGGTGGTCCATAAGTTTCCAACCTAACTTTTAGAGGTGACAAAAAGAAAACAACTGTGTCACTTTTCAACATAATTTCCCTTTACTTCAACACACTTTTCACATCTATGAATTAACATTTCTATGCCCTTTAAAAAATAGACTGTACTTTTTGCAAAATGGTCTAAAACTCCATCTTTCACCTCATTGTCATCTACAAATTTCTTCCTCGAAGGTCATTCTTCAGTTTCAAGGAGAGATAGTAGTCACTGGGTGCCAGATCTGGGCTGTATGGTGGGTGTTCAATCTTCTGGAAGCCACAGCAGCCTTTGCAACAAAAGCCATATGGACTGGAGCATTGTCGTGGAGCAGGCAAACACTATGACTCAGTATTTCTCGTCTCTTCTCTTTTATGCATCACACAGTTCATGCAGGAGTGAAGCATAATATTCTGCATTCATGGTGGTATTCCTTTCCTTGAAGTCAATCAAGAGAATTCCCTGGCAATCCCAAAAGATTGTTGCCATGATCTTCTTGTGGAGTGACCTTGGCTTTTCTCAGCGGTGCTTTGCCTGGTTTGTGCTAATCAATGGATTCCCTTTTGAAAAGAGAATCATAATAAAGGACCATGGTTTCATTTTGCTGAGATTTCTTTTAGCATCAACCATGTCACTGAGCAGTTCCTCCTCAACAAGAGAGACATTTCCCTCAGTCCGACCATCATGAGAATCATCTTCGATGCTCTCTCTTCCCAGGCGAAACTGTTTAGGCCATTCCTACATGGTGGAAAATGAAGGAGAAGTTTCCCAATAAACACCATCTAATTGCTGTTTGATAGTGCTTGGAGAAA